>NW_016107379.1:2991258-3000190 GCF_001604975.1 Cebus imitator | reverse complement strand
ATCTTGTGCCAATCTAATAGTAAAAAATAAGTAAAAATAAAAGAAACCAACACCTAATCCAAATCTCCAAGATTAACTCCATATTTTTCTAAAAGTTGTGTAGCCTTACCTCTTATATTTAGGTCTTTGCTTCATTTTAATTTTTTTGCATGTGGATATCCAGTTCTCCCAGCACTAGTTGTTGGAAAGTAGGAGGATACATTTTGAAAGGGAATGTTTTTCTCTGAAGAAAAAAATGGCAAAGATGCAAAGTAGAAATTATAAGCAAACTGCCCTAAATCAAATATGAATGAATAATTTATTTCACTGTAAAGCATATCATATCAAGTAAGTCTGGTATAAGACCCCAAGCCCTTTCACAAGTGCAGGAGCAATTAACTGGGCTAAAAGTAGTGATGAAACTGTTCTTATCTAAGAAAAGTTTGTGACCTTCAAATTTTTCCATATTCATTGTCTCAACTGACCATCTTTTTCCAATTTATCTAGCACTTAAAGGAATAATGCAAAACACTAAAATGCAGACATTTGTACATTAGTCAAATGTAACACCACAGGGCATTAGATACTATAGGTGTGAACCTTGCTTTACATAAAGATTGGGTACAGAGCTTGGATTTATATAAGCAATAAGTTAATGCTGGTGATTTACAAACAGGCTTCCTTTAAATAAGATTTGTCCTGGTGTATTTAAATTCAATTCTACTTACAAACAACAAAAAGCACAATATTCAGCAATAAGTTTTGTATAAAATGAAGTATAAACTGGTTATTACACTAAAACATTTAAGTCTTTGTTTGAGGTAGAATAAACAAACATCAAAATATTTTTTAAGGGGAATTTTAAATAATATACATTTACCTTGGCAGTCATCTTTTGTAATTCTAAGTTTTCATATTAGGATTAACTGTACTTTGCGAACACTTATTCAGTGACAAAAAAGGAGATGTTTTACAAACACAGGTGAATAGTGTGCTTGTTTCTTCTATCCATTAAAATACTCCCATTTTTGAAAGTAGAGTTACCTATGTTTTTCTATTTCTCTTTTCAAATGTGGATGTGAGTGGAGGAAATTGTCCTTAGTATGCTGCTTTTCAGATCAGGTTTCTCCCTGTTTTCTGATAAGCATTGAGCTCTTCCAAGAGAAGTCAAACTAAGTGTCCAGCTTATTATTCAAAAGTAATATTTCAAAGTTCAGGGATAATGGAGAGTGAAAAACACATTAGGTATGTTCTTTCCAGACTGTACTCCCCAGCGTGGCTGCCTGACAAAGTTTCAGTACTTCTCTTTCAGGGTATCCTGGGACAAGGGGATTTTTGTAGTATTTGATATTTGTTTGAGCCTAATTTTCAAACTACGATTTAATTTTCATATTTAAGTTATCTTCAAGGTTTTATGGGTATTGTCAATTTTCTTAAGAATTATAAACCAAAGATCTTTTAGAAATGTAGTCTAGTCATAAAAGGAGTCAATGTTCTGATAACTCATAGTTGTTTTTCTTGTTTTTGAAGCAGATTGAACAAGTTAAAACTGTGTCCAGTCACACTGCTTATAGTAGTAAATTCAAAGACAGTACCTATTGGCTAATCTGCTCCTACTGACCTACTGCTTCCACATTTTGGAAAACTCATAAATGCTGCAAGCCATACCAAAAGTATAAGCAGATTTTTGTGATATGCAGAATTAGTAATTTTAATAAGTCAGAATTGCAAACTTGTCCACTGTGCAGAATGGTCAATTTATAAAATAAGGTAAATTTAACTTTAAAAAATGTTGACTGACCGGGTGCTGTGGCTCACGCCTGTAACCCCAGCACTTTGGGAGGCCAAGGCAGGCGGATCATGAGGTCAAGATCCAGACCATCCTGGCCAACATGGTGGAGCCCCGTCTCTACTAAAAATACAAAGATAAGCTGGGCGTGGTGGTGCCCACCTGTAGTCCCAGCTGCTTGGGAAGCTGAGGCAGGAGAATCGTTTGAACCTGGGAGGCGGAGGTTGCAGTGAGCCGAGATTGTGCCACTGCACTTCAGCCTGGCTAGAGCAAGACTCTATCTAAAAAAAAAAAAAAAAAAAGTTGACCAAGTATTTTTAATTAAAATGTTAATATATTTTAGGTCTCTCATTTGAATGGATATCCATCGTTACTTAGCAAATGCCTGAATTTATTGGTATTAGCAAAACTTGAACATTTATAGTCTGGTAGAGATGACCAGTGTTTCCTTGATAAGGTTTTCATATCAGTTCTCTCTGAATGACGTTTTAAAGGGTTCTGTGCAACATTGTTAGCTCTAATATTTAAGAAACAGATTATTATATCCTTTAGCAACTTAACAAAGTGATTGACGGCACACACTTCTCCATCAAAGAGATGCTTATTCAAATCTACAAAAAGATAAATATGCCCAGAAAGCTCACATAATATTTTCTGTTGAAGATACAATTCCCTCTGTTTAGGAATTAGTTCAAAAATTGCCATTCTTGAATGGGTTCTTAGAACTCGCTCACAAATATTTATGACCCGACATAGACTTTCTGAGGGAAAATGCAAACCATTCTTCTTTTTAACAAATAATAGTGACCCAATTTTAGAGGCTTTGAGATCCGATGCATATAGTGCAGTGATGCAGTCCTCACAAGTTAAAAGAGCTGATAACTTGTCTGCAACATAACCAGCATAACAGATGAGATTTTTTCTATTATCTGATAGGTCTAACAATGCCTCACTTAGTGAACAATTAGACCAGTCTTGACAAATGCCCTCTTCATGAAAGAGGGTCTTTGTAACACTGACACCATACTGACGCTGAACTGCCCACAGGGCCAAGTCTTTCCTTCGAGCAACTGAAATGTCAAAGATGCTTACTTTGCTTAGAAAAACTTCATCTTGAAATGTGTATCTGGTCTCCAAATTATGGTAAGCTTTCTGGAATGCCAGGCAGGTAGGGCTAGAACTTGTTACTAATACCTGCCTAAGCATCTTTAGAAATAATTCCAGATGATCATGGCTGAATTTGTAAGTCAGAAGATAAGGAAAAGGCATGACCTTTGGGAAAACATAATTTTGGTAGAGCCATTTTAAGCTCTCGGCATTGAGCAAAAATCCCAGGAATCCTAGTTTTTGCTTACCTTGAATTATTTGATTATTGCTAGTGTCAGATAATGTAACAAAAATAGTCTTGGCTTCAATTAACACATGGTTTATTTTACTGTAAGTTTCAGGCAACAGAGGCCCTTTAAGTCCCTTTCCATAACAGTTTCTACTATTAAAAATGTCAAACAAATTGTTAATTAAACGTAAAAAATGGATGGTACCAATACAGTTTTGAAAAGGTGGCAGGCCTAAGGATAGCAAATATTCTAATGCACTGGCTACACTCTCACTAAAGAGTTGGGCAGCACAATTCACTTTCAGTACATGATTTTTCAAATTTGCAGGTGTACTTGGAATTCTTTCCATATTTGATAATTCCTGTTCCTCTAGTGCTACTAACTCCACAAGGTGCTGCCAATGTGCTATGCCATTAATAAACTGAATGCTTTGAAAATTTTGAAATGCATTTCTTATTAATCTTAGCAAGTGGCAAGAATCAAAGAAGTATGCAATTTGTTGACCACAAGATGAAGGATGCTGAAATGTACATTTCATATCATCTCCATCAATATGTATCCCCAACACTTTTGCCATCTGAACACTATGTGCTGTGGCATCAGATGTAACAGCCAGAACTGTGATTCCTATGTCACTCAGTTTACCAATAGTCAGCCGAAGCAGCTGAGCTTGCAAATATCCAGATGCTCTGTTTACAAAAAAATAACCAAGAGGTGTTCTCCAATGGCCAAAAACACCCACTGCCATTAACAAAACAGTTTCTGTAGCAAGTGGTGTTTCATCAGCATCAAGTTTTCCAAGACCAAAGTCCATAAACCCCTGTAAACTGTGACTGCTGGGATCCCACTGAAGCTGTTGCTTGAGAGGTATACTTTTTATTATCAATGAACAATATTGATAGAGTTGATCTCCGTTCTGTACTCTTCGTTGAAGAAAAGAAAAAATGTGGCTGTTGAAACCTGGACCAGGTTGGCATTTGGATAACCATCTAGAATATATAAAAAGTGAAACACAGAAAACTTAAAGAAACAGAAATAAAAAGGTAAATAGGAAAATGACTTAACCAGTACTAAAGTAGTCTCCCATCCCTGTAGAAATAAAGCCAAGTATATAAGAAGCCAAATTCTATAGACATTTTCAGTGGTATATTCATAGTTACAATAAAATAGTAAGATAAAAGAAATTTAGAAACACAAAGTAGTATTTTAAGATGCAAACATACAACATATTTTTTTTTTTTTTTTTTTTTAGAGAGACAGGGTTTCACCATATTGGCCAGGTTGGTCTCAAATGCCTGACCTTGTGATCTGCCTGTCTCGGCCTCCCAAAGTGCTGGGATTACAGGCATGAGCCACCACGCCCAGCCTTAAACTTTTTTGTTTTCTTTTTTTTCTCTGCCATAGATTCGAACCTATGACCTTCCTATTCCTGTGCCCTACCTACTGTGCTACCCTTCTAATGCTCTAGCCCTATTCCTAACACTAACCCTACCTGGGATTCGAACCTACACCCTAATGGCTCCTAGACCTATGCCCCAACCACTGCGCTAGCAGGCTGCTAGTGTTTTTCTCATTTAGTCTTTAAAAAGTAAACAAACCAACTAACCAGTTTGTTCTAATTGATCTTTTATATTGTAAATCTTAACCCGGTCTTACTTGTAAATTCACTGAAATGAGAAAATTGCTGAATGGGAAGGAAACTTTGAGAACATCTAGTACATCTACCTCATTTTACCGACTAGGAAACTGGGACAGAGGGAGAGGTTAAGCGACTTGGCCCATAATGTACTGTTATGAACAAATGTGAAACCCGGTTTCCTGATACCCAGGGGCTTACTGCTTTTCTCACTCTTTACAGCCTCAAAATTATGCCCTTAAAGGCATATAACTTTTGTGTATCTGTGCCTCTATACAACCCACCTGCGTTACTATCTTAGGAGTTCTTTCATGGTATCCCTGTTCTCAGACTGCTAATTATTTTCTTCCTATTATGGTGTCTATCTTTGTAATTCTTCTTACTTCTAATTTCCTCTTTCTAACTTGTTACAGATCAAGAAAGAAAACAGCCATATTTAATAACTCTACAACGAAAGGGATTCTGAGGGAGAGACTGGGGTGTTCACCTGTAACTAACATACTTTTGTAACACAAATGTCTTTTGAGTTAAATTTCTGATTTTTTGGCTGTATTCGAAGGCAACCAAGCTTCTTACTGGACAGCTGACTGCTACTTAATTGAGAGTTTAATGTTCTTCTCTAAGTATTTTGGGATAGGGCTTTCCAAATATTTTAGGTGCCACCTAGAAGTTTCATAAACAAAATTCACCCTTAGTACATACCATAAACGTTCACATATATGCAGTATGTATCACACACACAGTTAACTTTTGAACTTTTTTTTTCAACCAAATGCATGGAGGGAAAATACAGTATTTATAGTATGCAAAACTTGCATATACAGACAGCAAACTTTTCGTATACATGGGTTCTGCAGGACTGTCTACAGGACTTGTGTATACATGGATTTTGGTATACTGGCACAAGCTGGGGGTGTCCTAGAACCAATCCCCCACATATATTAAGGAATGACTGTAATAGTTTATAAATATAAATTGTAAATATATACATATACATATATGTGTAAGGTCTTTTAGGCTGACTGATGGTGCCATGGACGCCATATTAACCTCTGTGACCTGCACAGACACTCCAGATGAGTTCCTGGAAAATCTAAAGTAAATGGAAGACCTTGAAAAGAGGAAGAAATGATCAACCCCTTCTGCATCTACTTAACTTTGAGACACTCTCTATTGTTCCTTATTCCTGCCCTAATTGATAAGGCCATTGGAGTTTGTAACCTTGGTCAACCTTGTCACTCCACACCCTACAACCCACTCCCAGCTTACAAAAATAGCCCTACACTGTAACTTTCCACTGCCCATCCCAAACCTATAAAACCAACCCCTATCCCACCGCCCTTTACTGACACCCTTTTTGGCCTGAGCCTGCCTGTACCCAGGTGAATAAACAGCCATGTTGCTCACACAAAGCCTGTTTGGGGGAGTCTCTTCATTCAGCACACGTTTTAATAATACATACACTTAAATGGCAATTATGACCCACTAATTTCATGATGCATTAATAGATTTTAAAAACACACAGGCCAGGAATGATAGCTCACGCCTGTAATTCCAGCACTTTGGGAAGCCAAGACGGGCAGATCACGAGGTCAGGAGTTCGAGACCAGCCCCCTGACCAATATGGTGAAACCCCATCTCTACTAAAAATACAAAAATTAGTCGGGCGTGGTGGCACGTGCCTGTAATCCCAGCTACTCAGGAGGCTGAGGCAGGAGAATTGCTTGAACCCTGGAGGCGGATGTTGCAGTGAGCCCAGATTGCACCACCACACTCCAGCCTGGGCAACAAGCAAAACTCCATCACACACTCACACACACACACACAGTAGTATGTATACACCATGGCATATACTATGTAGCCATAAAAAAGAACAAGATCATGTCTTTTGCAGCAACATGGATGGAGCTAAAGGCTATTATCCTTAGCAAACTAACACAGGAGCAGAAAACCAAATACTGCATGTTCTCACTTATAAGTGGGAGCTAAATGATGAGAACTTGCCAGGGCACAATGGCTTACGCCTGTTATCTCAGCACTTTGGGAGGCTAAGGGAGGCGGGTCACCTAAGGTAAGGAGTTCAAGACCAGCCTGGCCAACATGGTGAAACCCAATCTCTACTAAAAATACACAAATTAGCCAGGCCCAGTGCTGTATGCCTGCAATCCCAGCTACTTGGGAGGCTGAGGCAGGAGAATCACTTGAACCCAGGAGCTGAAGGTTGCAGTGAGCCAGGATTACACCACTACACTCCAGTCTGGGCAACAGAGCAAAACTCTGTCTCAAAAAAAATAAAAAGAAAAAAGAAAACAACAGACACTGGGGTCTACTCGAGGGTGGTAGAAGTTGGGAGGAGGGAGAGGAGCAGAAAAGACAATTATTGGATACTGTGCTTAACACCTGGATGATGAAATCATCTGTACAACAAACGCTTGTGACATGAGTTTACCTATGTAACAAACCTTTACATGTACCCCTGAACTGAAAAGATTTAAAAAAAGGAAAAAATAGTAAGACAGTGACTAAACAGTACAGCAATGCTACAACTAGCATGTTGAAAACTCTTTTCAAGTGTGTCACCAAATTTTAGTTGTTTAAAATTTATGTTTTTTACATTACAATTCTCAAATAAGCACCAAAGATGCTGTGCTGCGTATGTAGTACATATATAATAAAGAAGCACACAGTGTCCCTATGTAAGTTTTATTTTAAATAGGGTAAAAAAAAAAACAATTTATGTTCTGCTGAGTTTGATTTTTAAATGGAAACCTCAATGGTATCTGAATATCTACAGCTACTAGAATGATGTCATGAACATGAAGCAGAATGATATGTGGATTTGATTTATTTTTTAAAGTTTTTATAAGAAAGAATAGGCATACTCAAACCAAGTTCATGAGTTAGAACAGTAGGGAAGGACATAATTTCTCCTTTAAATCTCTTTTCTTCCCTGAAAATAAAAAAAATTTTCTTCTGGTCATAAAAAAAGACATTCTTCTTTTTGTTTGAGATGGAGTCTTGCTCTGTCGCCTATGCTGAGTGCAGTGGCGCAATCTCGGCTCACTGCAGCCTCTGCCCCTTGAGTTGCAGTGATTCACCTGCCTCAGCCTCCTGGGGAGCGGGATTATGGGCGCACACCACCACGCTTGGCTAATTTTTTTTTTAGTAGAGATGGGGTTTCACCACGTTGGCAAGGCTGGAACTCCTGACCTCAGGTGATCTGCCTGGCTCAACTTCCCAAATTGCTGGGATTACAGGCATAAGCCACCATGCCTGGCCAACACATTCTTCTTTTCAAAAAAACTAAATACAAAAGTATAAAGAAGAAAGTAAAAAGTTACTGTTAATATTTCATGAACATTCTTCCATATGTCTTCATGTATACATACCTAGATATAATTTTCAAAATTGTATATTGAATTTATTTTTCACTTAATGGTAATGTTGCACATATTTTTACACTCCCTTAAATATCAACCTACAGCAACATTTTAAATGTGTACACAGTATATACCACAGTATAGTTAAATGAAGATAATTTAACTCAAATCAAAGGACATCTTGATAATTTCAAATTTTTAGATAACAGTGCCACAATGTGTGTATGTATACCTGTGCACCCGTACACATATACATATTTATGTCATTTGTGTAATCATCTGAGGTAAACTTATGCATATATTGGCATATATAAACTCAACTTTAATAAGAAATTAAAGACAAATTTTGGATTTCAGGTGCACATAACTAGGTGTGTCAATTTAAAATTAATATTCCCAAATTGTCCTTGCAAAAGTTCAAACTAATTTTCATTTATATTCTCATCAACATGATATTTTAAATTAACAAACCAATATCTAATAACTTAGTTATTATAGGGAGTCAGTCGGGTAGCTTAAAATTCTGCCTGGGAGGCTGGGTGTGGTGACTCATGCCTGTAATCCCAGCACTTTGAAAAGCCGAGGTGGGTGGATCACGAGGTCAAGAGATTGAGACTATCCTGGCCAACATGATGAAACGCCATCTCTACTAAAAATACAAAAGTTGGCTGGGTGTGGTGGTGCACACCTGCAGTCCCAGCTTCTTGGGAAGTTGAAGCAGGAGAATCGCTTAAACTTGGGAGGCGAGGGTTGCAGTGAGCCAAGATCACGTCACTGCACTCCAGCCTGGCAACCGAGCGAGACTCCATCT
>NW_016107379.1:2984070-2989873 GCF_001604975.1 Cebus imitator | reverse complement strand
CCAATTGTATCTGTACTTCTGCCTTTCTTCCTGTTTCAATGGATGAACTGTCCCAATACCTTAAGGTCATACTTCTCTCCACAATGGTGCTGGGTGTTCCTCCTGCAATTATCCTTTCTCTTATACATTGCCAATTTTCTTTTCTCTCTTGGATCATTCCCATAAACATGCAAACATGCTGGGACATCTGCCATCTCAACAAACACCCTTGCCTCAATGCATGCTCCCTTCTACCTACAGACCTATTTCTCTGCTCTCCTTCATAGCAAAATTCCATGGAAGAGTCCACAATCATTTTCTCTGCTTCTTCACCTTTAGTCTCTCTTAATCCCACTCCAACCAGGTTTACCTCTCCACCATGCTACTGTAACTGCTTTTGTCATGGTCATCAATGACCTTCATCTTGCAAAATCCAATGGTCAATTCTCTGTCCTCATCTTACCTGATCTCCCAGCAGCATTTGACATAGTGGACTACTCCCTCCTTGAAATACTTTCTACACTTGGCTTCCAGGCCACCACAATCTCCTGGTTTTCTCCTGCCTCACTGGCCGCTCCTGATCAATAAATATTTATTGAATAAATGAATACTGAATATGATTATAAAGATCTAATACTTAAGATAACTGTGTTAAAAACAGATCACTTTTTAAATGGGAAAATAAATGGAAATGTATATACCATTAATCTAAGAACCTTATATTAATAGAAAATAAATGAAAACTGTATACCATTAATGTAATACTATATAGCCATTAAAACAAAATTTTATTGGTAGATAGTTTTTTTTTTTTAAACTCTGGGAGGATACACACAAAACTGCTAATTGTAGTTATGTTGTACGATTAGGGAAAGGGAAGTATTGTGTTTTTCACTTTCTGGTATTTCTTTTTTTGTTCCTTTTTTTTCTTTTTTTCTTTTTCACTTTCTGGTATTTATGTACTTATATATCGTTTGAATGTTTTATAACAAACATGTATTACTATCATACTAAACAATATACCTTACTTAGGCAAAGAACCTAAAGAAATGAGCAACTGTTTGAGTACTGGAATTATAAATCTAAATATACAATGTCACAGCAAAGGTCACAAAATGCAAAATGACATGCAGAGAGAAAAGATAAGTGTGACCTTGAATTACCAGGAAGATTTATTCTAGGAGGTGATGCAGAACTATGGAAAATGAAGAAAACCATGAAAAAGAAGAGAAGTTACGTGAAATATCTTATATAAACCATAGTGAAATACCATTAAGTAAAGCTTTTAAACTATGTAGAAAAGATTAAAAAGGCATAGCTTCCCAACTCAAAGAAAAGATAGATGTTTAGATTTATAAATGATGGACATTTTAATTACCCTGATTTGATCATTACAAATTGTATACATGTATCAAAATATCACATGTACCCTCAGAATATGTACAACTAATATATCAACCAGAAAACAAAAAAACAACCAAAAAGGTATAGGAGGGGAAATTATCAACACAGTACCTATAAAACTATCTTGCTTAGCAAAAAGTGAATAATTATAAATAAGTATAAAATCAGCTTGAATGGTAAAATCACATTATGAAAAAGTAAGCTTTATATACAAATGTTCATCTAAATATATGAAATAACAAGTATAACCCCAAAATGGAAACAATAGAAATGTCCAATAGTTGGAGAATGCCAGGGTTAATTAAGTAGGGTAGGACTACCTGATATCATGCAGCTATTAAAACTTGTCTATATAGAGTTCAAAATAATGTTACAGATAAAAGGCATATATAATAAAGTGATAAAAGGCTGGTTGGAAATTTATTTACAAAAGATCACAGCTATGTAAACACTAGTAAATCTAAGTAAACACACACACACACACACACACACACACACACACACACATACAAAGACTAAAAGAAAATGCTCTGTTAACAATAAATAAATTTTCCCTCTTCTAAATTTTTTCTTCTTCAGCCTATTCTGAAGGTCAATTATTTCTAAATTTTTTATTAGTAGTATTACTGTTATAGCATGTATAGGGGAAAATCTGTATTTTTTTCTGTTTTTAATTATTTTAATTAAAAAGCCTAAGATTTCTCCCCAGATCTAAATTTTTTAAAAAAGGAATCTGGGCCGGGTACAGTGGCTCACGCCTGTAATCCCAGCATTTTGGGAGGATGAGGAGAGTGGATCACAAGGTCAGCAGTTCAAGACCAGCCTGGCCAAGATGGTGAACCCCATCTCTACCAAAAATACAAATATTAGCCAGGCGTGGCAGTGAGGCTGAGGCAGGGGAACTGCTTGAACCGGGAGGAGGAAGTTGCAGTGAGCCAAGATTGCACCACTGCACTCTAGCCTCAGCAACAGAGCAAGACTCCATCTCAAAAAAAAAAAAAAAATATGTAAAACTAGGCTGGGCATGGTGGCTCACGCCTGTAATCCCAGCACTTTGGGAGGCCAAGGCAGTTGGATCACTGAGGCCAGGAGTTTGGGATCAGCCTGGCCAACATAGCAAAACCCCATCTCTACTAAAAATACAAAAAATTAGCTGGATGTGATGCTGCACACCTGTAATCCCAGCTACTCAGTAGGAGGCTGAGGCATGAGAATTGCTCGAACCTGGGAGGCAAGGTTACTGCAAGCTGAGATCAACTGTGCCACTGCACTGCATGCAGCCTGGGCAACAGAGCAAGACTCAGTCTCAAGAAAAAAAAAATGTGTAGAACTAGTGGTTAAAACAGTAAAAATTTTAAATTCAGTATTAAATTTAGAAGATATTACTAGAAAATAATCGTTACTTGCTCCACACTAAGAGAATTATAAATATATCTATCCATCTTAATCACAAATCCTAAAAAATTATTTATCAAAATCTTTTCCCTGGACAACCTACCTTGGCATCAAGTGCAGTGCTTATGAAAAATGCAGATTTTTGTGCTTTGCTTAAGACCAATGGTTATCAATCTAGAACTGTTCTATATTTTCCAGGATAGTCAGTTATTAAAACTTCTGAAGTGTACTAGAAATTCCAATATTTCAGGCTTCAAATTTTATCACCCAGACTGTCTGGGAGATGCAAAAAACTTGTCACACTATGTGTCTTCATTTTGTTGGTGAAAGTACTGCTGATGTGATAATAGGTAAATACCACCTAGAAGTTTTTGAAAAATAGAAAATGAGAGTCCATTTTTTTCCATTATTAGTCCATTTTTTTCTTTTTTTAAATGGGAGTATGAGTACTAATAGCCTTAATAAATAAAATCCAATAAAAGAATAATATGGTTTGACATCTAAAGAGTAATTCACATGTAATCAGCAAGATGTGGTGACAAGAAAGACATTTTTAAAAAATAAAAAATAATTCACTTACGTTCTGAGGATGGAAGAATGAGGCAGCTTAAGAATCTTTCTTACATAATCATAGACTTTGCTACTGCACAAGTAGAGCGTACATGCAAACTGTTTCATTTCTGTGGAGTACTGATCTGTTTCTCTCCAATTATATAACTCCCACTTAAAATCTGTTAAAATAATTTTTTTTATTCTTTGTGATGAACAGTAACATTTTCAGGTACAGATTATAGCATTTGGATACAAAATGCACTGGGTATCAAAATTCAAATACAAACACAGTTACATTTTAATTGAGTCTGTTCAGAGGTTAATATCCACTTAGGGCTTCTTGACCAATTTATTTGGTTCATCTTGAATCAATCAATAAATCAATTTATTTGGTTCATCTTGAATCAAAGGGAAGAAAAAATTTTCCACTTAAATTATGTTTCACTATTCAGTAGCAGTCGGAGTGTAGAGATTTTTTGAGGAACAGGAAAGAAAATAAAATGAGGGCATTTATTTATTTTATTTTGTTCCCTGCTTACTATTTCTCTGAGAGTGAAAATTAGATATGAAAAACATTTCTGGGGATGTTTTTCATATCTAAATTTAGATATGAAAAATTTCATATCTAAATTTCATACCATCTTGCCTAATATTGAGAGAAAAAAAAAAAAAACTATGTTTCTGGTGGGGGTTCCTATTTATGACCTCGAGTCCTCTCTTGGAAAAACATAAAATATTCTCCTCCTTTGGAGACAGCTACTCTTTTCTAAAAACAGGACACGTTTCTCTTTTCTTAGAATGTAAGTCCAAACCTCTGCTGCTTTCATCAAAGAATAAGCTGGCAATTTTTATTCTGCACTTTTTCAAATATCTTAGTTCACAAAGAGGACTAGATAGCCTTTCAGTGGGTTTACAGATCTACCCTATAGAATATTTTAGAAAAAAATGCGAAGATATACAATTTCCAAGCTCAAAGAAATTTTGCAAACGAGTACAACTACACTGCAAAAAGACTTTGGTAAAATTGTATAGTAGTTTAAATTGTTTATAATGAATCTGCAGTAGCAAATGGGTAAGAGCTAACACAAAAAGTTCTGTACTAAAAAAGTACAGAACAGAAAATGGTATAAACCATACGGTCTCATCTCTGGGTAGTGGGGTTACACATTATTTTAATTATTTAAATATTTATTTGCTTTTCCTATAATAAATGTTACTTTTATAATTGGAAAAGCATAAAATGTAAAAGAATTTTGGTGATTAATTTTCATTTGTCTTGCTTAAGCTACTGAGACTTTCACTTCCCAGCTCAAAGCATGTTTTCATAGAAAAGAACAAAATAAATATTTAATAATATCTCAGAAAAATAGCTATTTTATAAATATTACAGGTTACTGGGGGGAAGTACCTGAAAATTGAGCTCGTAGCAGACACTCTGTTTCTTCAGAAAGTAATTTCTCTTCTACAAGTGCATCAATTAATTGTAAACCCTTTCTCTTCTTGATCATCCTATAGTTTTTTACAGAGATAAGTCTTTTTTTGGACACTTGTAACATTTGTTGCACCTCAGCCAGTTTCTCTGCACCTATCGTCAAAGGTGTCTTTAAACTATAGTTATGGTCCTCAGTAGCAACTTCTTGAGAATTAACTGGAAGAGGCTGTTTTAGGATTTTCTGTCTTGCTTTGCCTTTAAGACGTATCCCTTGAGGAACCTATGACCGATACATAAAATTAAAGTTATTTTAGAAATCATCACACAGTAGAGTATCTGTAAAAATACCCTAAATAAGAAGTACTAATCTGGTTGCTGTGGGGAGTTAGTTACAAAAGAAAAGGTCATAATCTCTGAATTTTTTAATGTATAGTTTATAGGATAATATAAACAGGTATTTTTTTTTTTTGCACATATGCAGAAATATTAATGTGATGTTGAAAGTTTCTGAAATAAAGTAACTAGGGAAAGGTGGTAGTAAACTGGGACAGCTTCATGGAAGTGAGCTTCAAGTAGTTCTTTGAAGGTACAATAACATGGTTAATGAAGGTGATAGAGAAGTTATTTGTGCAAAAAAGAAGGCATAGTGGACAGAACATGGCTTTGGAATTAAGACTGACATGGGTTTGAATCTTAGCTCCCTCAGTTATGTGACAGTTAGCTGTCAATTAAGCTCTACAATCTCTCGTGTCCTCATCTGTAAAATGTGGACAATAATACAGGATTGTTTTGAGATACAATATTAGAATTTATGGGCCAGGCGCGGTGGCTCAAGCCTGTAATCCCAGCACTTTGGGAGGCCGAGGCGGGTGGATCACGAGGTCAAGAGATCGAGACCATCCTGGTCAACGTGGTGAAACCCCGTCTCTATTAAAAATACAAAAAATTAGCTGAGCATGGTGGCGCATGCCTGTAATCCCAGCTACTCAGGAGGCTGAGGCAGGAGAATTGCCTGAACCCAGGAGGCGGAGGTTGCGGTGA
>NW_016107379.1:2980855-2983245 GCF_001604975.1 Cebus imitator | reverse complement strand
CCTGGCCAACATGGTGAAACCATCTCTAAAAAAAAATAATAAATAAAAACAGTTATAGGAAACAGAAGAATATCATACCAATACTGGTGACTCACTTATAGAAAGTTCTATTATTTCCCACATACTTCCTATATTAATGTTAATAATTAGGTATATTTTTGATCAAGATAAATAACGTTATTCGGAGGAATCAAAAAACATAGATAATTTCAAAGTACTATGAAAGCTGTCTCGTATTTAACAAAAACTTGTATTCTAAGGCTGTTTATATCTACTAGTTGATTTTTGTGATTAGTTAGTAGCCTTTACATATGTCTAGACAAATGATTTGCATTTATATACTTTTTTAAATGCTCCAGAACAAATGCTGATATAGATTTTTTTTTTAAATTAATTTTCAAAGCATTTAAAATCTATTAGTAAATTTAAGACTTGGGATTGTTTTTTGTTTGCAAATTCAAGCTATAATGGGAGCTATCTTGATTTTTAAAGGCTCTGTAAAATCTACTTTTGTTCATTTACACATACATTTAAGTACCTTGTATAGAGAAACAGAAGGCACAGTTCCTTTTTTCAGCTTTCTTCTTATGCCATATGACTCAAAGTCACTTTCTTGAAAATGCTTGGAACACAGTATAGCACCAGGTCCTGGAATCCAAATCTTTTTGCTTCTGGGGTCCACACGATTAACAGCCCTGATCCATTTTGAGCGCTGTATGGTATCAGTTGGAAATCTATGGCAATCATATTAAAGTTCCATTAATAAAAAACATTATAGTAATACTACAGTAGTATTTATTATATAAACCCATTTATTATTTTACTTATTTATAGAAACATAAAGCCAAGTGAATTAAAAGTTTAATTAATTTAGCTCAGTTCATTTTTCAATGTTCTTTGATTTTTTTTTAATCCAAAAGTTCAATATCTGATTTTGTCTGTGTCAATTATAGAGGGGCAATTCTCATATTAAATATCCTACTGTATTTTGTCTTCACTTCCTACTTAACAGAAATTGCTCAAATTTAAATGGTTAAAGAATATATGCATCTTTTCCTTTCCTGTGGTGATTTTAAAGTATTTGGTACTCCTCCTTTTAAGAAGTGGGGGCTGGCTGGGCACAGTGGCTCATGCCTGTTAATACCAACACTTTGGGAGGCTGAGGCAGGTGGATCACCTGAGGTCAAGAGTTCAAGACCAGCCTGGCCAACATGGTGAAACTCTGTCTCTACTAAAAATACAAAATATTAGCCAGGTGTGGTGGTGGGTGCCTGTAATCCCAGCTACTGGGGACACTAAGGCAGGAGGATCTCTTGAACCCACGAGGTGGAGGTTGCAGTGAGCCGAGATTCTGCCACTTGCACTCCAGCCTGGGCAACAAGCGTGAAAGAAAAAAAAAAAAAAAAAGAGGAGCCTAATTCTCTACCCCTTGAGGGAGTATGGGCTAGAGTTCGTGATTGCTAAGGAATGGAAAAAGCACATGTGACAGTAGGTGACCACAGACTACGTCATAAAGGCAATGAGGTTTCCTCTTTGCTCCTTGTATAGAATGTTTTGCTCTGGGGTAAGTTATCTGCCATGTTATAAACAGTCCCGTGGTGAAAACTAGTTGGTGAGGAACTGAGGCCTCCAGTCAAAGGCTATGTTGAGTTAGTCTTTTTGAAAGCAGGTGACTTCAGCCTTCTTATGAGATACCATAACATCCAGCTACACTCTTGAATCCCTGACCCTCAGAAATGTGTGAGATAAAAATGTTTATATTGAATTTTGAGGTAACTTGTTATGCATCAGTAGAAAACAAGTATATTTACAGGCTAGGCGTGGTGGCTCACACCTGTAATCCCAAGGTCAGGAGTTCAAGACCAGCCTGCCCAGCCTGGTGAGACCCTGTCTCTACTAAAAATACAAAAAATTAGCTGGGCATAGTGGTGCATACCTGTAATCCAGCTACTCGGGAGGCTAAGGCAGGAGAATCGCTTGAACCCGGGAGGTGGAGGTTGCAGTGAGCTGAGATCGTGCCACTGCACTCCAGCCTGGGCAACAGAGCGAGACTCCATCTCTAAAAACAAACAAACAAACAAGTATATTTACTATAATCAATTTTTTCATGTTTAAAGGCACTACTTCTTCCTATCCTTGGTTATAAAAATTACCTTGCGTTTATTTATTTTTCAATCCAAGCCAAATTATGTTTAGAAACTTGTTGGCTAGACGTGGTAGTTTATGCTTGTAATCCCAGAACTTTGGGAAGTTGAGGCGGGGGCAGATCACTTGAGGGCAGGAGTTCAAGACCAGCCTGGCCAACATGGTGAAACCATCTCTAAAAAAAAATAATAAATAAAAACAGTTATAGGAAACAGAAGAATATCATACCAATACTGGTGACTCAC
>NW_016107379.1:2971566-2980553 GCF_001604975.1 Cebus imitator | reverse complement strand
AAACTTGTGAAATTAACACAATAAAAATCACAGAAGTTGGTGGTCTCCCATCGAACAAAGAAGAAGAAAAAGTCACAAAACTACTCTTTCTGCCCCCTTTTCTTTGACTTATCTTAGAGAGACAGATTTATAGGTAACTATGTTTTCTGTGTATTTTAATTTAGGCTTTAAAGCACATAGTTATTAGAACTGAGATTGGTAAAAACATTTTCTCAGCTAATTGCTAGAGAAATATAGTAGTATGGTAAAACATAATTCTGAGATACTCAATCACCTTGAGAAAGAACACTGAATTGGAAAATCTGTATTTAAGCTTCAATGACCTTTGACCAGCTTTACCGCACTAGATACAACTCTCAATCTTTGAACTTCCTCATGGGGTGTAGTCAGAGTGTACGAGGCTACAAATGTATTCAAAATTACCTTTTAAACTGTAAAGTAATATCCAAAGTTTGGTCTTTTCTAGGAACAACTGTTTCTATTTCTGTGATTATAATTTTATTGTTCTAGAAAGATGATGATACTTGATCAAGAGAAAATGTACAGGGAATTCTTTTTCCAATAAGGTTGGGGCAAATCTTTTTCCAAAATAACTCTTTTCACTGAGTTCTTTTCTAACTCATGGCACATATTTGCAAAGCAGCTTTTCCACAGATTGGGTATAGTCTCTAAACGGGCAAGGAACCCTCAAAAGCTGGTTGGTCCATCAACTTTTATTACTAACATGGTCTTCTGATGCAAAGCTTCCCAACTGTTATGCCTAGCGAGTACAGCTGTTGACCTTCTTAGCCCATGGGGTGGCCTGGGACACCTGAGTAGTTACTTCAAGGCAGCCCCAAACAGTGCTGTAGTTTTGCCCCAAAGTATTAAACAATTATTTCCTATGCGTAAAATGTTACCAAAAAGGTTGGGCCCGGGTGGGGTGGCTCATGCCTGTAATCTGAGCCCAGGAGTTGGTGACCAACTTGGGCAACATACTGAGACCTCATCTCTACTAAAAATAAAAATAAAAATTAGCCATGGTGGTGGTCTGTGCCTGTAGTCTCATAAGGCTGAAGTGGGAGGATCGCTTGAGCCTGGGAGACAGAGGCTGTAGTCTAACTAGCATAACTAGTTTTGAGGTCGTGACAAAATTAAATTGGTAATACCACTTTTAAAGCATTTACGTTGTGCTGTATGTATGCTGTAAAGACTTATACGTTTTGGTTTTACGAAAGCTCTACAAGGCAGGTTTTTATTCCTCTTACAGAAGATGAAACCAAGACCCAGAGCCAAGTACAGACATCAGTAAATAATTAAAATTGGAATTCATGTCTCCCTAGTTTAAAGCTACCTCTATCATAAGAAAAATCTCCAATCAATTATCATCTCAGATACACAATGAGTTGGTTCACACCGTTAACAATTTAGGTGAAGGAATCAGCCCTATTAAAAAAAAATTAATGAATTTGATACATAGCTTACCATACATAGTCCACGCTCCTTAACATGGCATTTAAATTTTTGAAAGGCTTTGTCTCTCAGGTACTTTTCCACTCCTCTATATTTGCACTTTCCACCCTTTACATTTATTTTTCCATGCCACTCCTAAAGTGCTACCCACTTTCTATTCCCTTTCCACCGTGAAGTTCTTTTCGATCTTTCCATAAAACTGCTTTGTCATTAACTCTCTACATCTTATTACTATCTTAACAGACTGTTTCTTTTTGAAGCCCATCTCATTCTGTCTGTGAGGATCTATTTTACCCACTTTTCTACTTGCCAGTATACCCTGAATACTGATTTGAATGACCTATACCAGTCTGAACCATGGATATGAGTTCAGGTAAGACTGGTCTGAAATTCTTCCCCACTGTTGAGCCAAATGAAACCTCCCTGCCTTGATCAAATCCAGTCAGAATCGGACCGGCCTTGTAGAGCTCGGCTAATAGCACTTAAGAACTTGCAATGTCAGACAGTACAGGAGAAAACTGATCTGTCCTCGTGCTCAGAAAGACGCCACACACTTCAACCTTTGTCCCAAACTGCCTTCCCTTCCGGCCTCCTCACTTTAAATAATAAGACCATCAAATTAATAGAGGGCTCCTTTCGAGGAGCTCTCGCTAAAGCGGTTGACGGAGTAAGAATCGGCTACTCAGAGGTAAATACTGAGCGGGGAGACAGAACCTCAACTCAGAGTGCCCCAATTCCGCTCCCACGCCCCTACGCTGTGCACGTCATGTCGCGTCACACCCAGGGCGCGACCCACAGTACGGCCCTGCCCCGCCCCACGCCGCGCCACGGCCTGTCAGACCCCGCCCCGCCCCACACCGCGCCGCGGCCTCCCAGGCCCCGCAGGGAGTTCGAGGGCTCCGAGGTTGCTGCCATACGCACTGGTGGAAGGAGAGGCCGCGCTCCCGGCTGAGCACGGTGTCACGGGTGCTGCAGCCCACTGCGGAGCAACTTCGGGTCATCTTCTTGTTACGTGGGGCCCCACCTTCGGGGTCCCCGAACTGCATGAATCACGATCACTTTAGCTCCGCCCGTTGACGCGGCGGCTGCGACCTTTATTTGACAGGAAAGGCGGGCTTTAGAGGCGCGGGACTCCCACACTTCCTCTCCGAAGGCCCTGCGCCGGCACTGTAGCCAATCACAGGCCACGTTTTGTCGCAGCAGCCAATCGGAAGGGCCTAGTCCTGAAGACGTGCACTTGACCGCTCCTCCCTCTGGGTTGGAGGCAGGATAGTGGGTTTTACCGCAACTGGTTCGTTTTCCTCCGGTTTTCACCCATTCTGGCACAATCCGGCGTCATCGTCCTTCTTATGAGGCCAAGCCTGAAAATGCGAAGCAGAGAGGCAGGACAAAAATTGAGGCGAATCGGGAAACCTGCCAATGAGTCTGCGGGTGCGGTCTCTGGCACTTGGAGGATATCGGGAGGAAGAGGCATGGAAGAGGGATAAAACGCGGTGCCCTAGGTATGTTGAAGACAGAGTCGGGCCCAAAATACGTGATTTACTGAGATGTGTGTCGTGTTCTTGCGCTTTATCTTGTAGCTTTCCGATGCGGAGATAACGGGGACGCTCTCGGCCAACCATTCCGAGAGCAGGAGTCAAATAGGATACGCCGACTTTTAACTCAAAGAACCCTTTTCTGAAACCCTTTGCCACAATGAAAGAAATAAGGTAAGGTTCTTGGGGCTCGTCAGTACCAATAGGGGCAGGGGACAAGGGGCAATGAAGTACTTTTGGTTGGGAATGAGGCATTAGGGATAGCTTTCAGGAGAAAGAGCTTAGAACAATGTCTTAATTAAGCTCTATGTTTAAGGAAGAGATTTCAATTTGCTTAGAAGAAAACGGGCCAATGTGTTTTTGTCTCTGAGGAGATCCTCAGCATACAGAAAACAGAATGGTTTACAACTTTTCCATTTCTTGGTGTAGCACACAAAAATAATTCCAGATATCCAGGGCTATACAAGATTTCTTTTTCTCCTTTGTGTTTTTGTCCAGATTTACAGCCGAAAGGATACATATTAAGGAATTATTCACATCAGTTTTCCATTATAATATGCTTATGTCTTCTCAGAATGGAATCAATAGGTTTTGCTTATGTTTCCTTAAAAGTCACATGGCCTAAGGATAGATAGTCCAGGAACTCTGGAAAAACTGGTCTCTGGGAGATGTGCAAGGCGAATACTTTTTGGTTGTAAGATGTGTGCAAAGAGTAGGAACCGGACTTAAATACTGTAAGTTGGTTGGACTCTTAGGGCCTTTTCCTAGTACTCAAAGAGGCTGAATAAAAATAACATTGTTTTTAGCTATCTTTAAGGAAGAAATTAGTTGTCATATTTTTGTAACAGTTTTATTCAGAGATAATTCTCATACAACTAACTGGTTTAATGCGTACAATTCAGGGAGTTTTAGTATATTAACAGAGTTGTGCAACAGTCACAATCATAGTAGAATATTTTCATCACTTCAAAAAGAAACTTCATTCTTATTAGCAATACCTCCAAATATTCCACCACCCGGCTTCAGCAACCACTAATTTACTTTCTGTGTGCCTGTGTCTGCCCTGCACACTTCATGTAAATGGAATTATGAACTAATATATGGTCTTTGTGACTGACTTCTTTCATTTGGAATGTTTTCAGAGTTCATCCATCTTATAGCATGTGTCAATACTTTATTTATTTATTATTTTCGAGATGGAATTTCGCTCTTGTTGCCCAGGCTGGAGTGCAATGGTGCGACCTTGGCTCACCGCAACTTCCTCCTCCCAGGTTCAAGCGATTCTCCTGCCTCAGCATCCCTAGTAGCTAGGATTACAGGCATGTGCCGCCATGCCCAGCTAATTTTGTATTTTTAGTAGAAACCGGGTTTCTACATGTTGGATCAGGCTGGTCTCAAACTCCCGACCTCAGGTTATCCTCCTGCCTCAGCCTCCCAAAGTGCTGGGATTACAGGCGTTTGCCACCGAACCAGGCCTGGTACTTTATTTTTTATTGCTGAATCATATTCCATTGTATGGATATAGCAGATTTTGTTTATCCATTCATCAGTTGGTGGATATTTACATTGTTTCCAATTTTTTTGACTATTTTGAACATTTGTGTACAAGTTTTTGCGTGGACAAATGTTTTCATTTTCCACACCTAAGAGTAGAATTGGTGAGTCATAAGATAATTGTGTTTAACTTGAGGAACTGCCAGACTATTTTCCCAAGTGGCTGCACCATTTTACATTCCCACCAGCAGAGGATGAGGCTGCCAGTTTCTCCACATTTTTGTGGGTGTGAAGTGGTTGTCTCATTGTGGTGTTTGCCTTTTTTTAAGGACTCAAAAGTTTGCAGACAGAGGCATTCACTTGCCATTTTTTTTAAGGTAGAGTTGAAAGTACTGCTGCCAGCAAGGTGCAGTGGCTCATGTCTGTAATCCAGCACTTTGGGAGGCCGAGGTGGGTGGATCACCTGAGATTGGGAGTTCGAGACCAGCCTGACCAACATGGCGAAACCCCATCTCTACTAAAAATACAAGGGTAGCCGGACATGGTGGTGCATGCCTGTAATCCTAGCTACTCCGGAGGCTGAGGCAGGAGAATTGCTTGAACCTGGGAGGTGGAGGTTTCGGTGAGCCGAAATTGCCCCATTGCGTTCCAGCCTGGACAACAAAACTCCTTCCAAAAAGCAAAACTCCTTCTCAAAAAAAGAAAGAAAAGAAAGGACTGCTGCCAGTTCAGCATCTGAAATGAGGGCTGTTTTCTTTCCTGTTTAATTGGATTGCAACTGTGTGCCTTTCTTAAAGATGAAAAGATGAAACAGTGTGTTTCTCATATTATTTTGACAACATTGCTTTAATTCTTAATTTCAAATGAGTTTCTGAAAACTGCTTTTATCAGAACAAATTTACTTAAAGTAAGGCAACTAATTTACAATAGTCAAAAGGGGTCACTGCTCTAGATTGTTACTTCTGGATAGGAAATAAGTAATCCTTTATAGATAGAATCTTTTTTTTCTTAGTTGTATTTTTGTATCTTTACATTTGTTTATAACTTTTATATGCTTTTTTGTTGTCATTGTGATTTTTAATTTTACTGCTGACATAGAAGTTCTCAATTTGGTCATTTGGTTATATTGTTGCTGCTTCTAGTAACTTCATATCCAGTGATTAAACCTTTTCACTGCTGTTCACATAATGAACCGCTGTGATTATTAAATACTCCAATGAGGATATGTAAGCTGTATTAAAGATAGTGTTATTTGCAAAGGCATTGACTCTTGCACAAAAAAAAAACTGAAAAAAATATCTCTTTTCAGGAATTGTACCCTCAGAGGTGACGGGAAAAGATACACAGGTCTTGGAAGATAATTATTCAAAATATGCAGGGAAGGTAGTATATCTTTCTATTTTAAATATATTAAGTGGAACTATAGCAGTGAGTTGGAAATGGAGGATTGTCCAAGTGGAAAACATTTATAAAGGCTTTGATAAAACCTAATTTCCCATTTTATGGTGTCGAATCTCATTAATTGGCCACTTGGAAAGAATAACAACAACTAATATTTATTTATTGACCAGTTACTGTGGGCCAGGCTGGTCTCGAACTCCTGACCTCCAGTGATCCACCCACCTTGGCCTCCCAAAGTGCTGGGATTACAGGCATGAGCAACCACGCCCGGCCAATGCTGAGCTTTTTATTTTTTTATTTTATGTTTTTGAAATGGGGTCTCAGTCTGTCACCCAGGCTGGAGTGCAGTGGTGCAATCTCAGCTCACTGCAACCTCTGTCTTCCAAGCTCAAGCAATCTTCCTACCTCAGCCTCCTAAGTAGCTGGGACCCCAGGTGTGTGCCACCACACGTGGCTATTTTTTTTGTGTTTTTGGTAGAGATGGGGTTTTGCCATGTTGCCCAGGCTGCTAAGCTTTATATATATAGTGTGTAGAAAGAGTTGGTTTTCTTAAACAATATTTATTTCTCATAACTCTATGAAAGCAGATACAGACTCTTTGCTTTCTAGGGTTGGTATCTCACTTGTTGAGCACCTACCCTTTTGTCTTGCTGAATTTTTCATTGTTTGAGTTCTGTCTTTCGTTTCAGAAAGCCATGGAGTTTTGAAATTATTGTTATATCATTATTTGTTACATAATGATTTTTACTTCCAGAATCTCATGCGAACTTGGGAATGTCTTCTCAGCATCAAACCTGATATGGAGGGCAACTACCCTAATATACTCCAAAACTAGTTATACTTTGTTTTATATGTAATGCTTCTGTTATTAGACAAGTGGTTTCCAACTATCAGAAGCAGTGCTAAGACTTAAAGGAAAGGGGGGAGTGTTTTTTTTTTCAAACAGAACATTTAAGATGTGATGAAAAGAAAACAAGAAGACTCAAAAGATTATAAATCTCAGGCACTAATTAGTATTCTGCCAATTAGGAACAGTCTGATTGCTTGACAAGGTCTATATTTAGCTGATGAGGAGCAGAAGTCTATGGGAGGTAGAGGTGGAAGCATCAGAAGGAAAAGAGAAGCAAGTATTTAGTAAAAATATATTCATCGTATTGGATAAAAATCAAGCTTTGGGGAAAAAGGTCAAACTCCTTCAATGATTCTGTTTATCTGTACCTTTCTTTATTTCATCCTATGGCAAATAGTTTTATAACTGCACAGAAGAAATTGGACAATATTCTTTGAAAAATTCTTAGAAAGTTCAACTTTCCAAGTTAGTACCACCCCAAATAAAATTTTATGAGTAGATACTTAATTTCTAGCTGTACTGTAGTTCCAGTCAGCTCCTCTAAGTAGCTGGGACTGCAAGCATGTGCCACCACACCTGGCTAATTTTTTTGTATTTTTGGTAGAGATGGGGTTTTGCCTTGTTGCTCAGGCTGCTAAGCTTTTTATATGTAGTATATAGAAAGAGCTGGTTTTCATGGTCAGGCGTGGTAGCTCACACCTGTAATTCCAGCACTTTGGGAGGCTGAGGTGGGTGGATCACCTGAGTTCAGGAGTTTGAGACCAGCCTGGCCAACATGGTGAAACCTCATCTCTACTAAAAATTAAAAAATTCGCTGGGCGTGGTGGCGTGTGCCTGTAACCCCAACTACTTGGGAGGCCAAGGCAGGAGAATCATTGAACCCAGGAGGCAGAAGTTGCAGTGAGCCAAGATGGGCCACTGTACTCCAGCCTGGGTAACAGAGCAAGACTTCGTCTCAAAAAAAAAGAGGCCAGGTACGGTTGCTCACGCCTGTAATCTCAACACCTTAGGAGGCGGAGGCAGGTGGATCATAAGGTCAGGAGTTCAAGACCAGCCTGACCAACATGGTGAAACCCCGTCTCTACTAAAAATACAAAAATTAGCCGGGCATGGTGGTGCATGCCTGTAATCGCAGCTACTCAGGAGGCTGAGGCAGGAGAGTCATTTGAACCTGAGAGGTGGAGGTTGCAGTGAGCCAAGATCGCACCATTGCACTCTAGCCTGGGCAACAGAGCGAGACTCCATCTCAAAAAGAAAAAAAAAAAAAAATTGGTTTTCTTAAACAGTATTTATTTCTCCTAATAACCCTATGAAAGCAGATATAGACTTCTTGCTTTTTAGGGTTGTAGCTCACTTGTTGAACACCTACCCTTTTGTCAGGTTATAGCAGGTTAACAAAGTCGATAAAGTGATACACTTGACATATCTTTGTTCTGAATTTTTTTTCCAATTACAGTAAAATTGGAGGTCTTAACTTTTCTGCATTAGATAAATATATGCATCTGTTGTAAAGGGCTAAGCAATGAGAATCTTATTACTAGAGCTGAAGTTCAAAATAAGAAGAAATAAATGTCCAATGATTAAACTTTTTCCACTGCTGTTCACATCATGATTTGTTGTGATTAATGTATGTGGATGAGGACATAACAGGAAAAGAAAATGATAAGGCTTATATATATGATGTGTTTCTGCACAATGATTTTTTTTCTGAATGTTTTCTGTTTTAGGAATAAAATTGAAGGGCGTTTTTCTTAGAGAACATCATTTGTCATATTTATTTGATTAAGAAGTTGAAGATTTATATAATAAGGTATGGGACTTACACGTTTATTTTGATAAAAGAACACAGAAAATGTCAGATATGAGCAGAAAACTGACATTCATTTTAGCCTAATGTGGATACTGTACTCTGAATTAAAAATTTATTTTCCTTACTCTTCTAGCTTTTAAAGATAATAAGTATTATTTCAAAATAGTATTTTTTAAATTGATAGATTCAGTCGGGCATGGTGGCTCACACCTGTATTCCCAACATTTTGGGAGGCGGAGGCGGGCGGATCATGAGGTCAAGAGATCGAGACCATCCTGGCCAACATGGTGAAACCCCGTCTCTACTAAAAAAATACAAAAATTAGCTGGGCATGGTGGCGTGTGCCTGTAGTCCCAGCTACTTGGGAGGCTGAGGCAGGAGAATTGCTTGAACCCAGGAGGCAGAGATTGCAGTAAGCCAAGATTGCACCACTGCACTCCAGCCT
>NW_016107379.1:2968362-2970698 GCF_001604975.1 Cebus imitator | reverse complement strand
GGAGTCTGAGGCAAGAGAATTGCCTGGACCCAGGAGACGGAGATTGCAGTGAACTGAGATTGCACCACTGCACTATAGCCTGGGTGACAGTGTGAGACTCTGTCTCAAAAAAATAAATAAATAAACACAAACAAACAAAAAATCCAAGAAATATGAGGGGTCTTGAAAAAGTTTGTGGAAAATGCATATTATGAAAAAACTATGCATGGATTTCAAAATTTTTTGTACCAAAATAAACTCCTACTAACTTGTTATAACACATCTGAACAGGATCTAGTTTGAAGCACTAAGAAGAATAAGACATCAGTTTGAAAAGAGGCTCTGTCAGAGCAACACGAATTCTGCTAAAATTGAAGCAAGAACAAACATCAAATTTATGTTGATGCTTGGGTGGGGGAATTGTGAACTAATTGATACTTTATGAAAAGTTTATTGGGACAATGCCCCAAAGAAATCAGTTTACAAATGGATAACTCATTTTAAGAATGGATAAGGTAATCTTGAAGAAGAAGCCCACAGTGGCAGATCATCCACATCAGTTTGTGAGAAAAAAAAATTAATCTAGTTCATGGCCTAACTGCAGAAAACCAACAGTTTATAGCAGAAACGACAGTCAACACCATAGACATCTCAGTTGGTTCACTTTACACAATTCTGACTAGAAAAATTGAGCAAACTTTACACCCGATAGGTACCAAAACCATTGCACCCAGATCAGCTACAGACAGGAGCAGAGCTTTCAGTGGGAATTTTAAATAAGTGGGGTCATGATCTTGAAGGATTTCATTGAAAAATTGTAACAGGAGATGAAACACGGCTTTAACAGTGCAATCCTGAAGACAAAGCGCAATTAAAGCAATGGTTACCAAGCTATGGAAGTAGTTCAGTCAAAGCACAAGTGGACTGGTTGAGAGCAAAGCTCTCAACAGCTTTTGGATGCTCAAGGTATTTTGCTTATTGACTTTCTGTAGGGCCAAAGAATGGTCACATCTGCTTATTAGGAGTGTTTTTGAGACACTTAGCCAAAGCTTTAGCAGAAAAATGTCCGAGAAAGCTTCACCAGAGAGTTGTTCTCCACAATGCTTCTACTCATCTCTCTCATCAAGGGCAATTCTGCGAGAGTTTTGATGGCAGATCACTAGGTATCCACCCTATAGTCCTGATTTGGCACCTTCTGATGTTTTGTTTCCTAATCTTAAAAATTTTTTTTAAAGCTGTACATTTTTTTTTCAGTTAATAATGTAAAAAAAAGAAAAAAAAAAAACTGCATTGATGTGGTTAAATTCCTAGAACTCTCAGTTCTTTATGGATGGACTGAATAGCTGGTATCATCACTTACAAGTGTCTTGAACTCCATAGAACTAATGTTCAGAAATATAGTTTATATTTTTGTCTTTTAATTCCATTTTCCAGAAACTTTCTGAAGTCTCCTTGAATATACACCCTTTGTAGAGGGGAAAAATTCTTGTGACTGTTTATACTGACTTACTGCTGACTTAATTTTCTATTTTGTAATATGTACAAACTTAAAAGTTGATACAAATTTGGTTTATAGCCCTTAAACAAATTTGTGAAATAAATGCATTCAGAAACAAACTAAACCAACATTCATGGAATGGATGCTACTGTTTTACTGAGGTGTAAAGGTGGTACTGGCTGCTATGGAAAAAGTTACATATAAACAGTCATGTGCCTTGTGATTGCTTTGTCTACAACTTCACTCTTTGTGGACCTAAAAACTATTGAAATGAGGGGAGGGGATCTGAACTCCTGAAAGAATGTCAACTGGGCATGGAGGCTCATGCCTATAATCTTTGCATTTTGGGTGGCCAAAGCAGAAGGATCCCTTGAAGCCAGCAGTTCCAGACCAGTCTGGGCAACAAAAAGAGACCTGTCTCCACAAAAAATAATTAACCAGGCATGGTGGTGTGTGCCTGTAGTCCTAGCTACTTGGGAGGCTGAGGCAGGAGGATCACTTGAGCCCAGGATGTTGAAGCTACAGTGAGCTGTGATCACTACTACTACACTCCAGCCTGGGTGACAGCAAAACCTTGTCTCTAAAAAAAAAACTAGAATGGTTTTGTGCTATGCAGATCCTAATATGAAGAATTACCCATTAAATTCTCTGCAAACGTTCTTGTAACTCAAGTGAGCAATTTGTGGTTTTTTTTTTTTTTTTTTTTTTTTTTTTTTGAGACGGAGTTTCACTCATGTTCCCCAGGCTGGAGTGCAATGGCGCGCTCTCGGCTCACCGCAACCTCCGCCTCCTGGGTTCAGGCAATTCTCCTGCCTCAGCCTCCTCAGTAGCTGGGATTACAGGCATGCACCACCATGCC
>NW_016107379.1:2957255-2968189 GCF_001604975.1 Cebus imitator | reverse complement strand
GGATTAGGCTTGGATAGTAGTTAACTAAATTGGATTAAAAGTTAACTGTTTTGTGAACTAATAAGGAGTTTTTCTCTTTTTAGATACAGGCAGTCCTTGCTTTGCACAGTTCCAATATGTGTAAATATGAATTACCACAGTTAAACCAGTCCAACAATGTGGTTAATATTTCCATTACCACAGTATTGAGAAAACATACATAAATTCTGCTGCTAGCTCTTTAGTCCACAAGGCATTATGATATGCCATACGCATATGCCAGTTACATTACTTTCAAAGTTTGTGATTCATTACTGATCATCTGTTCAGTTGATGCACAGATAGTAAAGCACGAAGTGCACAGTAGTGTTGCCTCCTTCACCTCATAGTAGTGTTAACCTTGTGACCATAAAAATGGATGATCAAAAGAGGTAATTGGTCAGCAAAGGACAGGGCAGCAAAGAAAAGTGAAATGCTGGAAGTGAAATTGGATGTGATTAAAAGATTTGAAAGTGGGGACAGCAAAGATAGGCTGAGACCCAGACCTGTGTGAAACTAAAACAAACCTATTGAAAAAGTCTGATAAATGTAAAAAGGTAAAGTTGCTTCATTGCACTAAAAACAGAAAGCTGTTTGTGATTGAAATGGAACATTACTTGAAGACTGATAAAAAGCAAATTCCAATCAGTTTGACCAGCATTCAGGCTAAAGTGATATAGTTACTATATTGAAAGAAAATGGTAATTAGAAAAAGACTGAAAGAATATATTACTACCAGTAAAAGGTGGGTTCATCATTTCAGAAGTTGGCATGAATTGATGTTAAGCTATCTCTTAAAGCTGAAAGCTTCAGATAGAATGTTACAGAAGATAGAGCTGACTGTGGGAATGTTGACACTGCTGCTGTTCAAGAGGCAGTTCTAGATAACGTAGCAGAGGAACTTAGCAAAGTCAGATTTACAGACAAAGTGGTTGTGATGTAAAGAATGACCATGTCTCAGGAAGTGATGCCAGCAAAAAAACTTCACATTAAGGGAGCTCTCAGATACTTCATTACATTGAAAATGCAAAGGGTAAACCTTTGGAAGCTGACCCAAAGTTAGGAAAGAGTAGTGACAATTTGCCAAGGCATAGGAAAGATGCTCACTTGTAAGTTATGTGATAAGACAAGCACTGTTCAAACTACTCTTGATAAATTGTAAAGAAATATTTTAGTGTTTCAATGTTTCTAATAAATTACTAAAATTAGTATATTAAATATTAGTTTTACATTATTAGAAAAAAGTACAATTTTATTTTTATTTTTTATTTTTTTTAAGACAAGGTTTCACGATGTTGGTCAGGCTGGTCGTGAACTCCCGACCTCAGGTGATCCGCCTGCCTTGGCCTCCAAAGTGCTTGGATTACAGGCATGAGCCACCGCGCCCGGCCAAAAAGTACAATTAAAAATATATATATTTATAGCCAACAGCAGGAGAGGTTTGTTTTGTTTTGAGACCGTGTGTTACTCTGTCACCAAGGCTGGAGAACAGTAGTGAGATTTTGGCTCACTGCAACCTCTGCCTCCCGGGCTTAAGCGATCCCCCCACCTCAGCCCCCCAAGAAGCTGGGACCATAAGTGTGTGCCACCACACCCAGCTAATTTTTTTTGTATTTTTATTAGAGACAGTTTTGCCGTGTTGCCCAGGCCAGTCCAGAGCTCCTGAGCTCAAGCAATCTGCCCGCCTCTGCCTCCCATAGTGCTTGGCCAGGAGAGTTTTTAATCTAGCAAATTTTAAAGTCATAGAACAATCATAAATTTTTGCATAGATTAAGATAACATTGCATAATTTCAGCTTACACGCTGAAAGCCAGGACTCTTTGCTTGTAAAAACAAGCTAGGGAGTCTGCATATTTAACCAGATGTAAATATGCACATCAGCTCTACAAACAGCTATATTTTAATCTGTGTGATAATAGTTATAATTTAACATATTTTTTTTGAGACAGGATCTTGCTCTGTCACCCAAGCTGGAGTGTGTGGCATGATCTCGGCTCACCGCAATATCCACCTCCTGGGCTCAAGCAGTCCTACCTCAGACTCCTGAGTAGGTGGGACTACTGGTGTGTGCTAACACGTGCAGCTAATTTTTTGTTGTTGAAGCTTTGCCATGTTTTCCAGGCTGGTCTTGAACTCCTGGACTCAAGTGTTCTGCCCACCTCAGCGTCCCAAAGTGTTAGTATTACAGATGTGAGCCACTGCACCTGCCCTACATTTACTTTTCATATGCTTTTGTGTATTGCCATATCAAAAGCTTTGAAATACAATTTTTATAATACTGTGCCTTATATTGGACCTTTGAGTATTAAATTTCTGGCAAAAGTAATAAAGATTGACAGATTTGGCCTGGTGGCTCACACCTGTAATTCCAGCACTTTGGGAGCCCAAGGTGGGCAGATCATAAGGTTAAGAGATCGAGACCATCCTGGCCAACATGTTGAAACCCTGTTTCTACTAAAAATACAAAAAATTAGCTGGGCATGGTGGTGCGAGCCTGGAGTCCCAGCTACTTGGAAGGCTGAGGCAGGAGAATCGCTTGAACCCAGGAGGTAGAGATTGCAGTGAGCTAAGGTCACATTGCTGCACTCCAGCCCAAGCAAGAAGAGAGAAACTCCACCTCAAAAAAAAAAAGATTGACAACTTTTTCCTGTTAAGGGCTATATAGTAAATATTTTAGGCTTTGAGGGCCATATGCACTCTATTGGAACCACTCAGCTTGTATTGCAAAAGCAGTGGTAAACAATAATGTAAACCATTAACCATTAACAATATGTAAACCATTATGTTCTAATAAAATTTTGTGGACAACAGAATTTGAATTTCATATAATTTTGATGTCATGAAATATTTTTCTTTTGCCTTTTTTCCTACTTAAAAATATAAAAACCATTCTTAACTCACAGTAACTAAAAGGGGAGGTGGGGGGAGTTTGCTGACTTATGCAATAGGAACATGCTGTTGCACTGAGATTGTATTAAATGAAACCAGAAAATGTAACTGCTGTTTAAATCATTGGCTTTTGGGAAAATGGAAGTTCTAATGAACGCTTTTTCTACATCAGTGCAAACTTGGAAGATAGCAGGGAGTATTTGGGGGATGAGACAATAGAAAACAATTCAGGCCTTTAATGTTTTCTTTCGGCCCAAATGATAGTCCCACTTTTAAGTCAGGGATTTTTATTACCATCTCTCTGGGTAAACTAGTCTTGCAGTCATAAAGCCTCTAGAACATAACTAGAAACGAACTGTTCTAAGCTAGGCTAGTACAGTTGACCCTTGAACAACAGGGATTTGAACTGCGTGGGTCCACATACACAGATTTTCTTCCGCCTCTGCCATCAGAGACAGCAAGACCAATCCCTTCTCTTTCTCCTCAGCCTGCTCAATATGAAGACAACCAGGATGAAGACCTTTATGATAATCTACATCTGCTTACAGTAAATATATTTATGATTTTCTGAATGTTTTTCCTGTAGCTTTATTGGAATATGCTATATAATTCATGTTACATAGAAAATGTATGTTAATCGATTTTATCAGACTTCCCATCAACAGTAGGGACTATTTGTAGTTACATTTTGGAGGAGTCAGAAGTTTGCTGATTTTTTTTTTTTTTTTTGAGATGGAGTCTTGCTCTGCTGCCCAGGTTGGAGTGCAGTGGCACGATCTCGGCTCACTACAACTTCCACCTCCGGGGTTCAAGCTGATCCTCCCACCTCAGCTTCCCTAGTAGCTGGGACAACAGGCACACACGACCACACCTGGTTAATTTTTGTATTCTTTGTAGAGATGGGGTTTCACCATGTTGGCCAGGCTAGTCTGAACTCCTGGCCTCGGGTGATCCACCCACCTCTATCTCCCAAAGAGCCAAAATTTTTTTTTTTTTGACATGGGGTCTCATTCTTTCGCCCAGGATGGAGTGCAGTGCCCGGATCTCGGCTTGTTGCAACCTCCACCTCCCGGGTTCAAGTGATTCTTTTGCTTCAGTCTCCCGAATAGTTGGGACTACAGGCTTGTGCCACCACACCCAGCTAATTTTTGTATTTTTAGTAGAGACGGAGTTTCACCATGTTGGTCAGGCTGGTCTGGAACTCCTGACCTCAAGTGATCCGCCCGCCTCAGCCTCCCAAAGTGCTGGGATTACAGGTGTGAGCCACCACGCCAGGCTCAAGTTTGCTGTTTTTGACTGGAGTTAACGCCTAACCGTGTTGTTCAAAGGTCAACTATAATCTGTTAGAGCTGATTTCAATCCTACAGAAATAAACTTTTGCTTTTATAGTCAAACCACATGTTAAGACTGAAAAGGCACTGGGAAGGCTGCAATGAGTGCAAAAATGTTTCCCTAGTCCTTAAGGAGTGTTTGCCATATTTTACTTATCTTTTTGTTTACAAAAGACAAACATTATTTCCAGGCATCTAGGAAAGAAAGGCGGTAGGAGAGTTGGCTTTGAATGCTAGGTGTAATGAGAAAAGAACTTGTCGAAAAGTTAGGAGACCTGGGTTTAATCCAGATTCTGGTAATTTAGCAAGTGATTTTCCTTTGGCTTTACTTCTCTGTAAAATAATTCCTCCCTATACTAAAAGTACACCCAGGCAACGCATCTAATTAGATTTGAGGCTCTGGGGAAACTAGTACGGTTAACAGTGGCGGAAGGCTAGTGCTAACGGGTCTCAAATAGTACCATGAGATAGTAACAAATATGAAAGGATACTAATTGGAATTAATATAACACCCCATCTATGCCTCTGTCCACAGTAGCCTTTGGGTATGCCCAGTTCTCTCTGTAGAAGGTCTCAAAACGCCAGAATGTAGAATCAAGTGGGTAATTTTAAGAATTCAGTGACAAATGCAATAAAGCCCCTGCAGCCCGATTTTCCACGCGGTTTGGCGCGGGCAGTGTCGCCAGGGGCGGCCGACGCCTCACACGACTAGTGCTACGTGGCGTTCCTGCGGGCCACAGCGGTCATTCGGCCGAACGGAGGCACCGTGCAGGACTTTTCCTTTATCCATTAGTCTTGGCTACGGCATCCACATTCTTCGCGCCGCCCCTCAGAAAAGAGTTCCTAAATTCGCGCGGACGCGGTGACCGCAGAGGGCCCCAATGCGCAGAACCGTCCCAAGGAGCAGAAACCTGCCCTGCGCCCTAGCCTACCGCCAATCCCGGAAGTGCCGCGGCGTGCCGTGCGTCGGGCCGTGCGTCGGGCCGTGCGTCGGGGTGGGCGGGGAGAGACGTCGTTCCCGGAAGTGTCGGGCGGCAGGGCGTGGCTGCGGCTGCCACGTTGGAGCTGAACGTGGAGGTGGCCCTGGCTGGGGAGGAGGGGTGGCGGCGAATGCTGGGAGAGTCCGACCGACGCTGCACTAAGGCAGGACTTGGCTTCCGAAGGTCCTCGCCAGGTGCGTCCGCCCGTTGCTTTTTGTCCTCTTCGCCGGTCCTTAAGCCGTAAGGTTGAGCCCAGGCCAAAACTAGGACCCCAGCCTGGGTTTCCGCTGCTCCGCGCCAGCCCGAGGCCCGGTCTTTGGTGACGGCGCGCCCCTGGTCTTGGTTTCGGGCCCGGCGGAACAACGCCTGGCGTCTGGACTCCTTCAGTGATCGCGCCCGTCCGCATCCGCCGACGTCTCCAGTGCTGAGCAGGAGCCACCCGAGGCTGGCGACAGTGACTTGCCGGGGAATCGTAGCCGGGCGGGTAACTGGAGTTTGAGGTTAGGAGACTTTCAGAACCTTGTGCACAAAGAGGTGCGGTCCCCGAGGGTGAGGAAAGGAAACAAATCTCAGGATTACTTCGGTTGATTTTAGTTTGGTTAGGAGTTTTTTGATTGTACTTGAACTGTTGCCAGATTTAAAGGTTCATAGGTTTGAATTGACGTATACTGTCATTTAGCTAGGATTGGATTATTTTAAGGACAGTGGTCGCCAGGCGCAGCCTGTACTTTGAGGACAGTCTCATTATTATATTTTTTTGCTAATAAGTTGTTATATTTCGGGGCGGTTGTAAAATAAACCAAAATATTGCCCGGACTTGTGGGCGTTATACATTTTTCCTTGTGCTTAAGGAACCAATTTTACGTAGGGCTTTTTGAAGTTACAATGATCTGATAGTCTGTGCCAAATCATTTCTTCTAATTTATCTTTTCGAACTATAGAAAACTGAAATTTGGTTGTCCTTATGGGCAGTTATAACTATTTAAAAAGTCGATAAAGGTTTGTTCTTGTTACAGCGTCTTGTGTTTTCTGTACTTCCGATTATTCAAGGGTTGGCAAAAGCTTATTCTCCTTTTTTTTTTTTTTTTTTTTTTTTTTTTTTTTTTTTTCTTTTTTTTTTTTTTTTTTTTTTTTTTTTTGAGACGGAGTTTCGCTCTTGTTACCCTGTTTTTTTTAGACAGTCTCACTCTGTCACCAGGCTGGAGTGCAGTGGCGCGATCTCAGTTCACTGCAACCTCCACCTCCTGGTGATTTCTCCTTCCCCAGCCTCTTGAGTAGCTAGGATTACAGGCGCCTGCCACCAACGCCTGGCTAATTTGTGTATTTTTAGTAGAAACGGGGTTTCACTGTGTTGGCTAGGCTGGTCTCGAACTCCTGACCTCAAGTGATCCACGCGCCTTGGCCTCCCAAAGTGTAGAAATTGCAGGCGTGAGCCACCGTTCCCAACCACTCTTCTTTTTTAGTAGTTCTTCTGTGCTCCTTGTTTCTCATTATCCCTTAATTATAGTTCAGAGAAAGCTTTGTAGGCTCATAAGAACTTTTGGATAACTCGTAATGTTTTTGTAGTTTTGTAGTGATTTTATTTTACATATGTACACAATTATTTGTGAAATTTGAAATTTGAAGTGGATTTAGAATTATACTGCTTAATTTTATATAAGCAAGTTATTTATTGAAACTAATAACAGGAATAGAAATAAATTTGTAAACGGTGAAGAGCAATTATTCATAATATTTGAGGGATTTCACTGCTTTTAGGAATCTAATGAAATCATTGTAAGAATGCACATACACACACGTAGGGTTTTTGTTTTGTTTTGTTTTGTTTTGAGTCACAGGGTGACTCTTTGTTGCCCAGATGGGAGTGAAGTGGTGCAACCATAGCTCACTATAACCTTGAACTCTTGGGCTCAGGAGATCCTCCCTCCTCAGCCTCAGAAGTAGATAGGAATTTGCACGTGGCGCACGCCCAGCTAATTAATCTCTCATTTTTTATAGACATGGGGTCTCACTCTGTTCCCCAGGCTGGTCTCAAGCTCCTGCTCTCAAGAAACATGTAGGATTTTCTACTTACATAATATGAAGTTTACAATTCAAAAACTCCTGTGAGGGGATGTTACTAGATTGATTTGCATTGATTACATTGTTTTTAGAAATGCCATTAGGTTAATTTCAGCTCAAAAGTTTTATACTGAAGATTAGTATAACACCAATTAGTTCAGTAACCAGTACACAGTTACTTTCTCCTTTGATTTGCTTTGGGTTGAGTGGCATGAGCCTAGAACATTCATAGTACTAAATAAAACCTCTAGAACAATTGTGTCTATCCCTATTGAGATATTTTGCCCACAGAAAATGGATTTTTACTAAAAGCAGTGCCAACTAGGGATTGTATACCTAGTTTGGGAGTCAAAGTTCTGATTCCATTACCTCTAAACTTTTTACATGCTTTCTGAGGTATGAGTCAGCTCTGTATATAGCATTGTAAGGTTGTTATTTTTCAAAGAATAGTGCTGTTGGGTTTTAGTGTTGTTTCACAAAATTTACATTTTGAAAATGAGCAGAAAGAAAAAAGTTTCCACCTAATTGAATGCAATTATTGAGAGAAAAGTTGCATGAAAAATAAGAGTTCTAGTCCGGAGTGTAAATTTTCTTCAATAAAGGTTTTCTTTGTTGTTGTTTTTCTGTTTTTGTTTTTTTCCGAGACGGAATCTTGCTCTGTTGCCCAGTCTGTAGTGCAGGGGCGCTATCTCGGCTAATGGCAACCTCTGCCTTTCGAGTTCAAGTGATTCTCCTGCTTCGGCCTCCTGAGTAGCTGGGATTACAAGCGCGCACTACCATGTCCGGCTAATTTTTGTATTTATTAGTAGGGACAGGGTTTCGCCATGTTGGCCAGGTTGCTCCCGACCTTCCGGCCTGAAGTGATCCGCCTACGTCGGCCTCCCAAAGTGCGGGAATTACAGGCCTGAGCCACTGTGCCCGGCCAATGCATGTATTTTTAAGCAGGTTTGTTGTGGTAGACGTTTTAAATTGTGGTGTTTGTAATAACTGTCACTTATGAGCATTTATTTATATATGCTAGGCACTGTTCAAACCACTCTGAGTAATACCACTTATTTCTCACAGCAACCCTGTAGGGTAGGTACTGTTAACTTTATTTTACAGAGAGGAGAGGCAAGATGTACATGGATAAAGCTACATGACTAAAGTCAGAGGTGGACATGGTGAAGCTGGAATTTAAACTGAGGGTGTCAGCTCTAGAACCCATGCTCTTAATTGCTGTGCAATAAATACTGCCTTCTAGATGGCATATATGAAGAAGCCATTGTCCACACAATTTTATTTTTTTTGATACGGAGTTTTGCTCTTGTCGCCCAGGCTAAAGTGCAGTGGCACAATCTTGGCTCACTGCAACCTCTACCTCCCAGGTTCAAGCCCTTCTCCTGTCTCAGCCTCCCAAGTAGCTGGGATTACAGGCATCTGCCACCACACCCTGCTAATTTTTTTTATATTTTCGGAAGAGCCAGGGTTTTGCCATGTTGGGTAGGCTGGTCTCAAAGTCCTGACCTCAGGTGATCTGCCTGCCTCAGCCTCCCAAAATGCTGGGATTACAGATGTGAGTCGCGCGCCCGGCCTTCTTTTTATATTTTCATAGTGATTATGTTCTGTGGAAAATAGTATTGAGTGAAACATTTATGCATAGTGTAAATTCTGATCATGTTTATTATTGAAAAAACATTACACAAAGTTTTTAAAGCAAGTCTTGCTTGGAAAGTATGTATGGTTTAATCTAAAACTTCATCCTGTTTTTGAGCACGATAGCTCCGACCTGTTATCCTAGCACTTTGGGAGACCAAGGCAGGATGATTGCTTGAGGCCAAGAGTTCAAGACCAACCTGGCCAGCATAGCGAGAACTTATCTCTATTAAACAACAACAACAACAACAAATTACATTTAAATAAAAAACCTTTTCATATTTTTAAGAAAATCATTTACACTTAAATGAATGATTATTTCTAAGAGAAGGAAATACACATATATCCAGATGAAACTGTATTTTGATGGCATTCTTAGTAATTTTGAGAATGATTGTAATAGGTATATTATTTAATAAGATTCAGTGCATATACTATAGTTCTAGGCCATTATTGTAGTGTAGTGATTCTTTTGTTTTTTTTAAACATGGTATTGAAGCCTTATATTCAGGACAGGTTAATAAGGAGAACTGCTTCTAGTGGAACATTGAGTACTAAGGCTAAGAAACTTTTGTGAATGTTTTGAATTCCCACTTACTGTGTTCTTATAAATGTGTCTCTTTCAGTCAATGTTACACATTAACCAAGCATTAATGGATTAAGTAGTCCTTGTACTTTTGTTCTTAGAAATATTAGAATTGTATTCCATTTTTATAATACAGCTATTGTGTTTTTCACTTGTAGAAATTATTTTGAAGGCATCTTATAACCTTTCCCCCCCTTAACAATACTTTCTCCTTTTTTAAATAGTAAATGATCCTTTAAAGAATTAAGAATTTAAAAGTAAATGTTTTATCTGAAACTGGTCATTCTAGCTCATTTGTCTACTTGTTTTCCCCTAAATATAAACATTTAAAATAAATCAAACAAAACTTTCTGGATATCTCCTACCGTGCTTATTAGCAATTTGAGTCGAAAAGGGGTAAAAGTTTTGAGAAAAGACATTATTTGTCTAGTTGGTGAGATAAGATAGCACATAAGGCAGCTGGTTAAAAAAGGGTAACTGGAAAATATGTAAACAATATGTGCTAATAGAACGTTATTACAAAGTGTTTAGTTAAAATAGAATGGCATATTCTTATAAAATGCTTAAATCCTAGTACTGACAAATGTAAACTTGTGGGGGAGTATTTAGATCAGTGTGGATTGGATCATTAGGGCAGTTTTCATGGAGGAGCTGGAATATGAATTTATTATTAAAGATTAGGTCAGACAGTTGGCAGAGAGGAAGAAGAGGGAATTCATATAAGAAAATAGGTGCCTTTTTTACATCTTAGAAAGTTGGAATTTTTTCCCCCGAATAATCTCAAAGTTTCCTCATTTAATCTCATGATAGCAGTAAGTTTTAAAAATAGCAAACCTATCAAAAACACTAACCCATGTGCTCGGCACTTTGTTTGACTCCCTGTTATAAAACATATGATCTCATTGAAACCTCATACTATCGCATTAGGTGGTCACTCTTTTCCCTATTTTGTGAATATAAAAACTGGTGCTCAGGGAGGTTAAATAACGTGTCCAAAGTATCATAGCTAATAAGTAGCAGAGCCAGTAGTCAAATTGAGGATTAACTCCAGAGACCATGCTTTTAACCATGTGATACATCTGCCTCCTAGTCTCACTTTGCCCTACCTAACACAATTTCTAAAATGCATTTCTTCAATTTCATCATGCATGGTGGTTGCTTTTTTATTAATTGATTCTGCTAAATGTTAATTTTCCTCTGTGATATAAAAATTGAATACCGGAACTTGTTGGAAGTAATAAGAACTTGGACTCTGGAGCTAATCTTCTGAATTCTGATCTTGGCTCTGTCCCTTGCCCCTTGCTAACATGTGCAGATTGTCTTTCTGTGTCTTAATTTTTTCCTGTGTAAAATCTCCTTCAAATATGAACAATTTGCAAGTAGAGGACTCAGGGCATATATTTAAGGGAATCTTTTTTTTTTTTTTTTTTTTTT
>NW_016107379.1:2948317-2957115 GCF_001604975.1 Cebus imitator | reverse complement strand
ACCAGGATGGTCTCGATCTCTTGACCTCATGATCCACCCGCCTCGGCCTCCCAAAGTGCTGGGATTACAGGCTTGAGCCACCGTGCCCGGCCCTTATTTAAGGGAATCTTAAGGAAAATGTTAGAGGATAAGCCCTGGAGCTGAGTAAGGGAACTGGCAAAAGTACTCTTGGAGAGCATTGAGTGTGTGTTTAACTGCAGTGCTGAGACTGGAACAAAAGTGAGAATGAGGAAGAAAGAATAAAATGTAAATGTTAAATGTCCAGTAATGTAGGGGTTGGTTATACAACTAATAGCAGAAGAAAGAAATTGAAGGTAGAATAAGTTTGTGAATTGCCATATCTGTAGTGGCTATGAGTCAAAGGACATCATTTAAAGCTGACAAATCAGTTAGTAGAACTGTAAGCATATTTAGCAGTTCAAAGGTAAACACTGAGAAAGATAATACTATTGACTGTAACTGTGTTATGTGAGGGGGCAGTAAGATTATACAAGCTAATTTCGTAAGTGCGCATAGTAGGGAGTTAGTACTTACTGTGTAAAAAAAATGGAGGATTGATGATATTAAGTAAAATATTTAAAATTACAATTATAAAGATAGAATCAGAACTCTGGCTTCTTTTCAAATTGTATAAATGTTTTGACTTTTACTAAAGATTTCCATGGAGAGGAACAATTCTGAGTCTTAATCCAGTTTTTTGAGGCCCTGCTTTTGCAGGGTTGATTTGAAAAAAGAAAAAGAATCAGAAACATATTAGAATAAAAATATACATTATACTAATTATCAGAAAAATGGTAATTGCACAAAAAAATAGACAACAATGAAAGACTTTTAAAGAAATTTATTACCCAAAGATATTAAACGAAAGTAAAATATGGTAAAACTAAGACTAACCATGTCTGTCATATCAATACATTTTAGCCTTAGCTAAATTGGATCAGCAACAAAATGTTGGCTTTTTGTTTGTTTGTTTGGATCACCAACAAGATCTGTTGGTTTTTTGTTTGTTTGTTTGTTTGTTGCTGTATTCTGGATAGCTAATGACAACAAAGTAGTTTTGAAGGGCAAAAGTATGCATGTAAAGGCAAATGAAAGATGGAATTCAGACCAAAAGTCATTATTTGAGACAAAGAAGGATATTCACAAATATATATATATGTGTGTGTATATATATATATATATGCCAAATATAAAGTGTATATTTGGCAGTGAATTTTAACATTATGGATATACAGTGTTGATGGTGAGAGAGGTTATGTGGTTGTAGAACTGTGTAGCAATTCTTTGTACTTGTGTGCAACTTTTCTATGAATGTACAACTGCTCTAAAAGAGCCTTTTTTAAAAAAAATTAAATCAAAATCCTATGAAACATAAAAAAAAATTTTTTTTGAACCAAAGTCAAAAGATAGTCTGTCAACTTAACAGAAAATTGGTCAAATGATGGCTGGGTGCAGTGGCTCACGCCTGTAATCCCAGAACTTTGGGAAGCCAAGGTGGGTGGATCACCTGAGGTCAAGAGTTTGAGACCAGCCTAACCAACATGGTGAAACTCAGTCTCTACTAAAAATACAAAAAAATTATCTGAGTGTGGTAGTGTGTGCCTGTAATCCCAGCTACTTGGAAGGCTGAGACATGAGAATCTCTTGAACCCGGGAGGCGGAGGTTGCAGCAAGCTGAGATTGCGCCACTGTGCTTCAGCCTAGGTGACAGAACAAAACTCCATCTCAGAAAAAAAATAAAGAAATATAGTCAAATGGTATATGACTAGACAGAAGAGATGACAGAAAAGGAAATATGGGCTGGGCACGGTGGCTCACGCCTGTAATCCCAGCACTTTGGGAGGCTCAGGCAGGAGAATCACAAGGTGAAGAGATCGAGACCATCCTGGCCAACATGGTGAAACACCGTCTTTAAAAAAAAAAGAAAAAAAGAAAAAGGAATATGGTTGACCCATAATCATATTAAAAAAAGGATGTTATATATCATTTATAGTATAACTATACCAAGTTAATATTTTTCTTTCTTTCTTTTTTTTTTTTTTTTGAGACATGGTTTCACTCTGTCACCCAGGCTGGAGTGAAGTGGTGCTACCAGGGCTCACTGCAGCCTCAACTTCCCAGGCCCAAATGATCCTTCCACCTCAACCTCCCAAGTAGCTGGGACTACAGGCATGTATCACCATGCCCAGCTAATTTTTGTATTTTTTGTAGAGATGGGATTTCACTGCATTGTCCAAGCTGGTCTTGAGCTCCCAGGCTCAAGCAGTCCGTCTGCCACAGCCTCCCAAAGTGCTGGGATTACAGGCCTGAGCCACTGCACCTAGCCTTTCATTGCTAATGTTGGTAAAAATCTTAAAGTGTGACAGTATACTCTGGGCAACAAGTAATTACATGTTACTGTTAGTGGTTGTAGGGCAATAAGTAATCATATATTACTGTTAGTGGTATGAAAAGGTACAGTTGTCATAGAGGACAGCTTGGTAATATTCATCAAAATTAAAATTGCATTAATCCTTTAACTTAGCAGTTTTACTTCTGGGAATTTATAGCTGTCCCTGCTCTTTAATGAAATAGCATGTGCAGATGACCATTTATTTCAGCATTTTTTTGTAAAAATAGCTAAAAACAGCCGGGCGCGGTGACTCACGCCTGTAATCCCAGCACTTTGGGAGGCCGAGGCGGGTGGATCACGAGGTCAAGAGATCGAGACCATCCTGGTCAACACGGTGAAACCCTGTCTCNTTTTTTTTGACACAGAATCTCACTTTGTAGCCCAGGCTGGAGTGCAGTGGCACAATCTCGGCTCACTACAACCTCCACCTTCCAGGTTCTAGCAATTCTTGTAGCTGGGATTACGGGTGTGCGCCACCCCACCCAGCTAATTTTGTATCTTTAGTAGCGACAAGGTTTTGCCATTTTGGCCAGGCTGGTCTTGAAGTCCCGACCTCAAGTGATCCATCCACCTCTGTCTCCCAGAGTGCTGGTGTCCAGCCAGTTTGTTCTGTTGACTTTTTTATTGCTGTTATATGTAAGGTGGGAAGGAGAGGCTGTAGTTTCTAGCATTTTTTTTTTTCTTATTATGTGGTAGAGTTTTTTTTTCCTGTCTCCATTATTGCACCTGTTTGCAAAACGGTAGATGTGACTAGAAAAAGGAGTAGTCATATTAAGATATTAATAGTGATTACCTCTGAATGGTACCTTATTTTTATTTTCTTCTGTTACTATATTTAGAAATATATTTCACAGACAGTTTTGTTGACATGATTTCTAATTCACTAGGTAACTAGGTTTTTGGATCTTACTTTCAAGTACTTATTCCCTATTTTAATGTAGAGAAAGAACACTTTCATTTGAGTAATAAAGTAAGCTTTATTGCCTTAATATCTTTGCAGGGTTTAAAGAGATTGTTCTTTAGCTGATAGAAAACAGCTCAAATCATGCAGTTTCATGGGACCTCTTATCTTCTTCAGAGCTGTCACAGTAGGATGGGAACCCCAGATAACTTTTGTCTAGTAGTTTTTTTTTGAGACAAAGTTTCACTCCTGTTGCCCAGGCTACTGGAGTGCAATGGCACAATCTCAGCTCACCTCCCAGGTTCAAGTGATTTTCCTTCCTCAGCCTCTCAAGTAGCTGCAATTATAGGCATGCGCCACCATTCCTGGCTAATTTTGTATTTTTAGTAGAGACAGGGTTTCTCCCTGTTGATCAGGCTGGTCTCAAACTCCCGACCTCAGGTGATCCACCTGCCTCAGCCTCCCAAAGTGCTGGGAGCCACCACGCCTGGTCTCTTGTCTAACAGTTTTTCTACTTACTACCATCTGTATCATTGTATACATTTTTGCCTTCATATTGTATCTCCATTCTAGACCGTATATTTTATTCTCCAACAGTAGGAGTACTTGTCATAATATAATTTTGATGTCACTTTTCTCCTGTTAGAATACATTCTTTTTCTTAGAAAATTTCAGGTGACTCCTTTAACACTTTTACTATTTAAAAGACTACTTGTTAGTGACCCTTCTTTTTTTTTATTTTTATTATCTTTTTGACAAAGGTCAAACCATGAGACCCTTCTATAGTCAAATAAAGAATGTTTTTATTTTTCAAGGAAAGTGATTGTTTAGCTCTATTTTACAATGAACCAGAGGCAATTTAAGAAGGTTAAGTAACTTAGGGTCTCACAGTTTCTAAATGGTAAAATCATTCTTAAGCATAGCTTGTGACATACAACTCAAGTATACTTTGTTACACTACCTTACAAGAGTTTTTGCTCTTTAAGGATTATAAAATCAAAATATGCAAATATGAGTATAAATAAAAAATGAAATACTATTACACCAAAGCCATACATAGTTACCAGGAGTGGAGAAGAAGTAATGTATTTGAACTATTTATAAAAACCTAAAAAGTTAAATGTATAATTTCAAATTTTTGTGTACATTTATTTGACTTTAAGAATGAGTTAAATTCATTTTCTTCTATAGGTACCACAAGTTGATTTGGGGACCCTATAAAATGGATTCCAAAGGAGATGTCTCTGGAGTTCTGATTGCAGGTGGTGAAAATGGAAATATTATTCTCTATGATCCTTCTAAAATTATAGCTGGAGAAAAGGATGTTGTGATTGCCCAGAACGACAAGCATACTGGCCCAGTAAGAGCCTTGGATGTGAACATTTTCCAGGTTAGACTTTGACATTTATTTATAATTCTTAGACTATGTGCTGCTCATTAGAAATAAATATATGACTACTGTGCCTCAGTTTTGGAACTGAAAGCTTAAAAAAAATGTGTGGCTATACAGGTTGATGAGTGTTTTGTTGTTGTTTTATTTTATTTATTTTTGATGCAATGGCTCGGATCCGAACAAGTGTTTTTTAAAGAATTGTGGGTTCAGAGTTGAGATCAGGGTTAAAAATACTAACTCAGTGAAAAGGATCAGGCTGATAGATTTAAGTCTGAAGATGTCATGCCATTTGATGAGACATTTTACAAACATTAAGAACCCCATAGGTTGGAAACCTTGCCTTTTAAAAGTTTGTGCTAGGTCAGTGTTAGGCTGGTGCTATGATGTCCAGGTTAATTCACTGTTTTAATAATTGAGAAATTTTGTATTTATTACAAAGAGATTACTGCTTTGTGAAATAATTAGAAATTAAATGTAATGCAGATTTAACAAATGGTCAATTAAGATCTTTGTACTGTTGCCTTCATAAACATTACTGGATGTTAATTATATGAGTGCACAGCTTAATAAAGATCTTGGCCTGAACAAGATGGTAAAACCCTGTCACTATAAAAAATGCAAACAGGGTGGTTTGGGCGTGGTGGTTCAAACCCATAATCGCAGCATTTTAGGAGGCCAAGTTGGGTGGATTACAAGGTCAAGAGATTGAGACCATCCTGGCCAACATGGTGAAACCCTGTCTCTACCAAAAATACAAAAATTAGCTGGGCATGTTGGCACACGCCTGTAGTCCCAGCTACCTGGGAGGCTGAGGCAGGAGAATTACTTGAACCCAGGAGGTGGAGGTTGCAGTGAGCTGAGATCACGCCACTGCACTCCAGCCTGGTAAAAGAGCAAGACTGTCTCGCCGGGTGCAGTGGATCACGAGGTCAAGAGATCAAGACCATCCTGGTCAACATGGTGAAACCCCGTCTCTACTAAAAATACAAAAAATCAACTGGGCATGGTGGCGCGTGCCTGTAATCCCAGCTACTCAGGAGGCTGAGGCAGGAGAATTCCCTGAACCCAGGAAGCGGAGGTTGCGATGAGCCGAGATCGTGCCATTGCACTCCAGCCTGGGCAACAGAGCAAAGCTCTGTCTCCAAAAAAAAAAAAAAAAAAAAAAAGTTGGCCTGGCATGGTGGCTGACGGCTGTAATCCCAGCACTTTGGGAGACTGAGGTGAGTTGGTCATCTGAGATAAGGAGTTCAAAACCAGCCTGGCCAACATGATGAAACCCCATCTCTACTAAAAATACGAAAATTAATTGGGCGGGGTGGTAGGGGCCTGTAATCCCAGCTACTCGGGAGGCTGAGGCAGGAGAATCACTTGTACCTGGGAGGCGGAGGTTGCAGTGAGCCAAGGTCGAACCGTTGCACTCCAGCCTGGGTGACAGAGCAAGACTCCGTTTCAAAAAAAAAAAGTTAAATCATGTATGTCTATAAGCAGATATAGTAAATCACTAGATCATTTTTACAGAGATTTTAAAAATATCTACAAGCTTAAAAAATTATTTATACTACCCACTCTTATAAACATTGTCTCCTAGCCCTGTGCCAGAATCTCATTCCTATAGTAATTTAAGCATCTGCTCAATGGCATATGTGCTGAGATTTCAGCCACTAATGCAGCATTCACGAGCAAGACAATTGAAAAACATGCTTTTAATTTCTGTTATGTGGTTTCTTTGAGTCTTTTATTTTTGTATGTATAGTTACCATAAATGTATTTTCTGTAGGAACATCTGCTCAGCAATTGGATGCAACATTTAGTACCAGTGCTTCCCTTGAGATATTTGAATTAGATCTTTCTGATCCATCCTTGGATATGAAATCTTGTGCCACATTCTCCTCTTCTCACAGGTATGAGGTTCAGCTTTAAATTCATGTGATTAATAGTATATTGTTGTTGATTTCTAATTTATCCGTAAGTGTGCCATTTTAGAAACTACAAGGAATACCAGCAAGGACATGAAATATTTTGTCGATAAAAAGCATGTGAGTTAATTTTTATAGGAGTAAAAGTAGTGTTTATAAGTTNAAAAAAAAAAAAAAAAAAAAGCTAAAAACAGCTTAGGTGTTCATTGGTATTAGACTAGGTAATTATGATACGTTTTACAGCAGAGTACTATGTCATTTCAATATATTTACCTAAAAATAACAAAGATCTTTAGAAAGTACATAATACTACACCTTTCTAATTTTTCCATCAAATTAACCTTTTTTTTTTTCTGAGACCGAGTCTCTGTCACCCAAGCTGGAGTACAGTGGTACAATCTCAGCTCACTGCAACCTCCGCATCCTGGGTTCAAGTGATTCTCCTGCCTCAGCCTCCTGAGTAGCTGGGATTACATGGATGTGCCACCACGCTGGCTAATTTTCTTGTATTTCTGGTTGAGACAGGGTTTTGCTATGTTGGCCAGGCTGGTCTTGAACTCCTGGCCTCAAGTGATCCACCCAACCTCGGCCTCCCAAAGTGCTGGGATTGCAAGCATGAGCCACCACACCCGGCCCATCAATGTAACTTTAATGACAGAAAATATGTAAATAAGTGGTATATGGTATTATACCTTGAAATGACCAGTTTTCTGATAATTTCTACTTTATCTTTAAATTCTGTGAGCTTACAGTATTCTCTCTAATATGTTTTAATTTAGACTAAATTTTTAAAACTGCTCTTATCATTGAGTAATCCTACTCCAGGAAGTTGCACCTTATTTATTTTTTGCCTGCTCTTACCCATAATGTTTTGTTACCCATTCTTGTTTGATAAACATGTGTAGCAAAGTTAATTCTTCAGGTACTACCTTATTGTTTTTGTGGACTATTTTTCTAGACTGATTCAGCTGAAAAACTATAATCTGTAAACAGAATAGCCCTGTATTTGTCTCAAAATAGTTTATCAAGTTTGTCTACTTTCTAATATTGAACATTTCCAACAAATGACACCTAAACCAATTTGATTTATTTGCAGTTGGGCATTAATAATGTTGTAGTGGTTTGTTCAGTGTGTTTCTATGTAAAATATCTGTGTTTTGTGTTAGACATTCAAATCTATTTCTTTGTAAAATATTATCTTTAGCAGGATGAAGTTAAAGGAAGTAGATCGTACAGCCATGCAGGCATGGAGCCCTGCCCAGAATCACCCCATTTACCTAGCAACAGGTAAGTTCAAAGGAGAGAAGATAGTGTGAGTAACCTAATTTCTTCTCCTCTGCATCTAGCTTATTCAGTTTAATCTTTATCTTCTCTGGAAAGCCTGTCTCTCCCTGACAAGTTACCGACATTCTATCATCTGAGTTCAGTCAGTGTTCTTCTGTGTTCCCACAGTGTTTTGATCATGATAGGTTGCATCTAAAATATTTTCCTTACTTGACAGGAATTGTATTTTATCTTTATTTCCCTAGATGGCATGTAAAAAACAGTTAATATCAGCTTGAATGAATGAAGAACAATTTTGTTGTTAGCGTTTTCTTTTTTGAGACAGAGTCTTGCTTTGTCGCCTAGGCTGGAATGCAGTGGCGTCATCTCGGTTCACTGCAACCTCCGCCTCCCAGTTTCAAGTGATTCTCCTGCCTCAGTCACCTGAGTAGCTAGGACTATAGGCATATGCCACCACACCCAGCTTATTTTTGGATTTTTAGTAGAGACCGGGTTTCACCATGTTGGCCAGGATGGTCTGGACCTTGACCTCGTGATCCGCCCTCCTCAGCTTCCCAAAGTGCTGGGATTACAGACGTGAGCCACCATGCCTGGCCAATGTTAGCATTTTTATATAAAAAGGATTAGTTGGCTGGGCTCAGTGGCTTATGCCTGTAATCCCAGCACTTTGGGAGGCCAAGGCGGGTGGATCACAAGGTCAAGAGATCGAGACCATCCTGGCCAGCTTGGTGAAACCCCGTCTCTACTGAAAATACAGAAATTAGCTGGGCGTAGTGGTGCAAGCCAGTTGTCCCAACTGCTCGGGAGGCTGAGGCAGGAGAATAGCTTGAACCTGGGAGGCAGAGGTTGCAGTGAGCTGAAATCGCACCGCTGCACTCCAGCCTGGGCAACAGAGCAAAGCTCTGTCTCCAA
>NW_016107379.1:2926906-2947532 GCF_001604975.1 Cebus imitator | reverse complement strand
TTTTTTTTGACACAGAATCTCACTTTGTAGCCCAGGCTGGAGTGCAGTGGCACAATCTCGGCTCACTACAACCTCCACCTTCCAGGTTCTAGCAATTCTTGTAGCTGGGATTACGGGTGTGCGCCACCCCACCCAGCTAATTTTGTATCTTTAGTAGCGACAAGGTTTTGCCATTTTGGCCAGGCTGGTCTTGAAGTCCCGACCTCAAGTGATCCATCCACCTCTGTCTCCCAGAGTGCTGGTGTCCAGCCAGTTTGTTCTGTTGACTTTTTTATTGCTGTTATATGTAAGGTGGGAAGGAGAGGCTGTAGTTTCTAGCATTTTTTTTTTTCTTATTATGTGGTAGAGTTTTTTTTTCCTGTCTCCATTATTGCACCTGTTTGCAAAACGGTAGATGTGACTAGAAAAAGGAGTAGTCATATTAAGATATTAATAGTGATTACCTCTGAATGGTACCTTATTTTTATTTTCTTCTGTTACTATATTTAGAAATATATTTCACAGACAGTTTTGTTGACATGATTTCTAATTCACTAGGTAACTAGGTTTTTGGATCTTACTTTCAAGTACTTATTCCCTATTTTAATGTAGAGAAAGAACACTTTCATTTGAGTAATAAAGTAAGCTTTATTGCCTTAATATCTTTGCAGGGTTTAAAGAGATTGTTCTTTAGCTGATAGAAAACAGCTCAAATCATGCAGTTTCATGGGACCTCTTATCTTCTTCAGAGCTGTCACAGTAGGATGGGAACCCCAGATAACTTTTGTCTAGTAGTTTTTTTTTGAGACAAAGTTTCACTCCTGTTGCCCAGGCTACTGGAGTGCAATGGCACAATCTCAGCTCACCTCCCAGGTTCAAGTGATTTTCCTTCCTCAGCCTCTCAAGTAGCTGCAATTATAGGCATGCGCCACCATTCCTGGCTAATTTTGTATTTTTAGTAGAGACAGGGTTTCTCCCTGTTGATCAGGCTGGTCTCAAACTCCCGACCTCAGGTGATCCACCTGCCTCAGCCTCCCAAAGTGCTGGGAGCCACCACGCCTGGTCTCTTGTCTAACAGTTTTTCTACTTACTACCATCTGTATCATTGTATACATTTTTGCCTTCATATTGTATCTCCATTCTAGACCATATATTTTATTCTCCAACAGTAGGAGTACTTGTCATAATATAATTTTGATGTCACTTTTCTCCTGTTAGAATACATTCTTTTTCTTAGAAAATTTCAGGTGACTCCTTTAACACTTTTACTATTTAAAAGACTACTTGTTAGTGACCCTTCTTTTTTTTTATTTTTATTATCTTTTTGACAAAGGTCAAACCATGAGACCCTTCTATAGTCAAATAAAGAATGTTTTTATTTTTCAAGGAAAGTGATTGTTTAGCTCTATTTTACAATGAACCAGAGGCAATTTAAGAAGGTTAAGTAACTTAGGGTCTCACAGTTTCTAAATGGTAAAATCATTCTTAAGCATAGCTTGTGACATACAACTCAAGTATACTTTGTTACACTACCTTACAAGAGTTTTTGCTCTTTAAGGATTATAAAATCAAAATATGCAAATATGAGTATAAATAAAAAATGAAATACTATTACACCAAAGCCATACATAGTTACCAGGAGTGGAGAAGAAGTAATGTATTTGAACTATTTATAAAAACCTAAAAAGTTAAATGTATAATTTCAAATTTTTGTGTACATTTATTTGACTTTAAGAATGAGTTAAATTCATTTTCTTCTATAGGTACCACAAGTTGATTTGGGGACCCTATAAAATGGATTCCAAAGGAGATGTCTCTGGAGTTCTGATTGCAGGTGGTGAAAATGGAAATATTATTCTCTATGATCCTTCTAAAATTATAGCTGGAGAAAAGGATGTTGTGATTGCCCAGAACGACAAGCATACTGGCCCAGTAAGAGCCTTGGATGTGAACATTTTCCAGGTTAGACTTTGACATTTATTTATAATTCTTAGACTATGTGCTGCTCATTAGAAATAAATATATGACTACTGTGCCTCAGTTTTGGAACTGAAAGCTTAAAAAAAATGTGTGGCTATACAGGTTGATGAGTGTTTTGTTGTTGTTTTATTTTATTTATTTTTGATGCAATGGCTCGGATCCGAACAAGTGTTTTTTAAAGAATTGTGGGTTCAGAGTTGAGATCAGGGTTAAAAATACTAACTCAGTGAAAAGGATCAGGCTGATAGATTTAAGTCTGAAGATGTCATGCCATTTGATGAGACATTTTACAAACATTAAGAACCCCATAGGTTGGAAACCTTGCCTTTTAAAAGTTTGTGCTAGGTCAGTGTTAGGCTGGTGCTATGATGTCCAGGTTAATTCACTGTTTTAATAATTGAGAAATTTTGTATTTATTACAAAGAGATTACTGCTTTGTGAAATAATTAGAAATTAAATGTAATGCAGATTTAACAAATGGTCAATTAAGATCTTTGTACTGTTGCCTTCATAAACATTACTGGATGTTAATTATATGAGTGCACAGCTTAATAAAGATCTTGGCCTGAACAAGATGGTAAAACCCTGTCACTATAAAAAATGCAAACAGGGTGGTTTGGGCGTGGTGGTTCAAACCCATAATCGCAGCATTTTAGGAGGCCAAGTTGGGTGGATTACAAGGTCAAGAGATTGAGACCATCCTGGCCAACATGGTGAAACCCTGTCTCTACCAAAAATACAAAAATTAGCTGGGCATGTTGGCACACGCCTGTAGTCCCAGCTACCTGGGAGGCTGAGGCAGGAGAATTACTTGAACCCAGGAGGTGGAGGTTGCAGTGAGCTGAGATCACGCCACTGCACTCCAGCCTGGTAAAAGAGCAAGACTGTCTCGCCGGGTGCAGTGGATCACGAGGTCAAGAGATCAAGACCATCCTGGTCAACATGGTGAAACCCCGTCTCTACTAAAAATACAAAAAATCAACTGGGCATGGTGGCGCGTGCCTGTAATCTCAGCTACTCAGGAGGCTGAGGCAGGAGAATTCCCTGAACCCAGGAAGCGGAGGTTGCGATGAGCCGAGATCGTGCCATTGCACTCCAGCCTGGGTAACAAGAACGAAACTCCGTCTCAGAAAAAAAAAAAAAAAAAAGCAAAAGCAAACAATTAGCAGAACATGGGGGCACATGCCCCACTACTTGGGAGGCTGAGGCAGGAGGATGGCTTTAGCCCAGGAGTTATAGGCTACAGTGAGCTATGGTCATTCCGCTGCACTCCAGCCTGGGTGACACATTAGAGACCCTGTCTGGGAAAAAAAAAAAGACCTTGAATTAAGAGCATACTAGATTACAACAACCAAAACTAAGTATTAAGAAAATTGTAAATAGTTTCTTTTCTTATATTATAAATACTTAGGATATAGCAATACAGAAACCCAACTTGTTTATTTTGTTGCTGTTGTTGTTGTTTGTTTTTTGAAACAGTGTCTTGCTCCATTGGCCAGGCTGGACCACAGTGGCTCATGGCTCACTGTAGTCTTGATCTCCTGTCATCCTGCTGGGATGACAGGCATGAGCCACAACACTTGGCTAATTTTTGTAGAGACGGGGTTTTTCCCTCTTGCTCAGGCTGGTCCTGAACTCCTGTGCTCAAGTGATCTGTCTGCCTCGGCCTCCCAAAGTACTGTGACTACAAGCGTGAGCCGCTGTGCCCGCCCTTCATTTCTATACTTTGTGGTGTCTGCTCTTTAGTTAACTCCTTTGTTAATTGTATTAAATAGCTGCTGATTTTTAGTAAAGTATTTTGTGTTATAGGTAGCTCCTACCATAGAATTTCTCTCTTTTTTTAGTTATATGCCAGTTGAAAAGAGAATAATTTGTAAGAGTAAATAGTAAATAAGATGAAGGTCAGTATATGAAGCCCATTATGTTCCTGTACTTTATGTTACAATTTTAAGTTCTTTTTGACCCTTAAGGTATGTAACAGAGAAAACCCAGAAATATTGCCACCTGGAACAAGATTGAGTGTAAATGGACTAGAAATATGTGAAGAGTTATGACAAGCGATTTTACTAGTGCTGTATTGATTCAGCTCTGGAAGCTGGCTTTGAGTTATCCTGAGAAAGATGCCAGAGTTTTAGGATTCAGCTTTTTCTGAAAGCAATAATTGATAACCTTTTGAATCTTACAATTAAATCTCTTTCCAGAGATGCAGAGATATAAACAGTAATTCCTACATGGTTGCATGACTGATTAAGAATATAGCCATATAGTTTTTAAAATAATATCTTACATTAAAATTAGTAGACATCTTTTGTCTTTAAGTAGAATTTTATGTTTTTTCTAGAAAACTTTAAATTTTGAAATAATTATACTTAATTTAGAAATTCATGCATGTTTTTCACTTTTTAAATTAAATGGAAAAATTGTATATGCTACATCTACTATCTTTCTAGCTCTGAACTGAGTTATTCTGAATTCTCTTAATTATTCATAAGTGCTATTTAGTTGTGGTTTCTTGTTACAGACTAATCTGGTAGCTTCTGGTGCTAATGAATCTGAAATCTACATATGGGATCTAAATAATTTTGCAACTCCAATGACACCAGGAGCCAAAACGCAGGTATTATATTGATTTTGATCATTGTAATAAAAAAAGCAAAAAGTAGTTCTTTTAAAGCTAAATTAAGTTTTAATTTTTAAGGCTTAATTCACTTTTAAGGCTTCTCACACAAAACATATATGTTTAAAATCATTGTTTAGATGTTACTGGTTTTTCTTCAGTAAAATATTAGTAAATATGTTTCTTCAGAGTATCAGTGCGTCCTTCAAGAGTAAATATTTATTCAGCACCTACCACCTGGTAGACACTGGCCATTGTACTAGGCAAAATGAACAAAAATCCTTAATAGTATAATTATTTTTGTTCTTTGTGTGATAGCTGCTCTGTATTTTAGCAACAACTAAACTTCTTTAGAAATATTCAGACAGTCCGGGCATGGTGGCTCATGCCTATAATCCCAGCACTTTGGGAGGCTGAGGTGGGTGGATCACGAGGTCAGGAGATCGAGACCATCCTGGTCAACTTGGTGAAACCCTGTCTCTACTAAAAGTACAAAAATTAGCTGGGCATGGTAGCACGTGCCTGTAGTCCCAACTACTCGGGAGGCTGAGGCAGGAGAATTGCTTGAACCCAGGAGGCGGAGGTTGCGGTGAGCCGAGATCGCACCATTGCACTCCAGGCTGGGTAACAAGAGTGTAACTCCATCTCAAAAAAACAAACAAACCAACAAAAAACAGAAATACTCAGATAAGACCATGGAAGGCAAGGTTTAAAAATAAATAACCTCAAGCCCTTTGCTTGTGTATTTCTAGTAAGTTTGGTAAGAACAGTCTTCCCCTAGTCTTCCTTGAGTTTCTTTATGTTGTATAGGCTTTCTAACTTGAGTAGCCGTTGCAACTGGCTCTAACATTTTGGCAATCTGAGAGGTAGCATAATGATAGCATATGCACGCACTACCATTTATATTTTGCTAATAGTCTAGGCTGTAACTTTTGCCCTGCCTAGTTTTCTGTCATAGTCACCAACATCTAGTTTGTGGTCCATGATCTACCTTGCAGCAGTTGCAAAGTTAAGAAACAGTACCACCTGGAATATATCAGTTTATAGCAGGAATTCAATCAAATGCTTGTTAAATGAGATATTATTAAACAAGATAATACATTTGAAGTGGCATGTACCTGCGCTTTAAACTGTATTATTGTATGTACTGAGAATGTAGAGATGTAGGAGTAGAAAGCAAATTTGTGGGATAAATGGATTAAATTTTTAAGTAATCCACTTTTCAAAATGAATGGTCCAATTTTGCAGTTAAATTTCATTATAATGGAGAAACAGTTTTTATTAACAGTTTATTCCTTGTAGCCTCCGGAAGATATCAGCTGCATTGCATGGAACAGACAAGTTCAGCATATTTTAGCATCAGCCAGTCCCAGTGGCCGGGCTACCGTATGGGATCTTAGAAAAAATGAACCAATCATCAAAGTCAGTGACCATAGTAACAGAGTAAGTATATAATTGACTTGTGATGAACATGTTGTATTTCTGCTGTAGGTATTCCTATATTTTTTGTCAGAGTTGACAACAGTCAAATTTCTGTGAAGTCAAATCCTGTTTTTTCATTAATCAATCCTGTTAGAATGAATGTTTGGTTTTTTTCCTTTCTGGGAAAAGTCATAAAATCCTCAATAAATATGTTGGATATTATTAATGATGAAGAGAGATTGGTTAATCAAGGAACTTATTCCATGATATACTGGTTGTTTTTTGCTTTGCTGTTTTAAAACATTGCAGCAACTTTTTTTCTTTTTTGAGACAGAGTCTCACTGTTGCCCAGTCTGAAGTGCCAGCGGCACCATCTCAGCTCACTGCAACCTCCGCCTCCCGGGTTCAAGTGACTCTCCTGCCTCAACCTCCTAAGTAGCTGGGATTGCAGGCAAAGAGCCATCATGCCCAGCTAATTTTTGTATTTTTTATTAGAGATGGGGGTTCACCATGTTGATCAGGCTGGTCTCAAACTCCTGACCTCATGATCTGCCTACCTTGACCTTCCAAACTGCTGGGATTACAAGTGTGAGCCACCATGCCTGACCATTGCTGCAACTTTTTAATTCATCTTTAGCTTTTCTTAGAATATAGAAATTTTTCCTGCTGGAAACTTCATCACTGTGAACTTGTAGTATTCGACTTCTTGGCCTCATCTCTTCCTCTGATTAGGCAGTGCTAAATGAGCTAATATCTTTCTGGCCCTTGCCCATAGACCACATTAAATTCTGAACCTTGTAGGTATCTTAATTTTTTTTATGTAATTGGGTACTATAAAATAATTTAGATATAATTAAGAGCCTTGTTTTTGTTTACGATTACATTGGATAGTTTGACATTTTCTAAAATAAGTTTGTCAAAAGTCAGAGAATACATATGTAATTTAAAAACAACAATAACAACAAAAAACTGGGAGAACATTTCTTCAGAGTATTGTTTTCAAGTGAATCAGCAGTTTTAAAACAGAAGTTTCAATGGAATGAACCATACCAGCAGCATTTTAGTCATTTTCTGGAACATTTAATAGAATCTGAATTTCCAAATAGTTCTTAATAATGTTAATTTATCCCATATGAAAATTTAAATAAGTTTTTAAAAGATATTTTGTCTCGATTTTTCTGATAAAATAGAGGAAAAATGTGGGGGTTTCTTGTGTCTTGTGTGTGTGTTAATCTTTTTGTGCTTTTTAGGTTTTTTTATTTTTTTTATTTTTTTATGTTAATGGAGTCTTGGTTGCTGTGTCGTCCAGGCTGGAGTACAGCGGTGCGATCTTGGCACTGTAACATCTGTCTTCCTGGTTCAGGTGATTCTCCTGCCTCAGCCTCTCGAGTAGCTGGGATTACAGGCACCTGCTACCACATCCAGCTAATTTTTATATTTTTAGTAGAGACGGGGTTTCACCATATTGACCAGACTGGTCTCGAACTCCTGATCTCGTGATCCACCTGCCTTGGCCTCCCAAAGTGCTGGCGTTACAGGCATGAGCCACCGTGCCCAACCTCTGGGTATTAATCTTTTAACTATTTTTTTCCCATTTCTCTGAAAGTATTTTAAATGTGAAAAAATGCTTTCTCTGCTGGCCAGGCGTGGTGGCTCATGCCTGTAATCCTAGCACTTTGAGAGGCTGAGGTGGACGAATTGCCTGAGCTTAGGAGTTCAAGACCAGCCTGGGCAACATGGTGAAACTCCTTCTCTACTAAAATACAAAAAATTAGCCAGACATGGTGGTGCATGCCTGTAATGCGGCTACTGGAGAAGCTGAGGTGGGAGAATCGCTTGAACCCAGGAGATGGAGGTGGCACTGAACTGAGATTGTGCCATACTGCACTACAGCCTGGGTGACAAAGTGAGACTCCATCTCAACAAACAAACAAATAAAATGAAATGTTTTGGTTTTTTTTTTTTTTTTGAGATGGAGTTTCACTCATGTTACCCAGGCTGGAGTGCAATGGCGCGATCTCGGCTCACCGCAACCTCCGCCTCCTGGGTTTAGGCAATTCTCCTGCCTCAGCCTCCTGAGTAGCTGGGATTACAGGCACGTGCCACCATGCCCAGCTAATTTTTTGTATTTTTAGTAGAGACGGGGTTTCACCATGTTGACCAGGATGGTCTTGATCTCTTGACCTCGTGATCCACCCGCCTCGGCCTCCCAAAGTGCTGGGATTACAGGCTTGAGCCACCGCGCCCGTCATGAAATGTTTCTTATAGTTTTGATAGTGAAACTCATTTTTGGTATACAGTTATTCTGACCCAGAATGGTTTTGTGTGTATCAAATAGCTGGATTCATTGAGAAAACATTCAGATATCTTACTTTTAAGACTACAGTTTAAGATGTTCAATAAAATTTAGTAGTTTTACATTTATTTTGTTTTGTTCCTTCAAATAAACCAAGGCTGGGTGCGGTGGGTCACGCGTATAATCCCACCACTTTGGGAGGCCAAGGTGGGTGGATCATTTGAGTTCAGGAGTTCAAGACCAGCCTGACCAACATGGTAAAACCTCATATCTACTAAAAATACAAATATTAGCCAGCATGGTAGCTTGCGCCTGTAATCCTACCTACTTGGGAGGCTGAGGCAGGAGGATCACTTGAACCTTGGGGAGGTAGAGGTTGCAGTGAGCTAAGATAGTGTCACTGTACTCCAGCTTGGCCAACAGAGTGAGAGTATCTTGAAAAAGTAAATAAGTAGGCCAGGCAAGGTGGCTCACGCCTGTAATCCCAGCACTTTGGGAGGCAGAGGTGGGCGGATCACGAGGTCAAGAGATTGAGACCATCCTGACCAACACGGTGAAACCCTGTCTTTACTAAAAAGTACAGAAATTAGCCGAGGATGGTGGTGGGCGCTTGCAGTCCCAGCTACTTGAGAGGCTGAGGCGGAAGAATCGCTTGAACCAGGAGGCGGAGGTTGCAGTGAGCCGAGATTGACCCACTGTGCTCCATCCTGGTGTCAGAGCAAGACACAGTCTTAAAAAAAAAAATAAACAAAATAAAATAAGGCAAAGCTGATATTTTTTACTATTTGTTTTAATAAAGGCATATTTCTCATTTGAGTAATCAAATTACTTTTCATAAAGTAATTTGATTCATAAAATGTGAACCTTAACTGTCTGCAGATGCATTGCTCTGGGTTGGCGTGGCATCCTGATGTTGCTACTCAGATGGTCCTTGCCTCTGAGGATGACCGGTTACCAGTGATCCAGATGTGGGATCTTCGATTTGCTTCCTCTCCACTTCGTGTCCTGGAAAACCATGCCAGGTATCATGCTGCTGTTCTAAAGAACTTGATTTGTTTATTTTCTGAACATATTTACTTCTTAAATTATCAGGTATTTTTTTTTTAATTAAGGAATGTACTTTTATAAATGTTAGTGTAAGTGGCTTATTTTTATTTTAAGCTATAGTTATCTGATTTTATATCCCCCAAAAATGGTAGCCAAATGATAGCATAACAAAACAAATATATGTGAAAGAATTTTCCACGTATTTCAAGTAATAACTAATAGATCAAAATTTAGTATACTACAGTACTTTGGGATGACCCTTGAAATTTATTATACCATTTGACCTTTATTAGGGTTGTCATACTTTAAAAGTTGAGTCTTCCATAACATTTGATGTTAAGCAACAGTTTAAAGTTTATTTCTAAATTTTTATTGATAATTTAAAACAAACATTTTTGAGAAAATAGTTCATTGTGCTTTCAATTTTAATAATATGTGGGTGCTCTAAGCTGATGTGGGAATCTTACTAGTTTTAGTATCATTAAATTTTATTACTAATTTTGCAAATTTCTTATGATTGATATTCAGATACCCAGACACATTCCTTTTAATGCTGTAACATTTCCTAAGTACTTTTGAGCTTTTTTCATCTATCATCTTTAGAAATAAATAGACTTTTTTTTTTTTTTTGAAACAGTTTTGCTTTGTTGCCCAGGCTTGAATGAAGTAGTCAGTCATGGCTCACTGATGACTCAAACTCCAGGGCTTAAGCAATTATCCTGCGTCAACCTCCTATGTAGCTGGGACTGCAGGCATGTGCCATTGCACCCAGCTAGAAGGAAGTCTTTTTAACTTCTATTTGTTTTCTTTTTCTTTTTTTTTTTTTTCTTTTGAGACAGAATCTCACTGTCACCCAGGCTTGGAGTGCAGTGGCGAGATCTTGGCCCACTGAGGCCTCAACCTCCTTGGGTTCAGGTGATCCTCCCACCTCAGCCTCCCAAATACTTGGAACTACAGGTGTGAACCATGCCCAACTAATTTTTCTATTTTTTTAAAGACAGGGTTTTGTCATGTTTCCCATGTTGGTCTTGAACTCCTGGGCTGAAGTGATCCACCCACCTCAGCTTCCTAAGTGCTAGGATTACAGGTGTGAGCCACCATACTCCTGTCTTAATGAGTCTTAATGTTTGCGATAATTCCTTGAGCTTCTTATAAAGGAGAAAAGTCTGGTCAAAATGTTACGCTATGTAGATGTTATGCTTCAATCAGATTTTTAATAAAGAAGTGTTGATTTTGAGAAGTTTTAATATTTTTTCTCATGTTATTTAAGATTGTATTCATTAATTCAACAAATACTCATTGAATATGTACCCTGTACTAAGCACTGTACCAGGATTCATAATAAAACAAAAATCCCTGCCCTTAGGGAGCCTACTTGGTAGACGGAGAACAGCTAACATTTACATAGCATGTAAAGTTTATAAGCACTTTACATATTAGCTTGATTCTCTTACTAACATTAATAGTGTAGGTACTATTATTGCCCCGTTTTACAGATCAGAAATGGAAGCTCAGCAAGGTTAAACTTGCTCAAGGTTATATGACAGGCAAGCACTGACTTCCGGTCTAAACAGTCTGATCCCAGAGTCTTAATACTATACATACCAAGTGTACTTCTCTAATTCTCAATTTTCTTCCTCTAATAAGTGAAAGAGTTGGATATGAGATGATCTTTAAATTCCCTTCTAGTTCTACGATGCTGTGATTATTATTATTTTTTATTTATTTATTTTTTTTGAGATGGAGTCTTGCTGTCGCCCAGGCTGGAGTACAGTAGCGCGATCTCAGCTCACTGCAACCTCTGCCTCCTGGATTCAAGCTATTCTCCTGCCTCAGTCTCCTGAGTAGCTGGGATTACAGGCGCCCACCATCATGCCTGGCTAATTTTTGTACTTTTAGTAGAGACGGGGTTTCGGCATGTTGGCCAGGCTGGTCTTGAACACCTAACCTCAGGTGATCCGCCCACCTCAGCTTCCCAAAGTGCTGGGATTACAGGTGTGAGCCACCACACCCGGCCAATGATGTGATTAAAAAAGAAAATACTAAGAAAAATCTAAATGTCCTCTAAGATACCATATAAAATAGATTTCTTTAAAAGACACTCTTGGTGCTGTGGCTGATACCTGTAATCCTAGCATTTTGGGAGGCAGAAACAGGCAGATCCCCTGAGGTGAGGATTTCAAGACCAGCCTGGCCAACATAACAAAACCCTGTCTCTACTAAAAATATAAAAATTAGTTGGGCGTGATGTCTCCATGCCTGTAATCCCAGCTACTTAGGAGGCTGAGGCAGGAGAATCACTTGAACTCAGGAGGCAGAGGTTGCAGTGGGCTGAGATTGTGCCACTGCACTCCAGCCTGGGCAACAGTGTTTGATATAAAGACTTACTTTCCTTTGGGTAGATACTGAGTAGTGGAATTGCTGAATCAAATACTAGATCTACTTTTAGTTCTCTGAAAAATCTCCATACTGTTTTCCATAGAGGATAGAGGTTATACTAATTTACATTTTTATCAGCAGTGTATATATGTTCTTTTTTCACCACAACCACATCAGTATCTATTGCTTTTTGACTTTTTAATAATGGCCATTCTGGCTGGGGAAAAGTGGTATCTCATTGTAGTTTTAATTTGCATTCCCTTGGTGATTAGTGATGTTGAGCATTTTTTCATATTTTTTTGGCCATTTTTGTATCTTCTTTTTTAATTTCACCCTGTCACCAGGCTGAAGTGCAATGGTACAGTCTCAGCTCACTGCAGCCTCTGCCTCCTGGGTTCACGCAATTCTCCTGCCTCAGCCTTTTGAGTAGCTGAGACTACAGGCGCACACCACCATGCCTGGCCAATTTTTGTAATTTTGTTAGAGAAGGGTTTCACTATGTTGGCCAGGCTGGTCTCGAACTCCTGACCTCATGTGATCCACCCACCACAGCCTGCAAAAGTTCTAGTATTACAGGCGTTAACTACTGTGCCCAACCTGTGTATCTTCTTTTGAGAAGTGTCTAGGCATGTCATTTGCCCACTTTTTGATGGGATTATTTGGCTTTTTTCTTGCTGATTGGTTTGAGTTTCTTATAGATTCTGGGTATTAGTCCTTTGTCAGATGCAGAATTTGTAAATATTTTCTACTAGTCTGTGGATTGTCTGTTTACTATAACGTTTCTTTTTTTTTTGCTGTGCTTAAGCTTTTTAGTTTAGTTAGCTCTCATTTGTCTATTTTTGTTTTTGTTGCATTTGCTTTTGGGATCTTAGTCATAAATTCTTTGCCTAGGCCAATTTCCAGAAGAGTTTTTCCTAGGTTTTCTTCTAGAACTTTTATAGTTTCTGGTCTTAGGTTTAAGTCTTTAATCAATTATATGTTGTGTTGGAGGTCAGTTGGTTGTAAGTACTTAATTTTATTTCTAGGTTCTCTGTTTTGTTCCATTGCTCTGTGGATCAACTTTTATACCAAGACCATGCCATTTTGGTTACTGTAGCCTTGTCATATAATTTGAAGTCGGGTAATGTGATGCCTCTAGGTTTGTTCTTTTTGCTTAGGATTGCTTTGGCTATTTAGGCTCTTCTTTTCTAATTCTGTGAAAAATGATGTTGGTACTTTGATGGGAATTGTATTGAATCTGTAGGTTTCTTTGGACAGTGAGATCATTTCACAGCACTGATTCTTCCAGTCCATGAGCATAGGAAGTATTTCCATTTATTTGTGTTATCTGTGATTTCTTTCAGTGGTGTTTTATAGTTCTTGTAGAGATTTTTTACCTCCTTGATTAAGTATATTCCTAAGGATTTTATTTTTGCAGCTGTCTTAAAAGGGATTGAGTTCTTGATTTGACTCTCAGGTTGTTTGCTGTTGGTGTACAGCAGTGCTACTAATTTGTGTGAATTGATTTCGTTACCTGAGACCTTATTGAGTTTATTTGTCAAATCTAGGAGTCTTTTGGAGGAATCTTTAGGGTTTTCTAGGTATACAGTCTTATCATCAACAGAGATAATTTGACTTCCGTATTTATTTACAGTTTGGATGCTCGCTCTTTTTCTTGCCTGATTGCTTTGGCTATCACTTCCAGTACTGTGTTGAATGGAAACTGGAAAGAGTGGTGGAAGTGGGCATCCTTGTTTTATTCCAGTCTTATGGGGGGGTGCTCTCAACTTTTCCCCATTTAGTATGAGGTTGTTATGTTGTTATATATGGCTTTTTATTATTTTGAGATATGTTCCTCTTTTGCCAAGTTTGTTGAGGGTTTTTATGGTAAAGAGATGCAGTATTTTATCAGATGCTTTTTCTGCATCTATTGAGATGACCATATGGGTTTTGTTTTTAATTCTGTTTATGTGGTGGATCACATTTATTGACTTACGTGTGTTGAACCATCCCTGCATCCTTGGGATGAAACCCACTTTTTGACCATGGTGTAGTATCTTTTTGATGTGCTGTTCGATTTTGTTTGCTGGTATTTTGTTGAGGATTTTTGCATCCATGTTCATTAGGAATATTGGTCTGTAGTTTTTTTTTTTGTTGTGTCTTTTCCTAGCTTTTTGTATCAGAGTGATTCTGGCTTCATGCAATGAGTTAGGGAAGATTCCCTCTTTGTAAGTCTTTTGAAATAGTTTGAGTAGGATTGGCACCAATATCTGGTAGAATTTGTATACCTTGAAATTCTTGACGTGCATGATTGTATTCTGGAGTGGGAGGCAGTTATAAAGTACATTATTGATATAATGAGGAAATTTGCATATGGACTATATATTAAAAATAGCATTGCATATCAATAATAAATACTTACCCCCCCCGAGTCTTGGGGAAAAAAAGACATTATTGATATGCAATGCTATTTTTAATATATAGTTCATATTCACCCAGGCTGTCACCGAGGCTGGAATGCAGTGGCCTGATCTCCGCTCACTGCAACCTCCGCCTCCTGGGTTGAAGCAATACTTCTTCCTTAGCCTCCTGAGTAGCTGGGATTACAGGCATGCACCACCATCCCCAACTAATTTTGGTATTTTTAGTAGAGACGGGGCTTCATCATGTTGACCAGGCTGGCCTTGAACTCCTGACCTCGTGATCCACCTGCCTTGGCCTCCCAAAGTGCTGGGATTGCAGGTGTGAGCCACTATTCCTGGCCAATAATAAATACTTTGAATGTGTAATTATATAGGAGAATGTTCTTATCCCAGAAGGTAAGTTTAGGGATGATGTATCATGATATCTTCAGATTAATTTTCAAATGGCTAATTGGTATGTCTACATTTATCCCAGTATGAAAAGTGTTGGAGTGTGTGTGAGTGGGCCCTGTAATGGAATAGTATCTTGTCCAGGGTTTGTTCCCGATTTGCACTCTGAGCTGCCATGATAGGCTCTGGACACCTGCGATCCGGAACTGGAATAACCAGGTTGGAAAATGAATGAATACAACATACTGTAAAATAAAAATTTGTAACATACATGATGATCATAGAAATTCATGGCAGTAAACAATATGGTATAAAATTAATCATCGCATCTGTCATTTTTTTTTTTTGTTTGGTAAGTGGAAGCCTGACAATTTTCACTTTATAAACTTATTTCTTGATTTAATCCATCCACTGCCTCTACAACCAATGTCATTCACTGAATCACCAAAAAGTGGGTAAATCTCGTTTTTATTAGTCTCTCTCAAAATTTATGTAGGTCACATTTATTTCAGCGTTTAATATTAAAAGTGCAGATCTTTATTTAGAAATTTGATGATGTTTTTGTGATCAGAAATATAGGAACTATTTTTTTTTTAGACAGAGTTTTCCTCTGTGGCTCAGGCTGGAGTGCAGTGGCAAGATCTCAGCTCACTGCAGCTTCCACCTTTCAGGTTCAAGCAATTCTCCTGCCTCAGCCTTCTGAGTAGCTGGGATTACTGTCAGGCGCCACCACATCCAGCTAATTTTTATAGCTTTAGCAGAGATGGGGTTTCACCATGTTGGCCAGGCTGGTCTCAAATTTCTGACCTCAAGTGATCCACCCTCCTTAGCCTCCCAAAGTGTTGGGATTACAGGCATAAGCCACCATGCCTGGCTACCATAGGAACTTAATGTTCATATCAGTTATCAGTTAGTCTGTGGTAAAATTGGTTTTGTTATCTATTGTTTTGCTTAAAGTCACAGTTTCCAAATTAAGTAAGGACTTACTGCAGTTAGATTTCATCCCCATCCATAGGTAAACATTTTACTATACATATCTAAGGGGTGTGTGTGTGTGTGTGTGTGTGTGTGATCCCAATATAGTTTTTATACAAATGGGATAATTTGTGCATATAGATAACCTTTTTCGTTAATCATGAATACTGTATAATGATAAAAAGTTGATTTCCACAAAATGATATGTGTATTTTTTGAAATGGGTCTTGCTTATTTGCCCAGGATAGAGTACAGCTCACTGCAGCCATGAGCTCCTGAGCTCAAGTAATCTTCCTACCTCAGCTTCATGAGTATACCTGGAACTGTAGGCACATACTGCCATACCTGGCTAATTTTCAAATTTTTTGGTAGAGACAGAGTGTTGTTATATTGCCCAGGTTGGTCTTGAATTCCTGGCCTCAAGCAGTCCTCCTGCCTTGGCCTCCCAAAGTATACAGAATAATTTTTATTTACATATTTTCTCATTGAAAGGTGGTCTATAATTTATTATGAAATAGTCTGTTGTGCATTTGTTTTCATTTTTTTTTGCTATCATACATTGCACTATATTGAACATCTATGTCTTTGTTATGATCAGTTAGCATATACATTACTAAGTTGTCTTCTGAAACGATTGCACTTATTTTTATTTCTTTTTCTTTTTAAATTTTATTTTATTTTTGAGTGAGACGGCGTCTCACTCACTCTGTTGCCCAGGCTGAAGTGCAGTGGTGTGATCTCAGCTCACTGCAGCCTCTGCCTCCCGGATTCAAGTAATTCTGCCTCAACCTCCCAAGTAGCTAAGATTACAGGTGTGAGCCAGCATGCCCGGTGTTAAAACTCTTGCATTTAATTGTATTTCCATTAATGTGTGAATCTCCAAAGCTTAGGCAGAAGTAATTGAGATTTGGTTTTCTCAAGATTAAAAATTTCCTTGTTCCTTTGTGTTTTTTATAGGGGGATTTTGGCAATTGCTTGGAGCATGGCTGACCCTGAATTGTTACTGAGCTGTGGAAAAGATGCTAAGATTCTCTGCTCCAATCCAAACACAGGAGAGGTATGGGGAGGAAATGTTTCTCAACCTTGTAGCCCTTGTAGTATATTACTTCTGGCTGTATAAGAAATTTTCTATGTGGATTCTTTAGTGGCTTACTATGTGAAAAGTATGTGGAGGTGTGTGTGCAGTGTTTATTTGGCAGAAATTTTATCAGGAACATTATCTAAGCTCAGCTTTTTAACCAGAAAAATCAGTAATTGAAAATGATATATTTGAAACTAGTAATCATCCTCTCCTCATTTCCAATAATGTGTTTATTACCTAGACTCAGAAATACTTTGATTTATTTCACATGTGGTTTATGGAAATCAGTATCTTCGATGTAGGATTGTTCAAGGTTTGCATCTTTTGCCTGCTTTACCATTCCTGAGGATCCTCTTTCACTTCTGGAAATCGGTAGATATAGTTTTCCAATCTCTCTTCTGAATGATAAAGCAAGAATATAAATTATAGCTTTTATATTTTTACCTTTTTTATGTTAAGGTAGATTATTGCTAGTGATTATGTAGTTTGACGGAACGCTAATAAAAATGAGTGTCTTCGATAAGTTTTCATTCTATATTGTTAAAATTAAAACAAGCCCTTTAGTTATTTGGTTTCTGGTTTAAAAATTGTGGATGTAACAGTGTGAGAATATAAAATCATTAAAGTTAGGGGAGACAAGAGAAAAAAAAGTAATAAATTTTACCACATATCATTTAGGACAAATAACAAAAATCTTAATTTTATACTCTGCCTTGCCAAGTAAATTCAGAATTCTTGGAACTTACTATTTTGTCATCATTTTCTCTGTTATATAACTTAATAAAATAAATTTTTACCTGTGATGTGTTGTATGTGCATGGACTTTGAAGGAAGAGACTTTTAGTACATGCTACACTAAAAAATTAGATTTTGTTCAAATATAAATAAGGAATAGATAAATGATTTAAGTATTCTCAAACTGCATACCTTATCAACCAAAATAAGTACCAAAGACATGAGAACGCTAACTACCTTTTCAATTAATTCTATTTTTTTATAAAATAAAACATTTTAAATGTCACATGGGCCAGGTGTGTTAGCTCATGCCTGTAATCTCAGCACTTTGGGAGGCCAAGGCAGGCTGGCAAAACCCCATCTCCACAGCAAATACAAAAATTAGCTGGCTGTGGTGGCATGTGCCTATAGTCCTAACTACTTGGGAGGCTGAGGTGGGAGGATCACTTGAGCCCAGGAGGTCAAGACTGCAGTGAGCTAAGATTGCACCATTGCACTCCAGCCTAGTCATCGGTGTGAGACCCTGTCTGAAAAAAAAAAAAAGAAAAAAGAAAAAAAGGTCACATGAAGCCAGAGTTAAGTTCATTTGACTTACTGTAAAGTCCTAAGATTTTGCTTCTGTGAATAGCAGTTAACCACCATACTAACTTTGAATTCACAACAAGCTTTACATTGTAAAGATTTCACATAAGCCATTTTCTATTTATTTATTACTACTACTATTTTTTCGTTAGGGTTTTGCTGTCACCCTGGCTGGAATGCAGTGGTACCATAATGTCTCACTGAAACCTTGACCTCCCAGGCTCAGTCAGCCCTCTCACCTCAGCCTCCCAGATAGCAGGGATTACAGGCGTGCACCACCATGCCTTGTCAAATTTTTTTTTTTTTTTAATGTTCCCTGCCACCCCCCACTCCCCAATTTTTAAATTTTTTTGTAGAGGTGGGGTTTCGCTGTGTTTCCCATGCTGGTCTTGAACTCTTGGGATCAAGCAGTCTGCCCACCTTAGCCTCCCAAAGTGCTGAGATTATAGGTGTGAGCACTATTCCTGGCCTCATATAGGCCATTTTCTGTAGTTCTTTTTATGTCCTTTTCTTTCTAAAAGAAGCTGTTAATCCGGATTCTGTTAGGATTCTGCTGTGATAGGAAGGATGTGTACAGTACATGTTTTCTCTCTTGATTAAAAGTCAGATTTCTTAGTGAATTCTTCCCTCTCAAGATTGATTTTAGAAGTTGATCCTAAAGTAATCTAAATATGGTTGATTGGGTCTTAACCAGAGAAAAACAATTGGACAGGACATTAGTGACCTTTTAGAGTTTAAAAAGTTGAGCCTAGGCCAGGCGTGGTGGCTCACGCCTGTAATCCCAGCACTTTGGAGGCCGAGACAGGCGGATCACTTGAGGTCAGCAGTTCGAGATCAGCCTGGCCAACATGGTGAAACCCTGTCTCTACTAAAAATACAAAAATTAGCTGTGTGTGATGGCGGGCGCCTGTAATCCCAGCTACTTGGGAAGCTGAGGTAGGAGAATTGCTTGAGCCCAGGAGGCAAAGGTCACAGTGAGCTGAGGTCACTGCCCCTGCACTCCAGCCTGGGCGACAGAGCGAGACTCCTATCTCAAAAAACAAACAAACAAAACAAAAACCCACCATATTGACTAATAAAGTGTACTGCTCTTTCAAATGTATCCACTCTTGTTTCTGGCTAAAGACACTTTCTATAAAAAATTTTTTTAATTTAGCTGTACTTGTTGACCACATTAATTCAGGTGTTTTGGTTACAAAGTGGCCATGCCATTTTCTGAATTCGTTGTTTGTTTTTTGTTGGCCTAGGTGTTATATGAACTTCCCACCAACACACAGTGGTGCTTTGATATTCAGTGGTGTCCCCGAAATCCTGCTGTCTTATCAGCTGCTTCGTTCGATGGGCGTATCAGTGTTTATTCTATCATGGGAGGGAGCACAGATAGATTAAGGCAGAAACAAGTTGACAAGGTAATAGGAAGTATTAAAATTTTCTATTATAATACCTGAAAAAATATGTATTGTGTAATTATTTTGAAATGACTACTGATTAACAATGCTGGTTAATTGGATAATTGTGATCAAAAAATTTCTTGGATGTGACTGGAAAAAAATGAAGCATAGTTTGTTGTATGGTCAGATTCTGATGTTATTATCTTTTTTAGCTTTCATCATCTTTTGGGAATCTTGATCCCTTTGGCACAGGACAACCCCTTCCTCCATTGCAAATTCCACAGCAGACTGCTCAGCATAGTATAGTGCTGCCTCTGAAGAAGCCACCCAAGTGGATTCGAAGACCTGTCGGTGCTTCTTTTTCAGTACGTGGATTTTGTTTCTATGGTCCATAGACAAAAAGGACTTTTTATACCAAAGTGTTATCGTAGGATCACTCTGATGGAAGAAGTTGGGGTTTAAGTTGGGATTTGAGATGTGTTTGTGGGTGTTTCATCATTCAAAATGGTTTCTCTGAAAAATTGGAACCTACTCTTTTTTCCCCCTTTTTAAAAAATCCTGCTAAAATATACAGGAAATTTATCATTTTAACCATTTTTAAACATACAGTTCAGTGGCATTAAGCACATTTACATTGTTGTGTAACTGTCAACACTCTTTATGTTCCTCCCTTTTTGTAAATTTGTCTTTCTTCCCTCCCTCCCTCCCCTACCGTCTTCTCTTTTCTTTTTTCTTTTCTTTTTACTTTTCATTCTGTTCTTTTGGCAAGGAGGTCCTTCCTCCTATTCATCCTTTTAGCTTTCTTTTTTAATTGCCAACTTTTTTTAATTGCAAAAAATACATAACACAAAATTTACCATCTTAACTATTTTTAAACATACACTACAACCATTTTTTTTGTTTTTGAGATGAAGTGTCGCTCTGTTGCCCAGGCTGGAGTACAGTGCCATGATCTCAGCTCACTGCCACCTCCACGTCCTGGATTCAAGTGATTCTCCTGCCTCAGCCTCCCATGTAGCTGGGATTACAGGTGCATGCCACCACGCCTGGCTAATTTTTGTATTTTTAGTAGAGATGGGGTTTCACCATGTTGGTTGGTTGGTCACTCTGGCCTTGTACTCCAGACCCTGTGATCCACCTGCCTCAGCCTCCCACAGTGCTGGGATTACAGGTATGACTACCATGCCCAGCTTTTTTTTGAAACAGTTTTGCCCCTGTTGCTCAGGCTGGAGTACAATGGTGCAATCTTGGCTCACTGCAACCTCTGCCTCCTGGGTTCAAGCGATTCTCCTGCCTCAGCCTCCCAAAGTACTGGGATTACAGGTATGAGCCACCATGCCCAGCTTTTTT
>NW_016107379.1:2923523-2926845 GCF_001604975.1 Cebus imitator | reverse complement strand
ATCAGGTCTAAAGTCATTTTTTTTTTTTTTTTTTTAACAGAGTTTCGTTCCTGTTGCTCAGTTTGGAGTGCTATGGTGCAATCTTGGTTTTCTGCCTCCTGGGTTTAAGCAATTCTCCTGCCTCAGCCTCCCAAGTAGCTGGGATTACAGGTACCCACCACTACACCTGGCTAATTTTTTTTGTATTTTTAGTAGAGACAGGGTTTTACTATGTTGGCCAGGCTGGTCTGGAACTCCTGACCTCAGGTGCTCCACCTACCTGTGCCTCCCAAAGTTCTGGGATTACAGGCATGAGCCACTGCACCCAGCCATATGAGCCACTGCACCTGGCACCATTTTTAAATATACACTACAGCAGTGTTAACTATATACGTGTTGTTGTGCTACAGATCTCTGGAACTTTTTCATCTTGCAAAACTGAAACTCTGTGCCATTGAGCAACAGCTCCCCATTTCCTCTTTTCCCTGAATTCCTGGTAACCACAATCTACTTAGTTGCTAGGAGTTTTACTACTCTAAATTAGTCATATAATTGGAATCATACAGTACTTGTCTTTTTATCATGACAGAATTTCCTCCTTTTTAGAGGCTGAATAATAACTGCATTGTATATATATACCACATTTTCATTATCTATTAATTTGATGGTCATTTTGGTTGCTTCCACCTTTTGGCTATTGTGAATACATGCTATGGTGAACATGGGTATGTAATTATCATTTTGACCTCCTGTTTTCAATTTTTGGGATATATACCTAGAAATGGAATTGCTGGATCATATGGTGGTTCTATTTTTAAGTTTTTGAAGAACTTCCATACTGTTTTATAGCCGCTTTACCATTTTACATTCTCACTAATGATGCACAAGTGTTGTAGTTTCTCTGCATCCTCTCTAGCGCTTTTGTTTGTTTTTCTTTTCTTCCTTTTACGTTGCTGATACTTTGCCTTGATTCTTCATCTTTTCACACCAAACTTCTAATAGCTTGATTGCATATCTGTTGCTTGTCTTTTTCTCCTCTAATCTGGGCTACATACTGCAAGATTAATCTTCCTAAAATAGGCCTTCAAATATGTTTTATGTCACTCATAAGTTCGTTCTTTGAATCTACTTAATCTTACTGTCCTATCTGGTTTTCTCTATCTGGTTGGATCACTTGAGGTCAGGAGCTCGAGACCAGCCTGGACAACATGGCAAGACCCTGTCTCTACTAAAAATACAAAAATTAGCCAGGCATAGTGGCAGGCGCCTGTTATCCCAGCTACTCGGGAGGCTGAGGCAGGAGAATTGCTAGACCCCAGGAGGCGGAGGTTGTAGTGAGCCAAGATCCTGCCTTTGCACTGCAGCCTGGGTGACTAAGCAAAACTCTGTCTCAAAAAATAAATAAATAAATAAATAATACATTTCATCTAGAACAGAAATTGAAGGGGCATCAGACTGTGGCGCATGAGAGGTTATATTAGCTAATTTCATCCAGATTATATGTTTAGGCTACTTTAAAAGCACTTTTTGGGCCATATCCTTGGGATAACACAAGTTTGTTCATTCACTCTCTTACAGTTTGGAGGCAAACTGGTTACATTTGAGAATGTCAGAATGCCTTCTCATCAGGGAGCTGAGCAACAGCAGCAGCAGCACCACCATGTGTTCATTAGTCAGGTTGTAACAGAAAAGGAGTTCCTGAGCCGATCAGACCAACTTCAGCAGGCTGTGCAGTCACAAGGATTTATCAATTATTGCCAAAAAAAAATTGATGCTTCTCAGACTGAATTTGAGAAAAATGTGTGGTCCTTTTTGAAGGTAATGTTGGTATTTAAAGCCATATTATTTCATTACCTGCTAATTTAACTGTTCCCATTATATTCTAAATCTGTCTTCCTATTAAAGAAACAATTGAAAAAGTGTGATTTCAGGAATTCATCATGAAATTAACAAACCTTATAAAGAGCATATAACCTAACTTATGTCCGGAGTTTTTTCTTCTCTATTTTGAAAAGTGTAATACAAAATACTTCAATAAGTTAAAAAAAAAAAAAAAAAAATCTATTTAGGGGAAAGAGACATAGTCAGCATATCTATTCTGAAGATTAGTATACAGAGTTTACTATAATAAAAACATAGAATATTTAATGTCTATATAGATCTAGTTAAGGAAAATGGAAAAAGAGGAAGAGGAGGCTGGGTGCGGTGGCTCACACCTGTAATCCCAGCACTTTGGGAGGCCGAGGTGGGCGGATCACGAAGTTAAGAGATCAAGACCATCCTGGCCAACATGGTGAAACCCTGTCTCTACTAAAAATACAAAAAATTAGCCGGGCATGGTGGCACGCGTCTATGGCCCCAGCTACTCGGGAGGCCGAGGCGGCAGAATCACTTGAATCCAGGAGGCGAAGGCTGCAGTGAGCCGAGACTGCGCCACTGCACTCCAGCCTGGCAACAGAGCAAGACTCTGTCTCAAAAAAAAAAAAAGAGGAATAGAAGAAACAGGTTGGAGGCATTTTTCCTTTTACTTTAAGAGGAGTTAAAATAGAATAACAAATAGAATTTCCTGGTTGGTCATTTTCTTCCACTGGAGTGTCTGCTTCTTTATACAGCACTGATTCTTGAAAAGGTAAAGCAGTCTTGAATACAGTTAGGTTAAAGTTTAAAATTAAAGGATTTATATTTTGTAATAATTTTGGAAAGAATTTTAGGACATAGAATATATTGCATAGTTTGAATTTTGTATCCATTTTACCTTTGGATATAAGTTTGTATTTACAAAAATTACTGTTCAAAATTAAGCTTTATTTAACCAGGATAATTAAGTACTAGTATATTTACTATTAAAAAATAACTTATTTAAAAAAAAAATTCTAGGTACATGTTCTCAGGTCCTCCTGAGGCTGGGTCACTAAAAAATTTAAAAACCCACTGTTCTTTGGATTCTTTCTAACAGTGAATCTTTAGGACATAAACTTCACATATTTTTAATAATTCTCTTTGGAATTTGATTCATTCTTATAAAAATTTGGCCTTTAAATTTGTTGTTTTTAATAATATGTCTTTTTTTTAAAGGTGAACTTTGAGGATGATTCTCGTGGAAAATACCTTGAACTTCTAGGATACAGAAAAGAAGATCTAGGAAAGAAGGTAAACTTTTGGGAAAGTTTGATGGCATGTTATTTATGAATCAAACTTTAAAAAAATAAAGTTCTATACAGATTATCTCAAATCACCCAATAAACATTTAATAATAATTTGTGTTTGGTTGCCATCGGTTTTTTATTTTTTTCCTTTTTCTTTTTCTACATCGTTACCCACAGTGGTTGCCAGAGTTTTGTTT
>NW_016107379.1:2919157-2922773 GCF_001604975.1 Cebus imitator | reverse complement strand
ATTCTCAAGTGGGCATGGTGGCTCATGCCTATTATTCCAGCACTTTGGGAGGCTGAGGCGGGTGGATCACCTGAGGTCAGGAGTTTGAGACCAGCTTGGCCAACATGGAGAAACCCTATCTCTACTAAAAATACAAAATTAGCCGGGCATGGTGGCACATGCCTGTAATCCCAGCTACTTGGGAGGCTGAGGCAGGACAATCGCTTGAACCCAGGAGGTGGAGGTTGTGGTGAGCTGAGATCATGCCATTGCACCCCAGCCTGGACAACAAGAGCAAAACTTCGTCTCAAAAAAAAAAAAATTTAATAATTCTCGTTTTAAAATAGCATGCGCTTAGCTGGTAGAGCATTCCTTTCTCTTGACATACATATTTGAATTTTGTAAAGGAGGAAAAACAATGAATGACTACTCAAATACTTACAATAAATATTTTTTCATTTTCCAGGGAAAAAAATTGGTGGGAAAGAATGGAAAGTGTTAGCAGTAATAGTTCTTTGCTTTTCCTCTAATAGTGTTTCTCAAATAAATTTACTCACTGTTGCTTCTTATGATTAAACTAGCTCTGAATGTTGTTGATTGTGTCTTTTGTCTTCCTTGTTCACTAATAACCTTTTAATGCTACATTCTTCACCTTCCCCTGTAATCGTTTTGTGTACCAAAGGCTCTTAAAGACTCTGACCAAGTAGCACAAAGTGATGGGGAGGCGAGCCCTGCTGCTGAAGAGCAGCTCTTGGGAGAGGTACTTATTTTTTTTCCATATTATATCGGACAAATTCGTGATATTTGTGTATCACACATTAAAATAAGGAAAATTTTCTTGACTACTTGTGGCAAAATGAGGTTGAAATAAATTGTTCTCTTTGAGATGTTTAGGGAGGAATCTGTTTACCTGTACTGATAGAAATATCATCTCCAAACACTTAGTTCTCCAACCTTGTTTCTGGATGATATGGCTTAAAACTAACATGTGATGTGAGATTAACATAATTTGGTCAGATGGCTATCAAGATGTCAAACTGAAAGAGATTTTATTCAGAAATCCACACTGCATTGCATGTAAAGTTAATGTTTTTTCTTGGCCTGTTATTTTGGGTCAACTATCAGTGGCATAGGCTTCTGAATTAGTACTGAACATGGAGTTGAAGTAAACAATATTTCATTAAACTTATTGTCATGATTTTCAATAAATGTGTTCTTAGTTGATAATTTTTGTAAATAATTAAGAAGAGTCCTTGAACACAGAGTTATATCATTGATTTTTCCATTTAATTTTCTGGGTTTCTTTTTTAACCACTAATGAAGAAATCTATAATTACTTTTCTTGCTTTCTAACTTTATTTCATCTTGGAAAATTAATCAACAAGTTCTTGCTTCTCATCTCATCTTTGGCTTTTTCATTGTTCTTTGTGATACCTTGACTATGGAATGTTTTATATAATTTTTTACTAAGTTATAAAAATGATTCATCAGTAAATTTAGTCTATTACACGATGATTACAAAAATCATTTTTCTTAGAAGTGGATTTACTAGAGTTTAATGAACAAGGGAATATAGGATATGGATAAAATCTTACTAAAAATTTGAACTAGGCCAGACATGATAGTTGCTCATGCAACTATCCCAGCACTTTGGGAGGCCAAGGTGGGAGGATCACCTGACACTTAGGAGTTCAAGACTAGCCTGGACAACGTAGTGAGACCCCATCTCCAAAAAAATTAAAAATTAGACATGGTGGCACATGCCTGTAGTTGTAGCTGTTTGGGAGGCTGAGGTAGGAGGATCACTTGAGCCCTAGAGTTCGTGGTTGCAGTAAGCTAAGATTGCACCATTGCATTTCAGCCTGGGTGACAGAACAAGACCCTGTCTGATTTAAAAAAATAAAAAAGGCCGGGTGTGGTGGCTCATGCCGGTAATCCCAGCACTTTGGGAGGCCGAGGTGGGCAGATCACCTGAGGTCGAGAGTTCAAGACCAACCTGACCAAAATAGAGAAACCCCCATTTTAAAAAGGAAAAAAAAAAAAAGAACAAATATTGGCCAAATTTAGACAGAATTGTAGGCTCCATAGCGGAATGTACTTTCATGTATGTACAACTAGATTAACTACATATTATCAAATAGAAGACCATTTGGGAATGCACTCATGAATAATAGGTAAGAAAAATATGCATTTAATGAAATGACAGTAATCAGTGTGCACATTTGGTTCTATGAAAAAATGTGTTTAAGAGGTAAAATCTTCCCCTTTATCTTAATAGCTATTTGTTTCATAGCTTACACACTGAAGGCACTCAGTACCTAATAAATTGTGCATTTTTTGGCCTTTTATCTATTTCAGAAGCCCACAAATAATTTCTAGAAAGCAAATTCAGATAGTGATTTAAAAAAAGAAAAGTATTTTCATGCAGGTTTGTTAGTGAATGTAATTAGATTACTATCTCTGATTTATTCCTTAATGTGAATAAGTTAAATTTTCAATTTCTTTGAGTTTTTAAATTTCAAAATGCTTCTCTTTAGTTGCAGAAAGGGAATTAAAGTTATAGATATTCTGTAATAGTCAACATTAATAATTAAGCATATTTACAGATGGTACAGTGCTGTACTCTGCATTAACATTACCCAGTTCTAAAATGCCACTGACCTTGAATACTAGATGTTTACATTCAGATGTGTAAATAACACAGAAGATAGATATTTCATCTAATGTAAGAAAGCTGTGTTTTTCTTTAAACCTCCGATATATTTTTGTCTTCTTTTGAATTTTTATGCGTGGAAGAGAAAGCATTTAAAATTTTTTGCCAGCAAAATGGCTCCATTATATTTCTTCTAAAGAAAGCATTGAGTTTATTTTTAATCAGTCTTGCAGGTAGTCTCAGAAATTTATAACAGAACTGCATATATATTTTTATCATACTAACCTGCTGTTCCAGGTATGACTAATTTGAGTGAACACAAAATGTATACTTGAATTTAAATGTATTCATTAAATAATGTACTTATATCGCTTTTATACTGTGGGTTCCAAGTTATTTTTTTTTTCATTTCCTTTTTTAGTGATTGAGTTAAAACAAAAATACCTGGCCGGGTGCAGTGGCTCACACCTGTAATCCCAGCACTTTGAGAGGCTGAGGTGGGCGGATCATGAGGTCAGAAGTTCAAGACCAGCCTGGCCAACATGGTGAAACCCCATCTTTACTAAAAATAGAAAAATTAGCTGGGCATGGTGTCAGGTGCCTATTATCCCACCTACTCAGGAGGCTGGAGAATTGCTTTAAACTGGAAGGCAGAGGTTGCATGCAGTGATCCGAGATCTCACCATTGCACTCCAGCCTGGGCAACAACAAAAACAAAAAAACAGAAAACAAAAAACCCCAAAAAAACACAGTCACCTTATAATCAAATCCAGTGGACAGGAATTACTAGATGTGTAAAAGTAGGTTTGTTTTAAAATTTAAAAATAACATAATTTAAAACTATATTTTGTGTATTTTGGGCCACTCATAGTTATCTAAGGAAACAAAGATTCTTCAGCTTCATTACTGAGATACCAATAAGGAATATGTACATGTTAGTTTGTTTAATAGTGTGTTTTTTTTTTTTTTTTTTTTTTTTTTTTT
>NW_016107379.1:2917410-2918432 GCF_001604975.1 Cebus imitator | reverse complement strand
AAAAAAAAAAAAAAAAAAAAAAGGTTTTATCACAGGTGGTAGAGTGTGAGAAAGAACTCAGTTTTCCTTTAGTACAGTACATGTAATCAGTGTCTTGGGAAGGCTGGTGTGTTCAGACACCTAGGTGATCTTTGATAATCCATTTAAAGCAGTCTGGAAAACGTATGATTTTATATGTATCTCAGTATATTTCTATAGATCTCTTCCATAAATACCAATAGCTTGTGTTAGAAATTAATCCACTAGTAATCGGAAATTAGTGTTGTGGTCTCCATTTGCATACATATATAAAAATTGATGCATGTAGTAGTTTGTTGTTGGTTTTGGTAACAAAAACTCTATTTAACTTGGATGTGTTATTTTCTTGTTGCAGACATTGATGGTTTAATTACTCAGGCTTTGCTGACGGGTAATTTTGAGAGTGCTGTTGACCTTTGTTTACATGATAACCGCATGGCTGATGCCATTATATTGGCCATAGCAGGTGGACAAGAACTCTTGGCTCGAACCCAGAAAAAATACTTTGCAAAATCACAAAGCAAAATTACCAGGGTATGTTATTTTATAAATAAACAATAACATTTATCTTTCTAATTATGAAAACAGTACACTGTTATAATAGATAACTGAAATGCAGAAAACAGTAAAGAATTTTAAAAACTCATTCATAATTCCTTGACCTGGAAATAGTTGTTGGCAGTTTGGCATGATTGTTCTAGTTTTTGTTGTTTTTATATATATTCATAATTTTAAAGATTAGAAACATTAGGCTGCAGGCGGTGGCTCACATCTTTAATCCCAGCACTTTGGGAGGCCGAGGCAGGCCCATCACTTGAGGTCAGGAGTTTGAGACAAGCCTGGCTAACATAGTGAAACCCTGTTTCTATGAAAAATACAAAAAATTAGCCGGGCATGTTGGTGCATGCCTGTAATCCCAGCTACTCAGGAGGCTGAGGCAGGAGAATCACTTGAACCTGGGAGGCAGAGGTTGCAGTGAGCCGAGATCATGCCATTGCACTCCA
>NW_016107379.1:2893011-2917395 GCF_001604975.1 Cebus imitator | reverse complement strand
AGCCTGGGTGCGTTGGGCATCCCAGCACTTTGGGAGATCCAGGCAGGTGGATCATAAGGTCAGGAGTTTGAGACAATCCTGGCCAATGTGGTGAAACCCTGTCTCTACTAAAAAAAAAAAGAAAAACCTAAAAAAGGCTGGGTGCGGTGGTTCATGCCTGTAATTCCAGCACTTTGGGAGGCTGAGGCAGGTGGATCACAAGAACAAGAGTTTGAGACCAGTTTGGCTAATGGTGAAATTTGAGGTTATCCTGGACCTCAAATTTCTAGTAAAAATACAAAAATTAGCCAGATGTGGTGGCAGACGCCTGTAATCCCAGCTACTCGGAGGCCGAGGCAGAAGAATTGCTTGAACCCAGAAGGTGGAGGTTGCAGTGAGATTATACTACTGTACTGCAGCCTGGGTGACAGAGCAAGATTCTGTCTCAGGGGGAAAAAAAAGGATTAAAAATATTTCGGTTATTTCAGAAAGGCTTTACATAGAAAATTTTAATGGTAAAAATTTCAACACCCCCTAATTCTGTCAATACATTGATGCATATCTTTCTATACATCTTATCTGTGTATTTGTAGAATTTTTTTTAACAGATTCAGGATCATACTTTGTGTGTGTGTGTGTGTGTGTGTGTGTGTGTGTGTGTGTGTGGTTTTGTTTATTGATACTGTCAATTACATTGTAAGTAGTTTTTTACATCATTAAAGATTTTTATTAAAAAATTCTTTTTTCTTTTTTGAGATGGAGTCTTGCTGTATTGCCCAGGCTGGAGTGCAGTGTCGTGATCTTGGCTCACGGTAACCTTTGCCTCCTGGGTTCAAGTGATTCTTGTGCCTCAGCTTCCTAAGTTGCTAGGATTACAGGCACCCACCACCATGCCCAGCTAATTTTTGTGTTTTTAGTAGAGATGGGGTTTCACCATATTGGCCAAGCTGGTGTGGAACTCCTGACCTCAGATGATCCACCCACCTCAGCTTTCCAAAGTGTTGGGATTACAGATGTGAGCCACTGCACCTGGCCTTATTAAATTTTTTATTTGCTCTATAATATTTCATGGTGAGAAGATATAATGTTTCCCTTATTTTGGTATGTTTAGGTAGTTTCCAATATTTTCCTAATAGAAATAAACCTCTTGTTTATATAGTGTTCAACACCTTTGGTGTGCCCTAAGATTTGTACATTTTCTGATTTAAGTTGGACTGTAGTCCTAGAAGAGGAATTTCTGGCACAAAGTGTCCCAATTTTTTTTTAACTTTTAAGTTCAGAGGTACATGTGCAGGTTTGTTATATCTAACAAACTTATGAGTAAACTTGTGTCATGGGGGTTTGTTGTACAGATTATTTCATCACCCAGGTATTAAGCCTGGGACCCTGTAATTATTTTTTCTGATTCTCTCTCTCCTCCCACCCTCCAGTAGGCCCGACACGTGTTGTTCCCCTCCATGTGTTCACATGTTCTCATCATTTAGCTCCTACTTATAAGTGAGAATATATAGTATTTGGTTTTTCCTGTGTTAGTTTGCTAAGGATAATGGCCTCCAGCTCCATCCATGTCCCTGCAGAGGACATGATCTCATTCTTTTTTGTGGCTACTTGATGTTATTTCTATGTTATAAAGTAATTTTTATGGAAGTTAGTTTTCATAAAAGTTGTACCAGTATTGAGTCCCACCAACCTCATCTCATGTCACTCTCTCCTCTGTTATTTTTTAGCCACAGTGGCTGCCTTTTAGTTCCTCTCTCACTCATTGCATGTTCCTTTCTCACTGGAACTTTGCATCTGTTGTTCCCTTGGCCTGGAAGGCTTTTTTCTTCTTGATGAAGTTATTTCCTGCTTGTCCTTCAGAGATCACTTGTCAAAAATCCACATGCTTGGGCCGTTTTTCCTGATCCATCTGACCAGGTCACACCTTCCTATTAAAGGTTCTGATAGCATCTTATATTTTTTCTTCTCAGCACTTTATGAAATATGTTGTCAGTTGTTTTTGTTGTTGCTGTTGTTTCTTGAGGAACAATAATACCATTATTATGTCATTTGATTAAAAAATATATTTCATTTTGCTGCTGTATTTGGCATGAAATACTTGACATGATTAATTAGCCAGAATTAATTTTTATTGCTGTGTTAAGGCATTTAATTCTTCTTTTGTTTTCCTTTCTCAAGCTCATCACTGCAGTGGTGATGAAGAACTGGAAAGAGATTGTTGAGTCTTGTGATCTTAAAAATTGGAGAGAGGCTTTAGCTGCAGTATTGACTTATGCAAAGCCGGATGAATTTTCAGCCCTTTGTGGTAAGAAATGTGTTTTATATTTAACTGCATTACATACATGGCAGGATATATTGTAAATAAACTTAAATGACAAATTTTATTAGAAACTTTTGTAAATCGGTGAATCACAAAAAAGAAAAAGAAGTTCTCATTTCAGTGCTTTTCTCAGATTTATTAAATATATTACTTCATATTTATTTATTTTTTAAAAATTCCTTAGTGATTTTGGTTTCAGACAGACTAGAGTTGGAATCTTACCTTAGCTACTTAGTAGCTGTATGATCTAGGAAAAATTACTTTCTAAGCCTCAGTTTATTCATCTGTAAAATAGACTATAAACAGCTCTAATTTAATAAATGTTAGCTGTGATAAAATTAACAATGATAGCATTAGAATAGAAATTACCATTGTAGACCATGACTAAACTGGTGGCTAAGGAATAAATATTTGCAAGAAAAGCTCAAGGCTACTAGTATAACAAATAGCCATTTGCTACCTTGAAAGATTTATAAGAATATAAAAGTTATAAGATACTGGCGGCCTTTTTTTTTTTTTTTTTTGAGACAGAGTTTTGCTTTTGTTGCCCAGGCTGTAGTGCAATGGTGCGATCTTGGCTTACTGCAGCTTCTGCCCCCTGGGTTCAAGTGATTCTCCTGCCTCAGCCTCCCGACTGGCTGGGATTATAGGCATACACCACCATGCCCGGCTAATTTTGTATTTTTAGTAGAGACAGGGTTTCACCATGTTGGCTAGGCTGGTCTTGAATGCCTGACCTCTGCTGTTTGGCCTGCCTTGGCCTCCCAAGATGTTGGGATTACAGGCGTGAGCTACCATGCCCAGCCAAAACTGCATTTTTATAAATAATTTATATTAGACTTAGCTACCATTGATAAATCTATTCCAAATGTGCCTTTAGGATTTTTTTTGTTCAGATATTGTTCCTTATTGTTTTTCTTTTTTTCTTTCTTTGTTCTTTTTTTATTTGATCAAATTCAGATGGGTTGACATCTTTCTTTTTTTTTTGAGATGGAGTCTTGTTCTTGTCGCCCAGGCTGGAGTGCAATAGCACAATCTTGGCTCACTGACCTCATGTTCTGCCCACTTCAGCATAACAAAGTGCTGGGATTACAGGCGTGAGCCACCACGCCTGGCCCCATTTATTGTTTTTCTAACATAATTAATAAAAATTAGTTGTACAGCTAGATAATAGCTTTATAAACTCATTTATTATATACAATTTGTCGCTCACTTTCATTCATTTAACAAATGAATATTTACTAAGCATTTAGAGTGATTTTGTTTCTACGTGTTACTCATTGGTTAAGAAGCTTAATCCATGCCTCTGAAAATATTGTTTAGCTGCTCACAACTTCATATGCAATCATATACAGATTGCTTGGGTATAATCTTATTTTATTTTCCTCTTATTTATAGATCTTTTGGGAACTAGGCTTGAAAATGAAGGAGATAGCCTCCTGCAGACTCAAGCATGTCTCTGCTATATTTGTGCAGGGAATGTAGAGAAATTAGTTGCATGTTGGACTAAAGCTCAAGATGGAAGTCACCCTTTGTCTCTTCAGGTTAGTATCTTTGAAGCAAAAGGGACTTATTTTTTAGTGTTGTCTTTCACCCTACTTATCATCAAGTTATAATCTAGAAATTCATTTGTTCTATACATTCAAGAACTTCTTTTGCTGGATAATTATATAAATTTATTGCTGTCCTTGAAGAAGCAAAGTTTGAGAAGATGGGATAGGAAAGTGGGGTTGCAGCTGTTGTAAGATCATCGTTGTGATTTGGCAGTTTATTGGAGGAAATAGGTGGCAGGAGGATTGAAAACAGCAGTAGAGTTTACCTCTTTTTCTGTGTGCTCCTCTGTCTGCTTCCAGTGGCTCTGCCTGCCATGAGCAAAGAAAGAAGCAATGTGGGTAAAGGAATAGGAGGCATCCCCAATACCAATAGAGAATCTTTATAGTTAAGGGAAAATGAAAGTGAGAGGTAAATGGAATCCCATGTAACAGGGGTCCCCAACCCCCAGGCCATAAACCGGTACCAGCCTGTGGTCTCTTAGGAACATAGCAGAGATGAGTGGTGGGTGAGTGAGCATTATTGCCTGAGCTCCATCTCCTTTCAGATCAGTGGTGGCATTAGATTCTCATGGGAGCACGAACCCTGATGTGAACTGTGCATATGAGGGATCTAGGTTGCATCTTCCTTATCAGAATCTAATACCTGATGGAACAGGTCAGGTGGAACAGTTTTATCCCGAAACCATCCCCCTTGCCGGCCAGTGGAAAGATTGTCTTCCACAAAATCGGTCCTTGGTGCCACATAGATTGGGGACTACTGCCATGTGACACCAATACACAAGCAAGAGAGGAAGTAGAAAACGTGGGGACCATTCTCAGGCACTAACTATGTATTTAGATATTTTTTCCTAAGCATTTAAATCAGCAGAGTCTTATGACAATTTTACCATATAATATTTCTCTTTCTGGAAAGAGATTTTCTCAGTAGAATCATTGCTTTAAAGATCACTATTGAAACAAAAAAATGGGTAGAAAATCAAAGTTTTCCTTTTAAGAGCTTCTGGCAGAAAAACAGTTGTTTTACCCCTCTGGATTTAGGTACTTAGGAAAGGCAGAAAGGTATGATATTCTTAGGCTTTCTCCCAGAAGCATAGCTCCCCATTGTGGAAAGATTTGGTATTGAAGGGCAACAGGAGAACTTAAGATTTAAAATAGTAAACTCCTTTGGAAATCATGTGTCTCTGTCTATGAGTTACCTTATAGTACATAGTACTATTTTTATAGAATAGATGGTATGATATTATATTAGTCTGTTTTCATACTGAGATGAAGAAATACCCAAGACTGGGTAATTTATAAAGAAAAAGACGTTTAATGGAGTCAGTTCCACATGGCCGGGGAAGCCTCACAAGCTTGGTGGAAGGTGAAGGAAGGAGCAAAGGCATGTCTTACATGGTGGCAGGCAAGAGAACGTGTGCAGGGAAACTGCCCTTTATGAAACCATCAGATCTCATGAGACTTACTGTCAAGAGAATAGCACTAGAAAAACCTGCCCCATGATTCAATTACCTCCTACTGGGTTTCTCTCACGACACATGAGGATTATGGGAGCTACAATTCAAGATGAGATTTGGGTAGGGACACAGCCAAACCATATCAGATATTTTCATTCGTAGCTCCTCCCATACGTGCTAGAACAGAGTTTCTACCTTCTGACATCCACCTATCATTTTCACTTTGAGTATTTGCCTATTTTAGCTCACTAGACAATTATCTGGTAGTTTAAGGATATTTAGGAGAAGGTGGTAACCTGTGCCCTATCCATGAGTAAAAGGCCTTCTTCCTCCTTACTACTTTTTCACTTACCTAAATAGTGGCTGTACTTTTCTAAGAGGAATGATAATAGGTACTGTACTTTGAGTGGGTTTTAGAAATATTAGTAACTGTTGATCTTTTCCTGCTTCCTCTCTTACAGTCTTGATGTTTCTGTTTGTTTCTCTCTCATTGTTTTCATTTAGGATCTGATTGAGAAAGTTGTCGTCCTTCGAAAAGCTGTGCAACTCACTCAAGCCACAGACACTAGTACTGTAGGAGTTCTCTTGGCTGCGAAGATGAGTCAGTATGCCAATTTGTTGGCAGCTCAGGGCAGTATTGCTGCAGCCTTGGCTTTTCTTCCTGACAACACCAACCAGGTAATTACAATCGTCCGTTTCTGTAATGTTTGAGTAAGGTGAGTCTAGTAGACACCACTTAGCATTAGATATAAACATACTAGTAGGTGGAATATTTTGGAGCAGTTGAATTTCTATAACCTGACTGTAGGTAAATGTTATTGACAATTCTTCAGGGATCATTTTAGGTGTATCTAAGCTGTATCAGAGAGAGAGGATGCTCTTGCAGTGTGGCAGATTCCTTTGCACTGAGGGACATAGTATTTTAGGAAAATGATTAGGGAATAGACCACTTTTTATTTTTAAAGCCAAATGCTGATTCCTCATATAAAGTTCTTCGTAGGAATCTTTTATGTCAAAAAGCTGTAAATGTTAAAGTTTAATCAAACAAATGGAGTTGTTAACATTTTAGAAATCCCATATGTTCCATCCCAGATAGTATTGAAGAAGTTCATTTTGTATGCCCTTTTAATCTGATACTGTCTATGGGCAAGTATATTTTTACATATTCAGTGCAGAGGAAACTAATTACATTGTCTTTATTTATTGCACAATAAAACTTGAGCAAAATGATACTTCTTTCAATTCAGTTCAACAAGTGGGTATAGAATGGTGAACAAGATTGCCAAGATCCTTTCTCTAGGAAGCCTCCAAACTCAAGTTAGCTATGGACAAGTAAACATGGGATTCCAAAAATGTGATATGAGTACTGTGATAAGGGTATTGGTGCTATGGATCACAATAGAGGGAAACCCAAACCCAGTCATGGAGCATGGGTGAAAGTACAGGTGAGGTTTGAGGACACTATTCCACAAGAATATTTATATCTGCATTTTGTGTCTAATGGAGCTTGATTTTGAGCCTTGCAGATACTATCTTGTCTCTGTACTTTTTTTACTAATCACTTTATTCTGTTTTTGATGTATTTTTTTAGTCAGTTGTTTTCAGTATTTTGTCTGTTTTTGGGGATTATTGATACATTTCATTGAGTAAAAGTACATAATATTCTCCAGGACTATGGCAGTATGACTCTCTAGTTGGTTTTGTATATACTTAGCTGTAAGATCTGGCTTATTTATTTCTGAATTATCAATGGGAATATTAGGTAGAATAGGTGATGCATAATCTTTTCCTTTATGGTGGCTTTGGCATACTAGTTTTATGAGACTTTTTACTTAATAAGTAAAAAGATATATATCTATACCTATACCTATACCTATACCTATATATATATATATATATGTATATATATGAAGCTTTATCTTAAGACTAATTTACTCTAAGACCTGTAGCTCATCTAGCTTAAGATTAATTCATTTTTCGTACCATTTATAATCACATCCATTTTCTATACGTTATTCTTCATGCGTTTTTTTTTTTTTTTTTTCTTTAAAGAAAATTCTTTAGGCCAAAAAAAGCATATTTTTTTGATGTTATTTCCTATTTATCTTGGTAGACCTTGCGTTTTGGGGGAGAGTATGTCCTGAGACTTCGTGATAGCATTATAATATACAATTCTCCCCCGTAAAAGGAAAATAAAATATGCCTAAAACATTTAAATGATCCCTTTAAACCTTTAACAAATGTATAGGAATGTATAATTTTTAGAGATAGATCTTGCTGAAACGTTTAACACATTGCCTTTTTGTTATTTGTTAACACTTAGAACATATATGGTCACCTCATACTTTTGTAAATCTCTATGCATGTAGATCTGAATTTCACATCTTACTCTTTATTTCAAAAATCTCTTTTAACATTTTCATCTCTTTCTTAGATCACCATTTTCTTCCATAACCATCTTTAATAGTTGATTCTCTTTGGTGGCCTTTTTTAGTTACAGTTTTTAAAGTAGTTTTGTGATTTATGAGCATTAGGTAACCACAAGAAAACTTCAAAGAGTAGTATTGATAAGTGATGTTGGTCTTGCATAGTAACCATAAGGTGGGCATAATTCAGATCCCTGCCTCAGTTAAATTACAAGTTGCACTGTATGTCATGGACCTTTGGTGCCAGTCTTGAGTAGTAGAAACTATGACATCTGTGAGTGTCAGATCTATTGTGTAATACCCAGCATTATGAACAAAAAGGGATATGTTGATGAATAATCTGATTAAGAAAATTAACATGCTGTCATATAGCTAGGTGAACTCTAACAGTTTGCTTTTTTTCTTTTCCTTTTTTAAGCCAAATATCATGCAGCTTCGTGACAGACTTTGTAGAGCACAAGGAGAGCCTATGGCAGGACACGAATCACCTAAAATTCCGTATGAGAAACAGCAGGTGCCCAAGGGCAGGCCTGGATCAGTTGCTGGCCACCACCAGATGCCGAGAGTTCAAGCTCAGCAATATTATCCCCATGTGAGTGATATGGTCCAGATGAAGTAGGAACACTTTTGTGTTTCTCTTCAAATTGGTAGTTTTCATTTGTTCAGCAAAAGACCTTCTCTGATATGGTAAAACCAGACAATATATTGTTAAAATAGATATATTTTTTAGATTCTTGAAGTTTTATTAATGATCTATGTTTTGAAATCATCTCTCTTACTTGGTCAGGCAAATTATATTTTAGATATAAATTGGTTTTAAGCTTGCTAGGGAGATTTATTCTATTTCTCTGTCTCTCAAAATTTACTTGCAAATGTACATCTATTGAAACTTCTGTTTGATTCATCTGGCAAGCTGTAAAGTAGCAGGAACAATCTTGGTGATTTGGTTGTTTTATAAAATAATTTTAGAAGATAGTATTTTCTTAGTATTCTTAATCATTAGTACAGGTTTAGATTTAGTGTATTCTGTATTTGCACAATAAAGAGTATGCAGAATGTAGACTTTTTTTTGTTTTTGGACAATTTAGATATTAGAGAAAAGTGAATGACCAAAGGTTTTTGAAGTTAGTTGTAGATTATATGGAAAGTGAAAAGAATCAATAATTTTATTTAAATTACCAAATGTTTTGTGTTACAAAATGTGGCTTCTTATTATCTTTTACTATTTCACATAGAAACTTCCGTATTTCCAGACCAGGAGATAACTCTTCATGTCCTTAAATGAAGAATATTTTTTTCATTGGTAATAAATGGTCTTGATCGATAGCAAAGTTAGCAGGTACTCTGCCTGTTTTAAAGTAGAACAAATTGCTGATAGGATTGATGGAGTCTTTTTACATTTTGTTATAGAAAAAGTAAATATAAAATCTTGAAGAACAAAAAAATTTAATGCTCTTTTTGTTGTGTTTTTGATGGGTACTTAATCAGGATAGATTGCATTTGAATATAATTGTTAACTATCTAGAATACTCTCTATTTTGATTTTGTTCATTGATTTGACAAATATTTGTTGAGACCCTGTCATGAGTACCTGGCATTGTTCTAGCTGCTGGGGGTATATTTATGAACAAAATAGACTAAATTCCCCCTGCCACTAGACTTAGAAAATCTATGACATAGGTAGGGCAGAGCAGATGATGGCTGGGAAAATTGAGAAGCAGAGATGTCAAGCAACCCACCAGAGCTGAAGACACAGAGCTTGAATTTCGCAGCACTGCCTGGCTGATTACCAGCCAAGTTGAGATTAGAACTCCCAAGCATCTTGTGTTAAACCAAGCTACATGTCATGGTACTGAAGCAAGGCAAGCTCTTCATTAGGAAAAGAGAATATTTACTCTTTATGTCCTTAGCTTTATTTTTCTGGAAAAAGGTAAAAACATTGAAAGATTTGTTATACTTTGATTTACCAATCTTATACTTGCAGGAAAAGACAAAGTGAATCATAAAGCAGTGAGTTTCTTAATGAAATCTTATGATACACTGAATGAATGAGGACAGTGGCGTGTGATTTTAATGCAGTGTTAACAGGCAGGGGCAAAGGGATGAGAGGAAGGACAGATCGGTAGGAGTTCCGCTTCTGCTTTGACCAGCATAACTTTGCCTTTACAGTTGACCCTTGAACCACGTGGGTTAGGGGTGCTGACTCTGCATGCAGTTGAAAATCCATGACTTCACTCCCGAGAACTTAACTCCTAAAATTAGCCTGCTGTTGACTGGAAGCCTTGCTGATAACATGAATAGTCCATTAACACATATTTTGTATGTTGTATTTATTATATACCATATTCTTAGCAATGAAGTAAGCTAGAAAAAATATTATTAAGAAAATCATAAGGAAGAGAAAATATATTTACTATTCATCATTAAGTGGAAGTGGTCTTCATTCTTGTCTTCACATTAAGTAGGCTGAGGGGGAGGAGGAAGAAGAGGGGTTGGTCTTGCTGTCTCAGGGGTGGCAGATGGAGAAAAGGTGGAGGAGGTAGAAGGGGAGATATGAGAGTCAGGCAAACTCAGTGTAACTACATTGAAAAAATTCACATCTGGCTGGGCACGGTGGCTCACGCCTATAATCCCAGTACTTTGGGAGGCCAAGGCGGGTGGATCACGAGGTCAGGAGTTCAAGACCAGCCTGGCCAAGATGGTGAAACTCCATCTCTCCTAAAAATACAAAAATTAGCTGGGCAAGGTGATGGGCACCTGTAATCTCAGCTACTCGGGAGGCCGAGGCAGGAGGATCACTTGAACCTGAGAGGCAGAGGTTGCAGTGAGCCGAGATCATACCGCTGCACTCCAGCCTGGGTGACAGAGCGAGACTCCATCTCAAAAAAAAAAAAAAAAAATTACATCTAAGTGGACCCATGCAGTTGAAACCCATGTTGGTCAATGGTCAATTGTATTAATTTTTTTTTTATGTTTTGGAGTTTCTGCAAAGATTTACATGACAAAAAGGATTTTGATGGCTTAAAAAAAACACAAACAAAAATAATGGCCTCTAGGGCAAGCAACACGGTATAGTGTAGAGAACACTGGCCTGGAAATCAGGCACCCTGGCATCACCATTGAGTTGTGTGGCCCCTTCACTTCTCTGGGACTTGGTTTTCTAAGCAATAAAGGGTGGGAATTATACTGGATGATCTTTAATACTTAGCTTTAATACTCTGATTGTATGATTTTTAAGCCTCATAATGGACTAATATGATTTTTGTGGCTGTAATAAAATCTAGAAAAGGGAGCTTATACCAGTATGTTTGTAGATTAATAGTAGCATGAATACTATTAATGCTTCCAAAAAAAAAAAAAAATCACTTTTTTACTCAATAACTTTCTTTTTCTGGAATGTCTTTTTTCTTTCTCTACTTAAAAAAAACCTCACTTTCCCTACTTATACTTGACACTTGAATGGCATTGATTTTGTGCTTTGACTTAGGTTTTCATATTGATTTTTCTCCTGCCTTTCTCTCCCTGTTTCATTGTGATTGTGTGGTTTTTGTTGTTGCTTTTGTTTTTTTTTGGAATTCCAGCTACCTTGAAAGCAGTTGCCTGACTAATGTATGTTATCTTGCCAATCTTACCTTTTGCTTTACATCTGGCTGTTAATACCTTTCGGGTTTTATTTATTTTTTAAATTTCTTTTAACATTTTCATTTTTTATTTTCTGTGATTGGTATTTCTTTGTTCAATTCAGGTTAGAATTGCCCCTACTGTCACTACCTGGAGTAACAAAACTCCTACTGCCCTTCCCAGCCATCCACCTGCAGGCTCTCCCTCTGACACACAGGTATATCCTTCATTATTCCTCTTTGAGCAGAATTCTGCTCACCTAAATATACATAGTTATATGTTGTCTACCCACCTTCCTCAAGCTCTTTCACCCCCACTCCCCATCCATCTGCCTGCTCATTGCATTTTAATGCTTTTAGGATGCAAGAAGTAGTTTTTAGCACAATTAATTTCCTTATTCTTCCTCTCCTTCCTTTGCAGTTCTAAATTGACTTGAACTACCAAAACACTAACCAAGGTTTTAACAGTGGTTTAAATCTGATTTTACTGAAGACTTTTTTTATTTTTCTTTCTTTTTCCTTTTTTTAGCATTGCAGAAATTGAAGAGAAACAAAAATTTCCTTTATGGCATTTATATTTACATTTACAGAGTGGAGTAGTGGATGGAAATTAGTAGAGATGGAAAATCCTGGTGACATTTCATGAATATTTTTAAAGGCTGTTAGCATCTTTTGCCATTTATTGCAATTATTACCTTGGATCTGTCTGATCTTTAATCATTCAAAATGTGCTGCTCAGAAAATGTGCTGTCCTGAGGAAGATAGAATATGCAAAATGCAATGTTTCTTTCTTTCTTCTTTTTTTTTTAATACAGAATTCCATTTTAGAGATTATAAGTCCATCTGGTGAAGTTCCTGATTCCACTTGTAATCCTCCTTTTTACCATGTTCTTGTTTCCTAGGGAGAAAATCCTCCACCTCCAGGTTTCCTAATGCATGGAAATGTTAATCCAAATGCTGCCAGCCAACTTCCCACATCTCCAGGTCATATGCACACACAGGTACCACCTTATCCACAGCCACAGCGTAAGTAGTGTGACCCCAATGTCCTTTCAGAGCACTATTTATTTTCTAATGTAGTAACTTTACTTTGAAGCCCCAAAGTCATGGTCAAATCAATTTTGGCAATAAAGTAAGAACCATTCTGCATAGGATTCCTGAGTCCCTGTTATAGAGAAGCATGGTTTCCCTAGGAGGTGGCCTGAATCACTATGCTAGGAAATAGCTCCTCTGTCACTTTGTTCAGAGTAGTTGACTCCTGTTCCTAAGACATGTTAAAGAGAATCAAGCGTCCCATGATTTTGATATAAAGAAATAGAATTTTAGAAATTATTTAATACATATTCTTTTTCTTCAGGCAAGATGACACAAACTATTTTTGGAAAAATATTTTCAAGGGGCATTTGTTACAAACTGTTTTTTCATTTTATTTATTTATTTAGAGCAGTCTTAGGTTTACAACAAAACTGAGCAGAAAATACAGAGTGCCCCACTATTGACATCCTACGCCACAGTGGTGTGGTTGTTAAAATTGAACCTACATTAATGCCTCATTATCACCCAAAATCCATAGCTCACACTCTCAGTGTTGTACATTCTGTGGATTTTAACAAATGTGTAATGACATGTATCTATTAGCGGCATCTTTAAAAGAAAATAATTGCACTTGGAAAGTGAAATATTGCCACTATTTGAAAATTTAAGTGCAAAAAAATCTCAAGGGGGAAATGTGTTCCTCTCTAATGAATGTGTTCTGTGCTAAAATGGATGCCATTATTCAACATACATATGAATTTGATACAGCCTTTCACTCAAATGTTTAATGTGAAAGAGCTGTCTTCAGAGTAGATAGGAAACAGATACACTTTTACTAGATTCACTTTATTTAGGTTCATACCTACCCTTGGTCACGAAGAATGTGATGGTATTAACATTTAGATCTCCCTAAACCAGGCATGATGGCTCATGCCTGTAATCCCAGCACTTTGGGAGGCTGAGACAGGAGGATTACTTGAGGTGAGGAGTTTGAGACCAGCCAGGGCAACAAAGGAAGACCCCATCTCTACCAAAAAAAATGTAAAAATTAGCTGGGCCTTGTGGCACCGATAGCGTATAGTATGAGCTACTCAGGTGGCTGAGACAGGAGAATCCCTTGAGCACAGGAGTTTGAGAGTACAGTGAGCTGTGATCACACCATTGCACTCCAGTTTGGGTGACAGAGCAAGACCCCATCTCAGAAAAAAAAAAAAAAGCAAGACCAAAACTCTCTAATCTGGGTATAGGTCTTTGCATTAAAGGGCCAGGCGTGGCGGCTCACACCTGTAATCCTAGCACTTTGGGAGGCCAAGGCGAGGGGATCACAAGGTCAGGAGTTCGAGACCAGCCTGACCAACATGGTGAAACCCCATCTCTACTAAAAATACAAAAATCAGCTGGGTGTGGTAGCATGCATCTGTAGTCCCAGGTACTTGGGAGGCTGAGGCAGGAGAATCACTTGAACTCAGGAGGTGGAGGTTGCAGTGAGGTGACATCGTGCCACTGCACTCCAGCCTGGGCAACAGAGTGAGACTGTGTCTCAAAAAAAAAAAAAAGGCATGAGTTGGTTGCCTGATTGTTTACTAACCAACTATATACAGTATGTAAAATATAGTACTTATTTTGTTAGGGATCATAGAGTTGGCAGTTAATCTGGAACTGTGTTCAAACTCAGAATTTCAATAACTAGTGATTTAACTGGATGTTGGAGAATATATTTGATGCATAACAGTAGGGTTCACCGTACAGTTCTTACTGGGAGGAAGGTCTGGAGCTGCCACCAAATTCCATGTAACTTTTTCTGTAAAGTGGCGTGCTTTGAATGTGTAATTCTTGCCTGGTTCCATCTGGTGGTCACTGTAGTCTTTTCACAGGATCAGCAGAAGTCTCAGAAAAGGGTCAGTCTTACAGTTCTTGGGTCTGATGATTCAAATATTTTCATAACCAGCAGCAGTTTAGGGATGGCATTTTTCAGATACTGAATCTATTGAATTCAAGTGTATTTGGGACATCTGAGCCTCAAAAATAGAACCATATAAATTTTTAATTTGGGATTATAATTTATTAATGATTTAAATCATTTCTATATACTGAGATAACTTTTTAGTTTTCTGCTACTATCTGAATAAACTTGTAACTAATTGAAATTTCTGTTTCTTCTCCTTGGTGTAGCTTATCAACCAGCCCAGCCGTATCCCTTTGGAACAGGGGGGTCAGCAATGTATCGACCTCAGCAGCCTGTTGCTCCTCCTACTTCAAACGCTTACCCTAACACCCCTTACATATCTTCTGCTTCCTCCTATTCTGGGCAGTCTCAGCTGTACGCAGCACAACACCAGGCCTCTTCACCTACCTCCAGCCCTGCTACTTTTCCTCCTCCCCCTTCCTCTGGAGCATCCTTCCAGCATGGCGGACCAGGAGCTCCACCATCATCTTCAGCTTATGCACTGCCTCCTGGAACAACAGGTACACTGCCTGCTGCCAGTGAGCTGCCTGCGTCCCAAAGAACAGGTCTGCGCTTGAAAGGGATTTGGTTTGGCCCCCTCCTTTATTTGTTTATGAACAGATGGGTGGATGGAGGGGTATTATTTCTGTTTGTAAAGTGGGTAATGTGAGGTGTTGATTGATGTTTCTTTTTTTTTTTTTTTTTTTTTTTTTTGTGGGTGGGGGTTTTTTTTTTTTTTTTTGAAAAATAGATAATGTAACTAAGAAAAAAATATTTAAATTGTTTTTTCTTTTGGGAGAGGGGCGTGGATAGAGTCTCGCTGTGTCGTCCAAGCTGGGGTACAGTGGTGCGATCTCAGTTCACTGCAACCTCTACCATCCAGGTTCAAGAGATTCTCCTGTCTCAGCCTCCCAAGTAGCTGGGATTACAGATGTGCATCACCACGCCTGGCTAATTTTTGTATTTTTAATAGAGACAGGGTTTCGTTGTGTTGGCTAGGCTGGTCTTGCACTCATGACCTCAAGTGATCCGCTCTCCTCGGCCTCCCAAAGTGCTTGGATTATAGGCATGAGCCACCACACCTGGCCTTGATTGAGTTTTTTTTTTTTTTTTTAAAGACCCAGTCTCATTCTGTTCCTTAGGGTGGAGTGCAGTGTCGTAATCTTGGCTCACTGCAACCTCCACCTCCTGGGTTCAAGTGATTCTCCTGCCTCAGCCTCCTGAGTAGCTGGGATTATGGGCATGAGCTACTGCACTGAGCTAATTTTTGTATTTTTAGTAGAGACAGGGTTTCACCGTGTTGATCACGCTGGTCTCAAACCCCTGACCTCAGGTGATTGACCTGCCTCAGCCTCCCAAAGTGCTGGGATTACAGGTGTGAGCCACTGTGCCTGGCCTTTGGAATTGTTATAAGAAATTTTAAAACTCCCTGAAAGTGCGCTTCTCTCCCGTAATGAACTTTAGTTGCTACATGAGAAAAACTTTAGAGCTTCGGGAGGCTAGGAGTGTATACTCTGCCATTGAACTTAATGTAAGTAGATTTAGTTGACACTAATTCCTTGAACAAAGTTATACTCCATGTTTTTACTGAGAAGTTTCAAGTACTTAAAATTATTTGGAGAGAGTCAGGAAATGGGCATCTGTTGAAAAACTATTGGGTAGTATGCTCAGTCCCCAGGTTACAGGATCAGTTGTATGCCAAACTTCAGCATCATATAGTGTAACCAGGTAATGAACCTGCACGTGCACATATACCCTCTGAATCTAAAATAAAAGTTGAAGTTATAAAAATAATGAAATAAAAATTTTTTGAAATGAATAGTTGCCAATAAATGTTGAATCTCCACGTTGAAATACAAACCAAGTTCCCAGCTTCAAAGCCCATGTTCATTCTTCTATACCAGGTTGTTAAGCTCTGGTGTAAATGATAGAAAACTATCAGCACTGTAATTTCAAAAATCACCCAGCAACACTGAGGCATTTATTACTTTATAATCTAAATTAAATGTTTGCATATTCTTTTTCTCCTTAAGCAGAAGTGCATTTGGCCTTGAGATTAGCCTTTGTTTATTTACAAAGTAACAGAATGTTTTAACCTGGCTGAGAAACAGATTAATAGGAAGAGGAAGCCAGACAAACACTCTCCATTGTTCAGCATGCAGTATGCCTATCTGCTTTGTTACCTCTTGCATGTTAGTAGTCGGCTATATTTTAATCTACTGACAACTTTATGTTATTTTCTTTTAGGATTTCCTAAAAGTTTTGCTTAGGTTATATAAATAATTGCAAACAAGGCTGGACTGGTGGCTAGTGTAATCCTAGCACTTTGGGAGGCCAAGGATCCATCTGGATCACCTGAGGTCAGGAGTTTGAGATCAGCTTGGCCAACATGACGAAACCCCGTCTCTACTAAAAATGCAAAAATTAGCTGGGTGTGGTGGTGGGCACCTATAATCCCAGCTACTGAGGAGGCTGAGGCAGGAGAATTGCTTGAACCCCAGGGGCAGAGGTTGCAGTGAGCTGAGATTATGCCACTGCACTCCAGCCTGGGCAAAAAAGTCAAACTGTCTCAAGTAATAATAATTATAAACGAAAATTTTGTCATTGTTCCATTTTGTTTTAGATAGTGATTTTGTTTAGGATTTACAAATTCCAGCTGTTCAATGGATAATTTCTGACAGATCCAGAGACTTTCATGCCCTCTATTAGTGAACCACAAAATTATGTGCTCCGGGCGCAGAGAAACTAATGCCCCAATCTGCAGAACATTGATTGGGTAAAGTCTCAATGGATACCTGTTTAATCTACAATCAGAATTATCCCTGACAGAGGTAATGGAGGCAGAAAAGACAGTCCATTTCTAGTGTACAGCAAATAGCTCTGTTATAAATTGGAACATATAATTTATATTTAGGCCAAATTTTGGAAAACCTTAAGTGCCAGGGCAAGGAGTTTTACTTCACATCATTCAATAAGATAGAAGTTTCTTACGAAGGATTTTGAGCTGCTGAGTGGTGCAGTCAAAGTGGTACTTAAGGGTGATTAATCTGGATGTGGCCTTGCAAGATAGATTGTGGGTAGCACAGCAGAATCAGAGGTAAGAAAACCAGGCCTTTTCCTAGTTCTAGGTAGGAGACGGTAACAGCCTGAGTTGGGATAGTGCAATGCTGTTTCTGTGATGGCAGCACAGGACAGCAGGGAGTTTTCCCTGTTTTACTCTCTAGGATAACTGCCTGTCACTCTTGTTTCTAGGGGGCCCCTGGGTTATTGTGTGCTTGTTTCTAAGGGAGAGACCACTTTCAAATATGAAAACTATAATTTAATTTGCATATATAATCTTGTACTTCTTCACATAGAAGAGTCTTGAAGGGGAATAATACTGCATATTCTCATGAAATAGTGTTCTGAAATTTTAAAAAAAATTCGTGAACATTCCTTAGGCAAATTTTAGCACCTGATTTTAACTATTCAAGTAAAGGAAAGCATGATCGCCTTCTTTACTTTTCTTTGAATAATTATATCTTGTATCATTGGAAAATGACTTCAAGGATTCATGTCTTTTTAAATTTTAATTTTTAATTTTGTGATACTTTTTTTACACATGTGACATGCTAGGCTTATAGGGAAATGAAAGGAATATGGTTAACAAAGATGCTCTATTCTCTCTATTTCAAATTAGCTTCTAGCCAAAAGTCTCTATGCTTTTTTTTTTTTTTTTTTTATTTTTTCTCTGAATCCACTGAAAACTATCTTAGCTGGTGCATAGATTCTACCATTATGCTCCTGTAAGAGTAGCTAAGAAGGATTCCAGTGAGAAGTGGAATTGGATAAGGATGGTGTGCAACTCCACCCTTGCATCTGAGACCAGCACTTCCGTCTTCCTTCCCTCAAAGATTCTATGGAAGATGAATCTCTGTGCTAAGGTGGATAAGACTATAGTATCCAGTGACATGCTATATTTATTTATTTATTTATTCTTTTTTGAGACAGAGTCTCACTGTGTCGCCCAGGCTGGAGTGTTGTGACGCAATCTGGGCTCACTGCAACGTCTGTCATCTGGGTTCTAGCAGTTCTCCCCACCTCAGCCTCCCGAGTAGCTGGGACTACAGGTACATGCCACTGCGCCTGGCTAATTTTTATATTTTTAGTAGAGACAGGATTTCACCATGTTGGCCAGGCTGGTCTTGAACTCCTGACCTTGTGATCCACCCACCTCGGCCTCCCAAAGTGCTAGGATTACAGGCATGAGCCACTGCACCCGGCTAGAACTTTTTAAAAAAAATTTTTGTGGGTACATGGTGGATGTATATGTTTTTGAGGTAGATGAGATATTTTGATACAGGCATACAATGCATGATAATCACATCAGGGTAAATGGGTATTGGAGTATCCATCACCTCAAGTATTTATCATTCTTTGTGTTGCAGACAGTCCAAGTATACTCTTCTTAGTTATTTTTAAATGTACAATAATTATTGTACATTATGTACACCCTACATTATGTAGTCACCCTGTTGTGCTATCAACTAGATCTTATTCAGTTGTGTCAAACTACATTTTTGTACCCATTAGCCATCCCTGCAGAACTTTTTCATCCTCTCGTACTGAAACACTGTACCCATTAAACAGTAATAACTTCTGTTCTACTTTCTGTGTATTTGTTCTAGATGCCTTGTATAAGTAGAATCATGCATTTGTCCTTTTATGTCTGGCTTTTTTGACTGGCATAATGTTTTTCAGGTTCATCTATGTTATAGCATGTATCAGAATTTTTTTAAAGGCTTAATAATACTCCCCTTCTGTATATCTATATACCACATTTGTTTATCCATTCATCTGCTGATAGACATTTTGTCTATTGTGAATAATGCTGCTATGAACAGGGGTGTGCAAATATCTGTTTGAGTCCCTGCTGTTAATTCTTCAGTGTACATACCTAGAGGTAGAATTGCTGAATCAAACAGTAATTCTACATTTAGTTTTTTGAGGAACCACTACACTGTTTTCCACAGCAGCTGCACCATTTTACATTCCCACCAGGAATCCACAAGAGTTTCAGTTTCTCCACATCTATGCCAACGCTTGTGTTTTCTGTTTTTTAATAGCCATCCTAATGGGTTTGAAGTAGTAGTTCATTGTGTGCATGCCTTTTTGAAGAATTGGGATCATAACACAAACACAAACATACATGTAATTTTACATCTTACTTTTTTCCTTTTTTTTTTTTTTGAGACAAGTTCCATTCTGTTATCCAGGCCAGAGTGCATTAGCTCAGTCTCGACTCACTGCAACCTCTGTCTCCTGGATTGAAGCAATTCTCATGCCTCAACATCCCAAGTAGCTGAAACTACACGTGTATGCCAACACATCTGGCTATAAATTTTTGCATTTTTAGTAGAGATGGGGTTTCACCATGTTGGTAAGGCTGGTCTTGAACTCCTGACTTCAGGTGATCCACCCGCCTCGGCCTCCCAAATGCTGGGATTACAGGCGTGAGTCACCACGTGTAACATTAAGTGATATTACACACTTAGTATCACGCCTGCCTTATTTTTTTCTTAATATTACGCTGTGAATCATTTTTCCATGCCCTTAAAGTCATGTCATGTTTTAAAAAGAATAAGAGATTATCCCCACTTTATAGTATTTTGAAAGAGTAAAAAAAAGGTAGGGAGGATTTTCTCCTTTTCAGTTTTCTGGGAGATTTCTGTTCAAGATTAAAATGTGCTGTGTTGACTTTTTGGTTTTTTTTAAGTATTGACCAAGAGTATCATTTTTCATATTTTTCACATCCATAATGTCTTCTGTAGCTATGTATGTTCTTCAGGTAGATTGTTTTACTTCCTGTCGCTATTAAAGGATGCCTCTATAAAGGAGAGATCAGTTGAACGGTTTGTAAAAAGTCATATTTAGGCCAGTTGTTGTGGCTCATGCCTGTAATCCCAGAACTATGGGAGGTCTAGGTGGGTGTATCACTTGAGGTCAGGAGTTTGAGACCAGCCTGGCCAACATGTTGAAACCCCATCTCTACTAAATATACAAAACTTAGCCAGGCATGGTGTTGGGCACCTGTAATCCCAGCTACTCGGGAAACTAAGGCAGGAGAATTGCTTGAACCTAGGAGGCAGAGGTTGAAGTGAGCCGAGATTATACCATTGCACTCCAGCCTGGGTGACAAAGCGAGACTCCTTCTCAAAAATAAATAAATAAATAAATACATACATACATACGTAAAATGCTTGAGTAGGAGAATTTTTTTTTAAAGTCATATTTAAACAGTCTAAATCTATAAAAGCAAGATTGAAAGGGGTTAGAATTATAATTGAGACAAAACTCTACATTAAATTAGTAAAAGGACTCTTGGAGCTTTACTAAAACACATGGCTTAATATGTTGCATGGTTTGAGGTTAGGAGGAGTCAGTCAGGCATATATTTTGGGGGAGGTGAATTTTATTATAAAATATTGCCTTCTATTCAGCAGGCCTCCCCATGCCCCTTTAACTTGTTCAGGCTAGCCAACTGACTGTTCCTCCTGAGAGACCTGTGGGTTCTGATTCTGTTCTGTTTTACCCCTAACTTTGAATTTGATTTTATTATGACTTTGGTGTCATTTTACTAAGGGGACATAAGAAAATAGTTCCACAGACTTTTGTGTGCTTCTAATAGTTGGTGAAGTCTGGATACCCTCCCAGCTTTAACACCCAGAGCTTAAAAGCAGTCCTCATCTGCATCTTCCTCTCATGAGGCAGGGGAAGAGAGCATGTCGTTTTGACCTGACTATAAAGGGTCAAGCCCAAACTATTTCCAATACTTTTAGGTTTGTAATATATTGGCTCCCTCAGCCAGAAGCTGAAGCCTGGTGATAGAGAGTGCCTTACTAGTTGGGAATCAGGTCAGTCCTCCATTGTAATGCACACACTGTGACTCACTAGACATGTATGAACTATAGTGTTATGGAGTCATATCTCACATGGAGAGGCAGGTTGTAAAGTCATCATTCAAGGTAAAAATAGAAAATCACTTATAGTCAGTTATCCTTGATCCTTTTTAAAGTTAAACCCTAGATGAAAAAGTTGGCTTGCATTTATATATTGTATGAAAAACATCTGTCATTAAACAGAATTGCACTGCACACAATGAGAATTCAAAATATGGGATTACCTCTACTGCCTCACAGTGTCCCTACGACATGCTTCTTAAGTAGAGTTCAAACGAAATTGAACTCACTATATTTTTTTTCTTTTTACTGCCTATTTAATTGCAGAATGAACTCACAATTTTAATTACTATATTCTTGTTTCCTCCCTCCCTTATCAACTGATGATCGTTGAATCCACATAAGTTAAATGTCTGTGACATACTGACACTGCATACCTGTGATTTGAGGCTGGGCCTGGCCCGACCCTAAATATTTGACAATTGGAATTGCTATGTTAGGTGTCAGCCTGTTTTTCTCTTCTCCACTGCTAGAAACTTTGGTTTCCTATGAGAAGTAGTGATTTCTGGGAGACTTATGCTGAGTCTGCAAATCCATATATTCTTACAGAAAGGACCATATGAGGTTGTTACATTATTTGTTGGGCCTATTCTCATTTATATGCACAGTGTGACTCCAGAAATTACAGTTTCTCCAGCTCTATCACTGTACCGAATGAATTAGAATCTGTGGTTTAACAAGATCCGCAGCTGATTTGGATTCACAGCTTTGAACAATACCAAAATAGACACATTAGGTGAATATGTTAGGAAGTGCTATCCCCTCAGTGATATATATTTCTGAACTTCATTAGTCAAATAGTAGAAAAACAATACATGCAAACAATTAGGGAAACATTGTTATTTTAAATACAAAGCGATAAAATTTTCTCTTTAAAAAGATACAGCATAGGCCTGGCACAGTGGCTCATGCCTGTAATCCCAGCACTTTGGGAGGCCGAAGCTGGCGGATCACCTGAGTTCAGGAGTTTGAGACCAGTCTGGCCAACATGGTGAAACCCCATCTCTACTAAAAATATAAAAATTAGCTGGGTGTGGTGGTGAGTGCCAATAATTCCAGCTACTTGGGAGGCTGAAACAGGACAATCGCTTGAACCCTGGAGGCAGAGGTTGCAGTGAGCCAAGATTGTGCCATTGCACTCCAGCCTGAGCAACACGAGTGAAACTCTGTCTCAAAAAAAAAAAAATATATAGAAAAAAAAAAGTTTTGTTCTCTTATAAAATTAATTTACACTTTCTGGGGATTAATGAAGGGAGAAGAAACAATTATAAAATCAGTAGACTTTAAAATGTCTTCAGTAGTACCGTTAAGTAATTTTTACGTTTTATCTACAGAAAACCTGTCTATCCAAGACCAGGCACCTGTGTTGGAAGGTGAATTGGTTGTAAAATATACCTTTGGAAATCTGTGAATGATTGAATACAATTAATGAGTATACATTAACAATATTGCATGTCAATCTCAAAGATGATGATATTCCTGATCAGGATCATCTTTTTATTTGGCTTCATAATTGAATTAAATTTTGGAACTGATTGAATTTATGTGATTTCACAAGTAGCTTTGTTATCAAGGCTGTTTTATATAGACATAAAGAAAAAACTATGCCAAGACTGTCTTAAGCCACTGGTAAGACTAGAAAGTACGGATATTTGAATGATTAAATAATTGATGGAGAACCAGAAATTTAAGAATTTGTTAATCAGAAAGCAGCATATCATTTAATATTTTGTGGTTAACTCTTAACTGTTTTGGGCCATACCTGACTTTCTGTCTCCTAGCAAATGTATAGGAAATTAATTGGTTTTATTTTATTTTATTATTTTTAGACAGAATCTTGTGCTGTCCTCCAGGCTGAAGTGCAGTGACACAATCTTAGTTCACTGCAATCTCCGTCCCCAGGTTCAAGCAATTCTCCTGCCTCAGCTTCCTGAGTAGCTGGGATCACAGGCGTGCACCACCACACCCAGCTAATTTTTATATTTTTAGTAGAGACAGGGTTTCACCATGTTGGCCAGGCTGGTCTCAAACTCCTGACCTCAAGTTATCCACCTGCCTTGGCCTCCCAAATTGTTGGGGTTACAGGAATGAGCCATTGCACCTGGCCTGAATTCTGTTTTAAAAATCAAGACAAATAAATGCTGGTGGTTAGGCAAAGATCTGTATTTTTTTAAAGTTTCTGTGACTTTGGTTTGCTAAACAGTTTTCTTATGACTTAATATTATGTATATCAGTTAAAAAAGTACAAATTAAAATATTGAAAAAATGTTTATTGGAAAGGTAATTTTTTGTCTTTACACATGTAGATACACAAAAATTTCTTTAACAAGTATCTGGTTTCTTATAGAGGATATCAAAACTCACATTTAGTGAAATGTAAGAGAATTAATTGTGATTTAGAAATTATTCTGTCTTGGCTGGGCACAGTGGCTCACGCCTGTGATCCCAACACTTTGGGAGGCCAAGGTGGGCGGATCACCTGATGTTGGGAGTTCAAGACCAGCCTGGCCAACAATGGTGAAACCCCATCTCTACTAAAAATACAAAAATTAGCCAGGTGTGATGGTGCACGCCTATAGTTCCAGCTACTCAGTAGGCTGAGGCAGGAGAATTGCTTGAACCCGGGGGCAGAGGTTGCAGTGAGCCGAGATCTTGCCACTGCACTCCAGCCTGGGAGACAGAGCTAGACTCCTTTTCAAAAATATATATATTGTCTTATTTCCAGCATGTTGTATTCCTTTTTTCTTTAAAGATACTGGCATTAAAGTACTTAATAAGTTGTACTACTGTTGTTCATTTTTCACTTTGAAATAACAGGGTTTTTTGGTTTGTTTGTTCATGTGTGTGTGTTTTTTAAGAGGAAATTTACTATAGTTGGTAGTATTTTAATTTTATATTTTCTGTCAGCCTGGGAATTTTTTTTATGGTATTAAAAATCTTAGCACAGATATTTGAATACCCTTTTTTGCTTTGCTTATAAGTAATTCCCAAGGCAAAGATGATTTAAAAAATTACTAGTGCTACATAATTGGAGTCTGTTTTTTTTTCTTTTTT
>NW_016107379.1:2885295-2892786 GCF_001604975.1 Cebus imitator | reverse complement strand
GATGGGGTTTCACCATGTTGACCAGGATGGTCTCGATCTCTTGACCTTGTGATCCACCCACCTTGGCCTCCCAAAGTGCTGGGATTACAGGCTTGAGCCACCGCGCCCGGCCTTGTTTTTTTTTCTTAACATATTTTTACCATGTTTAGAATAGATGATTTGCTTATATTGAATTGCCCTCTTGGCAAATAGGAGATTGCTAATTTTATTCTTTTTTATATATGTGCTGAATATATCAGAATCCTTTTTTTTTTAAGCAGAGTTTGTATTTTCATTATTAGGAAAGAATAGTAAACTGATCTTTGCAGGTTATGCACCAGTGTAAATAAAAACTTCACCATCCCAAATTTAGCACAGCTCTTTCACTTTAAATGGAAACAGTGTCAAGATATCTTACCTACCAAGTGAAGACCTTGTTCCTATTAAGAGGTGTGAGAGTGAGAATCCAGGGCTACATGGTGATCCCCACATGGCTGGTAAACACTTTGTGGCAGTTATCTCAGGGTTAAGGCAGAATTTTGAAGTATTAGGTGATGGATTCAGTTTTATTTTTTTCCTTTCAGGATTCTAAAGGAAAACGTTCTCTCTTATCTGTTATAGGTCCTCAGAATGGTTGGAATGACCCTCCAGCTTTGAACAGAGTACCCAAGAAGAAAAAGGTACTAGAAAAAGTTGTCCATCCAGTGACCTACAGATGTCCTACAATGACCTACACCATGTAGCCACTTGAACACACTATACTTCACTGATCCTTTTAAAGGCGAAACTGACTGAGTGATATATTTAGAGTGTATTTCTACATGCATCTTCTGATCTATGGAGGGAAGGAAAGGAAATAGAAAACAGTATCATCAACACCTTGTTCTGATGATGGTGATATAAATTAAAGCCCTTTTAGAAGGCATCTAGATATAAATTCCCCCTAGGCTTCTTCAAAAAGTAGGAAATTTCAGGCTTCAGGGTTGCTTTTTTTTTTTAGGCGTTACTTTTGTCTTTGGGTTCTACTAGTCATCATGAATTTGACAATTAAATTTTGCACTTTTTCTGTCATATATAATATAAATGAAGAAATAGCCTTGTAGCTGAACATTGTTCAGATCTCAGTAACTCTTAAGAGCTGTTAGAGCACAAAATAAGACACTTTTTTTCTGCCCATGCTATTTTCAACTTTTAAAAAATTTCCTAGTGACCATCCCCAAATATACTGAGAGGCCATAATATGAAATTAGGAGACATTAAATGAGGAAAGAATCCCAAAAGTTAGGTTAGTATTAATCAGAAACTTAATTTAGTACTCTTAGTACTAAATTAAGTGATAGGATTGCCAGATAATGTCTACTTAGGTATTACATTCTGATCATACTAAACACATGTGCACACACACACACACATACATACTTGGCACCTCTTGATTCCATTATTGCTACATACAGTTCTCCAGACCTGATATCCTCTTTCAAAAATGCCATGGTTTTAGCTCCCCTTTACTGGGGGTAAGTATAGGAGGGCAAAGGGAAACAAAGAAGGTCCAGGTTTGAGCTCTCTACCCCTCTTAGCCAAATCAGCTGTTGTTTTTTTTTTCCCTTTTGAGGCAGAGTCTTGCTCTGTCACCAGGCTGGAGTGCCGTGGCACGATCTCAGCTCACTGCAACCTCCACTTCCTGGGTTCAAGCGATTCTCCTGCCTCAGCCTCCCAAAAAGCGGGGACTACAGATGCGTGCCACCACACCCAGCTAATTTTTGTATTTTTAGTAGAGAAGGGGTTTCACCGTGTTGACCAGGATGGTCTTGATCTCTTGACCTTATGATTTGCCTGCCTCGGCCTCCCAAAGTGCTGGGATTACATGTGTGAGCCTGGCCAGTCAGCTCTATTTTTATGTTTTACTCTGTTTATTCTGCATAAGATTTCATTTGAAAAAGTACTTACTATTAAAAAATTTGCATAGCCATAATATAACCTAACTCCCTTAATTCAAGCTGAGGAAATGTTGCTATCCTTTTTATTCTTACTCTTGGTGTCTTTTATTTCCATCTTTTAACAGATGCCTGAAAACTTCATGCCTCCTGTCCCCATCACGTCACCAATCATGAACCCGCTGGGTGACCCCCAGTCACAGATGGTGCAGCAACAGCTTTCAGCTCCAGTACCACTGTCAAGCCAGTCTTCATTCCCACAGCCACATCTTCCAGGTGGCCAGCCCTTCCATGGCATACAGCAACCTCTTGGTCAAACAGGCATGCCACCATCTTTTTCAAAGCCCAATATTGAAGGTGCCCCAGGGGCTCCTATTGGAAATACCTTCCAGGTAACAGTAAATTTGTAGAAGTGAAATGGGAAGATGGCTGTGTTTCAGTATATTTTCTTTAATATGTTAACTTTTATGATTACATGATTATTACTAAATATCTAGATAATCTAAACAAAAAATAGTAACTTTTTTTTTTTAAGATTGATCATGTATGTATATTATTTTTCAACTACATGGCCATATACAAACTTTTCTAGAAGAAGGTTGTACGTTTGAGAGTGTTTGTTTACTTTAAGTTGGCTTAGTCAATAGCCATAATTTAAAATCAGATGAATCATCTCTGCATTTGAGTTTGCTAAACAAAAGCTGTTTCCAAAGATTTTTCTCTTTAAAATAGAAAATAAAAATGTAGTGAGTTATATATTTTTATGTGTATGTATAAAAGCTAATGATATATCTTTATCTTCAGATAAACATTTTACTCACACACAGACAGCCAGTTGGCAAAGTCCTGCGTGTTGAAAAATCTAACACATTTTTGCATAACACACTTAGACATACAGAGTTAAATATTTTGATCTGTTCATGAAAACTAAAGCGCTTAGACCAAAGTTCAATATAAAAAGATGAAACAAACTCCTGCCCAAGTAAAAAACTAGTTCTACTGTTTCTGTCTTTGATTCATTGAAGTCAAATTTATAAAGATTGTGTATCTTGTCACAAGAGTATACTTCACTGTTTAGAGATGATATGTCTAAGGAATTTTTAAACATTAAAAGTTGCATTATAAAAACATTCTGAGAAAGACGAGAAGACATGGTTCTTTCTGAAAAAATAAAAAATTACAGAGTTTTGTTTAAAAAAAAATGATTACAAGCCTGTGTTATTTTGGGAAGCTACTCAGCCACTTCTCTTTGTTTAGACCTAGGTTCTCATGCTGTACTCACCTAGACCTGAACCTTAGCTACCATCAAAAGAGAAAGATACACAGTGTTCCAGTGTTCAGCCAGGCCATACTCCCAGCTGCCTGCCTACTTGGCTGTCTTGGAGGCACTTCAACCTCAGCATGTCCAAAACCTAATTCATACCCTTCCTCCAATGAAACTTAGTAATCTTTCATTGTTTCCTGTTTTCAGTGAGTGGCACCATAATCTTTTCTGTGGAATCCAGGCAAAAACCTGGAGATCATCTTTATACATTTTTCCCATTAACTTCTATTTGAAATCTGTCTCCCCAGATCTTGTTGATATTACTCCAGAATATTTTTTGAATCCTTTCTTCTCCACATTTCTACTCTGGTCCATACTACTTTCATCTCTAGTCTTCATCAGTGCAGGAATTGGTCTGCCTAATCCTAATTGGTCTGCTCATATCTACTTTGATCCATCTCTAATTTGGCCTTTTTTTCCTCTTTGCCTAAAACATTACATCTTCCCATTGCTCTCAGGATGAAGACCAAAACATTCAACATTGTCTGGAAGGCCTCAGCTCATACTTGCTGTTCTCTCTCTGCTCCAGCTATATTGGCCTCCTTTTAGCTCCCTTGTACCATGATCCTTCTTTTGTACATGTTATTCCTTTTGTCTGGGATGCTCTTTTTTCCTCATTTAACTGTTCAACTCCTTTTTGTTCTTCCAGCAGAATTGCCTGAAGAGAGCCTTCCCTTCCCTTCAGTCAAATCCCAGTTATAGCATCTTTTGGTTCCACTAAGTGTTAACATACTACAGTTGCTATTTTACATACATTATATGATGTTTTTAAACTGTGCCTCTTCCATTAGCCTGTAAACTCCCTGAGAGCTGAGATCATTTCTGTATTGGCTCAGCAGTAGTACATAGCCAGTGCCTGAACGTAGTTGCCTAATTTTTTTTGAACGAGTGAAAGAATAAACTAATAAAACTTAAACATTTCTTCTTTGTTCTTTCATGTGTACGCTCAGCATCATCGGATGTCTTCTCTTAATCTTTGGCTTAAACTTGCAGTTTTGATCACAGCCCAGTTAACAACCTCTAAGAATAAAACAAAGAATAGGAGAATGCCAGGATACATGAAATTGAGCCAACAAGCAGAGCAAGCACCATTCTAATCAGTCAAGAGTGTTTTCCAATGCCTTGTTTTTATTCTCTGCTAGCACGTATTTATTTTCCATCAGTTACATGGAATTTTGACCAACATATGTTACCTAATCAACCAACTACTTTGTATCCAGTCCTGCATATGAAAATCCAAACTTTAGGAGGAGCGCCTACACTTTGTACTAGATACCTCGTTTTCATTTTTACTTATCCTAAGTGATTTCACACATTACATTTTAATTTGATTTTGAATAGGTCTGTCTACAAGGTTGTTATTTCTGTTTATCACATAGATTCAGGATTGTGTCTATAAGGTACCTTCTGGTCATTTCTGATCATTTTTTGATGTGTTTCTTCTAGCATGTGCAGTCTTTGCCAACAGAAAAAATTACCAAGAAACCTATTCCAGATGAGCACCTCATTCTAAAGACCACATTTGAGGATCTTATTCAGCGCTGCCTTTCTTCAGCCACAGACCCTGTATGTATACGTATTTTTTTTTAAATCATATTTTACTTAATTAAAAGAATCCTTGGCCAGGCATGGCGGTTCATGCCTGTAATCCCAGCACTTTGGGAGGCCAAAGCAGGAGGATCACTTGAAGCCCTGGAGTTCAAAACCGTCCTGGCCAATATGGCAAAACCCTCTCTCTACTAAAAGTACAAAAAATTAGCCAGGTGTGATGGAGTATACCTGTAGTCCTGGCTACTTGGGAGGCTGAGGCAGAAGAATTGCTTAAATCCGGAAGGCAGAGGTTACAATAAGCCGAGATTGTGCCACTGCACTCCAGCCTAGATGATGGAGAGAGTTCATCTCAAAATAAATAAATAAAATAAAATAATCCTTTATGGAGTTCTTCTATAATTATTGCTTGAAGTCCTACAAAGTATATTTCTAAAAAGTTTGTACAAAAGTAATAAACGTAGCACTTACATAGTTTGCATTACACATAGAAATATATTTAATTTTTTTATATATATAAATATACTTAATCTTCACAATAACCCATGGCAGATGGATTTGTCATTTTTATTTTACAGATGTGAAAATTAAGGCAAAGAGCAGTTAAGTAACACTTAAGGTCAGAGCCAGCATTCAAACCCAGACAGTCTGACTCCAGAATTCATGCTCTCAACCATCAAGCTATACTGCTTCTCATCAACAAAACTGTATTTGGCACATAAATAGAATATAATGGTGCTATGCACGAAGCTCACATTTGGGATTTCTTTCTGAGCTTATATTGAAACTGTTAAAAGTAGATAGATATCTTCTAAAGCTCTGCAGAGATATTAAAGATAGTTAAATGTTTTAGATATCATAGGCATGTTTACATTTAAAGCAACTGAGTTTACTTAGTTTACTTAGGATACCCATGTATTGCAATGACAAAAATTCCACAAAGCCAGTCTTAAGTGAAATTTCATTTTCTCCCAGCACACATTGAATATATTTATTTAATCATCGCTAATTGTCTGCATGAAAAAACAACTTTTTTTTTTTTTTTTTTGAGACGGAGTTTCGCTCTTGTTACCCAGGCTGGAGTGCAGTGGCAGGATCTCGGCTCACCACAACCTCCGCCTCCTGGGTTCAAGCAATTCTCCTGCCTCAGCCTCCCGAGTAGCTGGGACTACAGGCACGCACCACCATGCCCAGCTAATTTTTTGTAGTTTTAGTAGAGACGGGGTTTCACCATGTTGACCAGGATGGTCTCGATCTCTTGACCTCGTGATCCACCTGCCTCGGCCTCCCAAAGTGCTGGGATTATAGGCATGAGCCACCGCGCCCGGCTGAAAAGACAACATCTTATTGTTCATCAGACATTGAGTATTAATATGTGCAGCCTTCTGCTGGTCAGTGGCTTTGTGGAAAGCCATTTTCTGTACTGAAAGTGTCAGGAAAGCAATTAACATAAACCTTAGTGCCTGACATTCTGGGGGCGATGGAAAGACCAAGGTGGAAACAAGAGAGTCAACGAGGCTGATAACCAGATGTATGCTAGCCCCTATGCACAGTCCTAAATAGACAGGCCATAGTCATTCAAAAATGGAAGCATCTGAATAAGAATGACAAAACGCCAGTTCTTCAGGCATGAGTCAGTATAGAGAGGTTGGGAAGACACATAATACACGGCCCAACTCAGTACATTTTTTAAATTTACCCTTCTCTCGGTCATGATACTGTCTTCCTCCTGGATACCCAGGAGCTCTGGGTAGTAGAGAACCACAAAAAACAAAGTGTTCCTATAATTCCTGTAATTAGTTGGGGAAGAAGTTCTAATATCCTGCCGGCTGCCCACGCCCCCTTGGGGTAGAGCTCCTATTTGTAGATAGATAAGGTTAACTTTGAGCAAGGGTTATAAGGGTTCCTTTCCACAAAAGTTCATTTTAATCAATAGTTGTAATAGTTTTTATAGCATGGATTTATCATATTTTCACTTCATGTCTAAACAGCACAAAGTAATTTTGCCACACCACTTGGTATGTAGCATTCTTGATGGCCTGTCTCTATTTCTCTTCTCCAAGCACACTGGTATTCCTTCCTTGAACACACCAAGGGCACTTCAGCATCAGGGACTTTACACTTGCTGCTCCTTCTGCCTGGAACTCTTCCTCCACATGTCTCATCAGGCCTTTCTTTACTACCCACAATTCCCAACATGTTTAGCACCCTTCCCCTATTAACTTTTCTTCATAGCAGTTATCACCACCTGACATGCAATATATTGTTCATTTAGTATTTCTTCTCACCCACTGGGATATGAGCTGCATGACATACAAGACTTTGTCCGTAGTATAACACGTAGTAAGCAGTCAATAAATATTGAACTCACATAAGTCTGTGGTGTAATGTAGATCATTAAGTTACTCTTGTTGTAATTTTAAAACTGTTAGTTTTAGAATAGTTTCTTTGACTATACTTACAGTACTACGGTAGAGAGGGAAAAAAGGCTTAATAATGTGTTTTACTACTTCCCTCAGTAATCTTTTAGTTGCCAAAAGATAGTTTTCTTTTTTTCTTGATGCTTTAAAGGATTTAAAGGCAGGATTAAACAAATGTAGCTAAGTGTTTAAGTAGTATTTTTGAAAGGCTAAAACAAGATTCCACAGTTCACCTATATGTTTGCCTTCTAGTGCCCATGATCTTCAATAACTGTACTTAGCCCTT
>NW_016107379.1:2871931-2885080 GCF_001604975.1 Cebus imitator | reverse complement strand
TTAGTAGAGACGGGGTTTCACCATGTTGACCAGGATGGTCTCGATCTCTTGACCTTGTGATCCACCCGCCTCGGCCTCCCAAAGTGCTGGGATTACAGGCTTGAGCCACCGCGCCTGGCCACTTAGCCCTTCTTTTCTGTGATTCACTGACCCACTGCTGCCTCCTGATGCTTGTGAATATAGTGCAAGCAAATATGCATGTATACCTTATCCAGGGAGTGTGTAGTTCACATGAAATCCAATCAGTACTCCATTTCATAACTGGAAGGAAGTCTCATCCTCTCCTCATCCCACACCCCTCCAACCACCACCCTTGATAGATGATGGATCTCTGTTCTAATAATCTGTTCAAGTTTCTTAGTTGTAGGTGTCTCCATTTCTTTATAAAATGAAGCCATTCAACATCTTAAGTATAAGGTTTAGTGCAATGAAATAGGGTAAGTTCTTAAAATAAAAGTTAATGTTCCAATATAACATCTGCTTTTTCTTTCCTGCAGCAAACCAGGAGGAAGCTAGATGATGCCAGCAAACGTTTGGAGCTTCTGTATGATAAACTTAGGGAACAGACAGTAAGTTTTGGAGGAAAAGGATTTATGATAATCATTTATTCCTAGTTACTAGTAAAACAGGTGTCTTAGCACTCTCATTTAGTATGCTTGGGGCAAAGTTGTCATGACAGTTAGAGAATCGGCTTTGCTGTGTCTGAATCATAAATTCCACTCATTGGGGATAAGGGTATATGGCTGTGTGTGTGGGTGTGGGTTTGGGTGTGTGGAGTGAGAGATAAATTTTAACCTTTCTTATAGCAGAGTATATATACAAACTGGCCTGTGATGACCATAAGGTAACTGACCTTCTGCTGTTCCTTTAACATGGCCCAATATTAAGAAATCAAAGAGTAGGCAGATACTCTGTTTTCCAGGGACTAAATCTATAATCTTTCTCATAGTCTAAGATTCTTGATCCTTTTATTTTAGGATACCATTATACAAAAGCAAAGCCAAATGTAGCCACAAGATGAGCAGGGTAATATATTGCAACCGTGAAGACAGCCAGGAGAAAGGAGTCAGTTCACTATGTTTGTTCTCTTATCCCCACCTCACGATTTCCTCTCTAAAGTTGTCTTGTTTTGTTAATGTAGACACTAGGAGAGGAAAAAAGAAGTGGGACTTTGTTTTTATTGTTTCCATTTCAGCATTCCTCTACCCCATTCCCCACACCCAGTTCCATCAGATGAAAATAACCATTTTTCCAATGAGAACCAAACTAAAGAAAATTGATACTACAGTGGAAGTAGTGTGGTCCTTGGACTGATCCAAAGTAAAGTCTTCTCGCTGGGCACAGTGGGACACGCCTGTAATCCCAGCTACTCAGGAGGCTGATGTGGGAGGATCACTGGAGCTCAGGAGTTTGAGACCAGCCTAGGAAACATAGCAAGACCCCATCTCCCAAAAAAAAAGATACAATTAGCAAATACATCTAGGTGAATGTATATTAAAACTTTTTAAAATGAGATCAAAATAGGCCAGGCACAGTGGCTCACACCTGTAATCCCAGCACTTTGGGAGGCTGAGGTGGGCAGATCACCTGAAGTCAGGAGTTTGAGTCCAGCCTCTTGGCGAAACTGTGTCTCTACTAAAAATACAAAAATTAGCTGGGCATGGTGGCTCATACCTGTAGATCCAGCTACTCAGCAGGCCGGAGAATCGCTTGAACTTGGGAGGCAGAGGTTTCAGTGAGCTGAGATTGTGCCACTGCACTTCAGCCCAGGTGACAGAGCAAGACTTCATCTCAAAAAATAAAATAAATCAAAATAAAATCTTCTGTAAAGTATGGACACCTATGCCAAGTGATGATATAGCAAAAAACTACAGGTTTTATAGTTTTAAGAGATGACACGATTATAAAAAGCAGTTACGGTTAGTAAATTTGGGCCCTTATTTTGAAATATTATGATTAAGAATCTTTAATCTTCTTTATGTGCATAGGAGACTTTTTTAAATGTCTTAGGCTCTCTTAAGTGGAGAGAGACATTAGCATTTTAGCTTGGAAAGGAAATCGGCTGCTTTTCTATAAGAAAATACCTGGCTTATACATGTATAATTCATAAGTAACTTCTTTGTGTAAATCATTTTGTCATGGTTCTACCTGATAACTGTTGCTTGGTTCAAGAAACTATTACTAGAAATGCTAAATGATTTATACATTCTTATAATGTTTGTTTCAAATTCTACCTACATATCTGAGTTTAATGTTTGTGGAGGATCTCATGGGAAATTCTCTCTTAATTTAATTCTTTCTCTTGGTTCTATCTTTGTTTCAGCTTTCACCAACAATCACCAGTGGTTTACACAACATTGCAAGGAGCATTGAAACTCGAAACTACTCGGAAGGATTGACCATGCATACCCACATAGTTAGCACCAGCAACTTCAGTGAGACCTCTGCTTTCATGCCAGTTCTCAAAGTTGTTCTCACCCAGGCCAATAAGCTGGGTGTCTAAAAAGACAGCTTCTCTTCCACTCAATATTGCCATTTTCCAAAGAAACATGTTAAAGAAAAAAAATTATAAGACATGGACCAGTCCTTATTAGCATGTTTCATAGCAACCAGTCAAGAGCATTTACACTATTTCTGCAGATATACTTACCTTAGAACTGCTCAGAACCCTGGTGCTTTATTTTTGTTTTAATCTTTTGTTGCCAGTGATGATTTTCCTATTCTGCAAATAGTGTATTTCCTGGATTACACATAGTATGGTTTCCGGAAGTATTCTGATAAATGTGTTTTCTAAAACCTCAATATACTTTTTAGAAAAGGAGCATCTGGTTATGCATAAAGCAGAGCTAAAACTAAATTTCTTTCTTGTCCTCCCTACTTCCTCCATGTCAATCAGATTAAAGTGTGTAATCCTACTTTATGTCTAGATAGTCTTTTTTTAAATAGCTCCTTACAATTTAGTTTATGTTTTGTGTCTTCAGCTTCACTCTATTCCTGAGTAAATAACTACATCTGCAAGCTGCTGCATGGGTTTTAACAGATACTAATAAAAATGGGCTCACTGGCTTTGAGTATATACAAAAGACTGGATATTTTTATTCTGTAGAATGCATTGAGCTTTTTCTATTTGTAAATGTTTTAAATATTCTGTTTGAGTTTTAAAACTAAATTGTGTTCATTTTATAGCTAGAAATTTTTTCACCTATCTTTGTTTAAATTTTAGCTTTGAGGTTTAAGCTCAGAAAGAAAACTTTAATTTCAGTCAGCCTCCTGAATCAAAGCCACACATTTTGCACCAGTTTTCCTGTCAAGTGATTTTATTATCATTTGTCTTAAGAATAGTGTGGTAAACAAAAAAAAATGGTCCCTGTGGAATCTGGAGATTATAATTTTCATAGTTCATGATAATTTCATAGTTTATGCAATAGTCCTTAAAAGGGTTACAAAGCTAGAAAATAAACACTGTGGAATAAGTTATGTCAATTTTCTTCAGCCTGAGTGAAATAGTTTGCAAGAACCTCTTAATTCTATTTGCCAAGATTCCCTACTCAATAAATAAATGCTGCATTTAAAAAATTATCCAGGCTGGGTGCAGGGGCTCATACCTGTAATCCCAGCACTTTGGAAGGAGAGGCAAGAGGATCACTTGAGCCCAGGAGTTCAAGACTAGCCTGGGCAACATGGTGATACCATGTCTCTACTAAAAATAAAAACAATTAGCCCGATGTGATGGTGCTTGCCTGTGGTCCCAGCTACTTGGAGGCTGAGGCAGGAGGCTCCTTTGTGCTGCAGAGGTCAAGGCTGCAGTAAACTGATTGTGCCACTTCACTCCAGCCTGGGTGAAGAGACCCCATCTCAAAAAAGAAAAAAAACAAACTCAGTTTTATAGCTCAGAATAGTTTTGTGACTTAAAAAAAAGAGTATTTTAATAGCATGTACATATGTGAAAGTCTCAGGAATGGACTATCTAGACTTATAAATGTATATATCGTCACCTACCTCATTAGTTTACTATGCGTTTGATAATGTGAGTCAGTTCCACTACTCAGTGAAGTGACAACTTGACACTCTGGATTTGACCTGGAACAGTAGTTTCAGCCCACCCAAGATTCCATCTGCAGAGTGGTCTGGCTTCAAGTTTTTTTGTTTTGTTTTGTGTTTTTGAGATGGAGTCTTGCTCTGTCACCCAGGCTGGAGTGCAGTGTCGTGATCTCAGCTCACTGCAACCTCCACCTCCTGGGTTCAAGCAATTCTCCTGCCTCAGCCTCCTGAATAGTTGGAACTACAGTTGCGTGCCACCATGCCTGACTAATTTTTTGTATTTTTAGTAGAGACAGGGTTTCACTGTGTTAGCCAGGATGGTCTTGAGTTCCTGACCTTGTGATCCACCCACCACAGCCTCCCAAAGTGTTGGGATTACAGGCATGAGCCACAGCGCTCAGCCTCAAGTATTTTTTTTTTAATTCTGCTGTTATAGTTAGAATTTGTTTTGTGGTTGTATGTTTATCCTGACATGACAGTGGCACATTTGGCATCATTCTACCAAAAAAAAAAAAAAAAAAAACTAGTTTCCAAAACATGAGAAGCAAGATAAGGTGGCAGTGGAGTCCTAGCCAACACCAAAGATTTATTTAAGAGTTATGAGTGTGCCGGGCGCGGTGGCTCACGCCTATAATCCCAGCACTTTGGGAGGCCGACGCGGGTGGATCACAAGGTCAAGAGATCGAGACCATCCTGGTCAACATAGTGAAACCCTGTCTGTACTAAAACTACAAAAAATTAGCTGGGCATGGTAGCGCGTGCCTGTAATCCCAGCCACTCAGGAGGCTGAGGCAGGAGAATTGCCTGAACCTAGGAGGCGGAGGTTGCGGTGAGCCGAGATCGCGCCATTGCACTCCAGCCTGGGTAACAAGAGTGAAACTCTGTCAAAAAAAAAAAAAAAAAAAGAGTATGAGTGTATAAAACTACTTGCCACTGGTAGAGCATCTCTTCTTTCCTTTTTCAGCACATTGTGGTATTTTTTTTCTACTTGCAGCTATTTCTCTATGTGGCTTATAATCTTGGAAAAGTTTCATATAAATGAAGTAAGATGAGCCAAACCCAAATTGCTTTTGTCTCTGAAGTATGAAGATAATAGGCAATTAGAGAAAGAAAGTAGTTTTTCTTCAGAGAAAAACAACTTTTAAGTTGTTTTCTTTTTTAAAAAATGGAGAAAAGTGTCGATTTTGTAAATAATTCTATCTCTAATGTTTTCAACATGGATGACATTACGGTATATGCCTGCACAAGTCAGGAACCTCTGTTTAAGGCTATTCTTACATAAAGATTTCGTGGCTCATACAACTCGTTGTGACATTTTGGAAAGTTAGAGCTGTATTTTCTTCCCTTGTCATTACTTTGTATATAGTGACCAGTCATGCTTTCTGAGTCCCAGTTCTGTTCAATTTACTTTTTATGTTTTGTGCTTTTTTTTTAAAACCTACTTAATTTTAAAACAAGGGAAGGAATATGAGGTAAGCAAGTGGGTGAGGCCAGGTGTTGGCCAGGAAATGTATCAGAGTCTCTGGAGGTGGTGCTTTTTATATTACTTCTGGCCCTCTTCTCCCTTCTTTATACCAGCCTTAGGGTTTGGTGAGATGGATGTACCCTTAGGCTGCCCTTGAGAATAAGTATAATCAGAGATACAGTCAATGGAGGTAGTTATTCATTTGAACAGTGTGGGGCAGGAAAAAGTTGGTGACAGAACTGCTCTATATCCAACTGTTGAGAGTCCAGTGAGCCTATGTATTCTTTGGATTCAGAAAATGTTCACATATCCTGGAGGATAGGAAGATGCCATGGGACCCCTGGTGATCAGATGTGCTTCGATGGCTCATGCCTGTAATCACAACACTTTGTGAGGCCAAGACAGGAGGATCGCTTGAGCCCAGGAGTTCAAGACCAGTTTGTGCAACATAGTGAAACCCCATCACTAGAAAATGATTTTTTTTTTTCATTAGCCAGGTGTGGTGGCACATGCCTGTAGTTCCAGCTACTCAGGAAGCTGAGGGGGAGGATCACTTGCGCTTAGGAGGTGGAGGCTGCAGTGAGCTGTGATCGCACCACTGCACTCCAGCCTGGGCGACAGAGACCCTCTCTCAAAAACAGTGGGGATGAGGGAGGGATGATGACTGGTTAGCACATTTTTGATAACCAGTTAACTCCTGGCCATATTTGGATTCACCTAAGAGTGACTGTGAAGCCATTTGTTGACACCTCTGCCACAGCAGAGACTTCATTTGGAATCGTCATGAAGTTTCAGCCAATAGTGTATGCACATGTAGACACACACACACACTGCCTCCCACCCCTTGGTTTGGTTCTTCCATTGCCGTGGTAGCAGCATCCCCAAGTATAACCTCTGATTAATCTGCAGGGGTATTCATCACATGCTGAAGATGTCAGCATCTTCAAATAATTGTATAAATAAGCATAAGAGGGACTGTGCACAGACACTCAACTATTTGATCTATGGATAAACGTCCCAAATCTTTTAAACAAATGTAGATTACAGAGAAAAAGCAAATTAGTTTTCCACTTTTTCTGGTACATTGTTTCATCAGTTTTAACAGGCCTTTAGGTACTGCTGCTGATTGAAAAGATCTGTCATTTACTTGAGCTGGGCACTGAATCAAGTATTTGGATCTCTCTCAATCTTCACATCAGCCCAGGGCGCTAAGTAATTACATTTGCCAAGCACAGCTGGTAAGCAGTGGAAAATGGATTCCAACCTAAGTCTCAGCCTAGTGAGCCCATCTTTTTCCCACAAAACAAGGTTTTCCTCAAAGCAAAGAACACTGCTACTGTATAACAAAAACCTGAGTTTTGATTTTGATTTTGCTCCCCCGCCCCACCTCCCCATTGGTCTGCAGAGACCTCGCTTCTTCCATAAAAAGCGGAATATAGTCATTATAACGAGTAACATTAATTGAGCATGGTGTGTTGGCATCTTTTCAAGCAGGTTCTCTTTACGTGGTGAGAAAGATAACCCCTGTCAGCACAAAGCCTACATCTCCACTACTTGTGATATACAAAGGGAAGAGAGACCCTCTCACAGTATCTATATATTGTTCATAAAGACAACTGGCTTCATTTGGGTCTCATGCCCACTATCTGATCAAGGCCTGTTCCCGGGAGGTGGAGTGCCAGAACTGGCTGATCCGGATAGTACACCCACCCTAGTGTGAGCCCAGCGATTTTAAGCCCTACCAGAACCACATGGAGTGATTCCTCAAGAAAGGGTGCAGTGTAGAGAAAAAGGGAGAAAATAGGACTGAACAACCACATACCTCCTTGTAGGTCACACCAGGGAAGAGTTACAGAACCAGGGTTCTAGACTGTAGGGGAGCCTTGGGTGGTAGCAATCAAAAGCTACTAGGGAGCTCACTTTATCCTCACTGCTGGAAGTAGTGTCTCCATGACACCTGGAAGTCAAGGAGGTGGGTGCTAGTGCCTTCTCTGCCACCTACTGTTAGCCAAATCATGTCACCACCTTCTGCCTCTGTTTCCCAAACTGTAACATGAGGGAGTAGGACTAGATTTCTAACTTCATTTCCAGCTTCATTTCCAGTGAAAGTCTATGATACATCCGCCTTTCCACAGTGTGTCTATTACCTACAAGTCTTCAGAAGGGAGTAAAAAATGTTGGTAAGCACCAAAGCTTTTAAGAAAGGAGAGAAACAGGCCTTTTTCTATTTGGATAACTTCTTTCCTCTTGTAGAGTTAATCTGATTTCCATTCTGGAGAAAAATCAATTCTGCATCTCCCTTGGTTGGAAATTAATGGCCAAGCATTAAAGCGACAGTTTGTAATTTGAGGACTTGGGATAAACATTTGCCTGGCCTTGATGTCATCAAGTGATGACTTCTCATTAAGGATATGTATTTCTTTGAAGTTAACCTTTCTGCACACCTGTTCCCCACATCAAGCATAGGCTACATTTGAGTGATTGCTTAGGATACTCACAATGAACCAGTTTTCTGGTGCTGCAAATCTAGGTCACCCTTTTGACATTCCTGAACTCTATTTACAAATTCCCCCTCCCAGCTAGAGAACAACAGGGGCCTTTGCCTTTTAAGAGCAGCCTGTGGTAATTGACACAGCAGGAAGAGAAAGAGGTCATTGAAACAGAAAGAATAACAGCAGCTAATGCAGAGAAATAAATAAGAACTTCTCCGCATTTATCTGCCCTTGGAAACCAAAATATCCTAAAAGAAAATGGGGTGGGTGTTTGTGGGGGAAGGGGAACTAGAGAGCTGGAAGAGTTCGTGGGTGAAAACCTTATTAATGCTGTCTTCTGTCATAATAATAGGGAATGTTAATTTATTTCAGAGACCTGAGATTTGGGAGCAGCGAGAGAGAGTGGAGAGGAGCTTGGTTAGGTTTATAGACCTCGTTTCTAGCCAGGTGCAGTGACTCGTGCATGTAATCCCAACACTTTGGGAGGCCTAGGCAGAAGGATTGCTTGAGCCCAGGAGTTCAAGACCACCTTAGACAATATAGTGAGACCCCCGTCTCTGCAAAAAAAACATTCTTTTTAATTAGCTAGGTGTGGTAACACACGCCTATAGTCCCAGCTACTGAGGAGACTGAGGTGGGAGGATCGCTTGAGCTCAGGAGATTGAGGCTGTAGTGAGCTATGATTGCACCACTGGACTTCAGCCTGGTCAAAGGTGGATGGGGTGTGGGTATTAATGAATGTTAATATGTCATGACTGGGTCTTAAAAGAAGATGATTCGTGACTTCCAGAACATTTATTAGAGTTTGTAATATATACCTCTTTTAGTGATTATTTGATTAATGTCTGCCTCCCTTACTAAACTGTGAATTCCCTGATCATAAAGCCATAAACTCCTCTGTCTATGGAGCAGGGCTCAGTGCTTAACTTCTAGAGGAGGCTTGATAAATATACATTGAGTGAAAGAATGTTAATAGATTGAAACTCAAGATTGTTTGGAAAGATACAAGGGGCATATTGCTGGCCAAAAAGATAGGTTTGGGTAGGTTTCAGTATGTCGGTGGGTTTTTCATAAAGTAGACCTTCTTAACTATCTTATGAATCATGAACTAACAGCCTTCAAATCTGGCCATCTCCAGAGCCCAGTTTTCTGCTGCCAAATTGCGGCACTCTATTAAGAGTCACTGGGAAATATGGGAAGGATCTTAAGCAATAAGGCTGGTCTCTTTTTTAAAGGAAAACCCTTCACTCTTTTCCTTATCTAAAGCAACCAAGGATTCATTTTAGAGGACCAGGTCTCCCATCATCTACTGCTATATAAATTCTCAATGGGGAATTTTTCCAATCCATTTAATACAGAAAGAGGGACTGGAGGAAGCAGAGAAAACTAATTTTCTTCTAAGCCATGATGTTGCTGTTTCTCAAAACCAATCTTCCTGTAATCCTGGAGGCTAACTTTCCAACTTTATGCTCCACTGGAACCATTCTAATATAAAGCCTATGGGTGATTTTCTCACACTGGGGGCACAGATTGTTTAAACTTGGAAGTTTGTCTCCATGCCCATCAGCCAAGAGGCAACCTCCTTCCCCTTTAAATTCGCAAGAACCACAGAGCTGATTCCTTTTTTGTGCCAAAGGAGTTGCCTCTAATGATTAACTCTGAAAAACCAAAGCAGATGATTTTTTTTTTCACAGTTCCCTTCAAAGCATGCCAATCCTGGCCCTCCTGGAATTCCTTCCTTCACGGTCTGAATCCCTCAGGCCTGCCCAGTTACGCCTCTCCTCACAGTCTGGGACCCCCAGGAGCATCCTGGCTTTCTGGCCAGGCAAGTTTTTATAACTGCATTCAGTCCATCTCTCTAGAATGATTTAAAAAAATAATAAAATACATGGTTCACACTTATTAGGTACCAACCTCTACAGAGTTCTATTCCTGTGAAATGTATGGTATTATCTCCATTTTGAACATAAAAATACTGATGTTGAGATTATTAGGTAGTTTGCCTGGAAAGGATTACCAGCATAGATGTCTTACTTCCCATAGTATATAGGATGAAACTGAAGATCTGAAAGAGACTCATTGTCCCCAAATCACACATACTCAGACCTGCTGATTCAGAGTGGGAGGACCAGACTTCAAGCCCAGGTCTTTTTTTTAATTGTTGGTTTTTAATTTTTGTGGGGACATAGTATACATGTTTATGGGGTACATGAGATATTTTGATACAGGCATGCAATGCGTAATAATCACATCAGGGCAAATGGGATATCCATTACTTCAAGCATTTATTATTCTTTGTGTTACAAACAATCCAGTTATACTCCTTTAGTTATTTTAAAATGTACAATAAATTATTGTTGATTGTAGTCACCTTGCTGTGCAATCAAATAATACATTTTATTCATTCTAACTATATTTTTGTACTCATTAACCATCCCCACTTCTCCCCTGCTGCACTGTCCTTCCTAACCACCCTTCCCTTCCCTGGTAACCATTGTCCTCCTCTCTATATGCCTGAGTTCAGTCGTTTTAATTTTTAGCTCCCACAAATACATGAGAACATGTAAAGTTTGTCTTTCTGTGCCTGGCATATTTCATTTAACAAAATGACCTCAAGTTCCATTCATGTTGCAAATGACAGGATCCCATTCTTTTTATGGCTTGTGAACAGTGCTGCAATAAGCACAGGAGTGCAGATATCTTCCATATACTTATTTCCTTTCTTTTGGATATGTACCTAGCAGTGATACCCAATAAATCTTTTTTTTTTTTTTTTTTGAGACGGAGTTTCGCTCTTGTTACCCAGGCTGGAGTGCAGTGGCGCGATCTCGGCTCACCGCAACCTCTGCCTCCTGGGTTCAGGCAATTCTCCTGCCTCAGCCTCCTGAGTAGCTGGGATTACAGGCACGTGCCACCATGCCCAGTTAATTTTTTGTATTTTTTTAGTAGAGACGGGGTTTCACCATGTTGACCAGGATGGTCTCGATCTCTTGACCTTGTGATCCACCCGCCTCGGCCTCCCAAAGTGCTGGGATTACAGGCTTGAGCCACCGCGCCTGGCCCCAATAAATCTTATAAACATATTTATGATTTTATATTTTTTAATATAAAATTAAATATAAATTAATATAAATTTATATATTTATAATTTATATAAACATTTATCTAATATAAATATATATAATAAATAAAACATGCTATATTTATATACAGTAAATATTTCTGGAATATTCTACAAATGAATTGGTGAATAAATCTTGAAGGCAATGCTTCAACCACTTCACATTTTTAATTAAACTATTAATTTTAAAGTATTTATTAATATACAGTTGTAAGAAATCATAGAGAAATTATACTTTTTGCTCAGAGTCCTCAATTATATTATTAATAATTTCCATTTCCACCAGCAGTGTATGAGGGTTCTCTTTTCTCCATATCATTTACATGGTGAGAAAGATAACCCCTGTCAGCACAAAGTCTACGTCTCCACTACTTGTGATACACAAAGGGAAGAGAGACCCTCTCACAATATCTATATATTGTTCATAAAGACAACTGGCTTCATTTGGGTCTCATGCCCACTATCTGATCTAGGTTTGTACCAGGGAGGTGCAGTGCCAGAACTGGCTGGACTGGATAGTATACCCACCCTAGTGTGAGCCCAGAGATTTTAAGCCCTACCAGGACCTCCATATCCTCACCAGTATTCGTTATTGCCTGTCTTTTGGATAAAAGCCATTTTAATTGGGGTGAAGTAATATGTCATTGTAGCTTTGATTTGCATTTCACTGATGATCAGTGATGTGGAACATTTTATCATCTACCTGTTGGTCAGTTGTATGTCTTCTTTTGAGAAATGTCTGTTCAGATCTTTTGCCCATTTTGAAATCAGATATTAGATTTTTTCCAGTTGTTTTAGATTCTTAAGATATTCTGGTTATTAATCACTTGCCAAATGGATAGTTTGCAAATATTTTCTCCCATTCTGTGGGTTGCATTGACTGTTTCCTATGTTATGCAGAAGCTTTTTTTTTTTTTTTTTTTTAAAGACAGGGTTTCACCATGTTGGCCAGGCTGGTCTTGAACTCCTGACCTCAGGTGATCCGAATGCCTCGGCCTCCCAAAGTGCTGAGATTACAGGCGTGAGCCACCATGCCCGGCCAAAGCTTTTTAACTTGACGTGATCCCATTTGTCCACTTTTGATTTGGTTGCCTGTGCTTGTGGGGTAGTATTCAAGAAATCTGGCTGGGAAGAGTGGCTCATACCTATAATACCAGCACTTTAAGAGGTTGGGATTTTAGGCAGATCACCTGAGGTCGGGAGTTTGAGACCAGCCTGGCCAACATGGTGAAACCCTATGTCTACTAAAAATACAAAATTAGCCAGGTGTGGTGGTGCATGGCTGTAATCCCAGCTACTTGGGAGGCTGAGGCAGGAGAATCACTTGAACCTGGAAGGCAGAGGTTACAGTGAGCTGAGATTGTGCCATTACACTCCAGCCTGGGTGAAAAGAGTGAAACTCCGTCTCAAAAAAAAAAAAGCGTTGCCGAGTCCAATGTACTGGAAAGTTTCCCAATGTTTTCTTATAGTAGTTTGATAGTCTGAGGTCTTAGATTTAAGTCTGTAATCCATTTTGATTTTTTATAAAGTGTGAGATAGGGGTCTAGTTTCATTCTTCTGCATATGGATATCTAGTTTTCCTGGCACCATTTATTGAAGAGACTGTCCTTTACCTAATGTATGCTTTTGGCACCTTTGTCTAAAATGAGTTCGCTGCAGATGTATAGATTTGTTTCTAGGTTCTCTATTCTGTTCCATTGGACTATATGTTGGTTTTTATGCCAGTACCATGCTGTGTTGGTTACTACAGCTCTGTAGTGTAATTTTAAGTCAGCTAATGTGATTCCTCAGTTTCGTTCCTTTTGCTCAGGATAGCTTTGGCAATTCTGTGCCTTTTGTGGTTTCATATATATTTTAGGACTGTCCTTTCTATTTCTGTGAAGAAGGTCACTAGTATTTTAATAAGGATTGCATTGAACTTGTAGATTGCTTTGGGTAGTATGGACATTTTAAAAGTATTGATTCTTTCAATCCATGTTCATGCAAACCCAGGTCTTAAACTGCCAAACCTGGGTCATTTTCACAAGACT
>NW_016107379.1:2864656-2866703 GCF_001604975.1 Cebus imitator | reverse complement strand
TTTTTTTGAGAAATGCATAGATGTGAGAATCATTGCAAATTTCTAACTTCAAGAATGGATCTTTTCTTGTTCTTTGCTCCCTCCCTAACACCTGCATTTTCTCCACAGGTTCTTGTTCTATCACCCAGGCTGGAGTGCAGTGGCACATTCAAGACTTACTGAAGCCTTGACCCCCCAGGCTCAGGTGATCCTCCCACCTCAGCCTCCCAAGTAGCTGGGACTATAGGTGCACACCACCATACCCAGCTAATTTTTTGTATTTCTTGTAGAGATAGGATTTTTCCATGTTGCCTGGGCTGGTCTGAAACTCTTGGGCTCAAGTGATCCACCTGCCTCGGCCTTCCAAAATGCTAAGATTGCAGGCGTGAGCCACTGTGCCTGACCAGAATGCAACCTTATCTAAGTGCCAGGTATTTTGCTAGGCTCACCCCCATATCTAAACCTTTTCTTAGGCTATTATCAAAGTGGAGGTCTCTGCGAAATCACCTATCTTCCAGGGCCTTGTTTGCTGCAACTTCTCCATGAAGCCCTCCTGACCATACCTGACCACATGCCTCACCATGCTTCTCTCTCACACACAGTTTTTGCAGGTAGCATTAATATATAATACTTTCTGTCTTCTTTCTATCCCCTCTAACAGAAGCAACTTCTACTCCAAGGTATGCAATGCTGGCCGGAATCCAGGAATTCTGGTTGTGATGGTCTACATCTCAGAGCTGCTAGTTTGTATTTAGAATCTTCTAACTTTTCATTGACATTTGAAAGCTGCTACTTGTCTTTCTTCAGGAAGTCTCCTTGGGCACCCAGCTCACAATCTTCTCCAGCTAAATCTGGATGCAGCCTTGTGATTTCAACCCCCTTTGGAAGTCCTGTCCATAATAACGCATCCTCTTCACTTCCAGCAGCTGCCAATGCTCCACTATAATCCTGTGGCCTCACCTTGGAGCTTATCATCGGAAACCCTTACACAACCATAGGTCTCAAGTCCCGGATCTGTCTCGGGGCACAATGACCATTACTTCCTTGATTCTCATTCCTTAACAAAACAGATTTTCTCTTCAACTTCTTCAAAACCTTGGTTCCCTTGATTCTTCCACTGTCTATAACATCTTAGCTTTCTTCTAGTCATATTTCCTCAGGTACCTGGATCCTTTCTTTGTCCTCCCATTAAACCCACGCCACAACTTCCATGTGCATAGTCCATCAGACTGCTAAGGGTTGTGTAACCACAACTGTGCAGACGAAGCCAGTTTAAGCTTCTGGCAACCATTCTTAGTTGGGCCTTTAATTTGGCCGGACAACCTTTTAAATGTTCTTGATCAGCTTCCTGTCCCATTTTTCTCAACAACTCTTGGAGGCCGCCTTCACTTTTTCCCAACTCTCTGCCAAATTCCCACTCTGCTTGCCCAGCAGACACCCGACCTTCCCTTCATGGTGCCCTCCCTCACTTTACTAGCTCACTCTGTAAGCTGTATCTGCCCCCATCCTCATTTCCTTCCGGTCTCCCAGGAAAAGCTGTCCCTCTGCTCTAAGCCCTGATCCCATGTTGTCTAACCCTCCAGGCCTAGAAAGTACACATTCGACATTGCTTCTCCATCCCTCTCTTCTTTACTGCCAAGCGTCTAGAAAAATGAACTTACATATGCATTCTATGCTTGTCTCCTCCCCCTTGTTCTTAAACCCACCTCTGTGCAAGGTCTGTTCCCATCACTCATTGAAAAGGCCTCAGCAAATGTCAGCCATGACCTTTGTATACAGTGAGCTATTCATTCCCCTTCTTTCCTGGCCTTTCCATAACATTTTTGATATTGCAAATCCTGCTTTCCCACACTGCTGATTCTTCCACTTATCTCATTTTTCCTTCTCAGTTCACACCACTGGCTTCTTTTCCTTTGCTGTGTTTATAAATAGTGGTTCACTAGGAGTCTATCCTGAGCCCTTTTCTCTTCTTACCTTTCCTGGCCAACTGTTTCTACTGACATAGATTTTACTATATTGAACCATGGCTCAACTATTTTCAGCCTAGACTTTTTTTTTTTTTTTTTTT
>NW_016107379.1:2820298-2864316 GCF_001604975.1 Cebus imitator | reverse complement strand
TATTTTTAGTAGAAGTGGGGTTTCACTCTGTTGGCCAGGATGGTCTCCATCTCCTGACCTTGTGATCCACCCACGCTAGGCCTCCTAAAGTGCTGGGACTACAGGCATGAGCCACTGTGCCCGGCTCAACAAATTCTTAGTGTCCTAACTGATCTTCACGCCTTCAGTCTTAACTCTATGCACCCCCAATGCAATCATTCCCCACTCTCTTCTAGAGTGGTCTTTCTGCAGTGCAAACTCGATCACAGTACTGTGCTACGTAAAGCATTTCTATGGCTCCCCTCACCTACCTCCTAGCTCTGTCTGCATGGCACTCAAGACACCCACCTACCCACGTCGGCTGCCCACTGCATGGCATTTCAGCTTCATCTCCCACGCTTTCTTACTTTCACTTCAGATATTCCAAATACTTCCCTGAATGCCAAGTGCAAAAACTTTACTCATGCTCTTTTCTCTGCCTGGAATATCCCCTACCATTTCTTTGAACTATTCATACCTCAACATTGTGCTGCCTTATATGACAGCCATTAGCCAGGTGTGGCTACAAGCACTTGTCTTTAATCTGAATTAAGTGCGCTGATTGTGCTATAAGTGGAAACATGGAATTTTGACACATAGTGTGAAAAAAGTATACAATGTATTAATAATTTTATACTGATTTTACATTGAAAAGATAATATTTTAGATATATTGATTTAAATAAAATATATTATTAAAGTTATTTTCTGTTTCTACCTTTTTAATGTGGCTACATTAAAATTACACATGTGGCTTGAATTTGTGGCTCATAATTGTCTTTTTTGAGACAGTTTGGCTGTGTCACCAAGGCAGGAATGCAGTGATGTGATCTCGGCTCATTGCAGCCTCCGCCTCCCGGGTTCAAGCAATTCTCCTGCCTCCTGAGTAGCTGGGATTACAGACACAAGCCACCATGCCTGGCTTATTTTTGTATATTTAGTAGAGACAGGGTTTCACCATGTTGGTCAGGCACTCCTGACCTCAGCTGATCCACCCGCCTCAACCTCCCAAAGTGCTGGGATTACAGGCGTGAGCCATCACACCCGGCTGGCTCATGATATATTTTTATTAGACAACAATCTTTCAAAAACCTTACCCAGTAAACTTAATCAATGAGGCAAAAGACTTGTATACGGAAAACTACAAAATGCTACTGAGAAATTAAGGAAGACATAAATAAGTGAAAACACATGCCATGTTCATGGATTGGAAGACAATATCATTAAGATGAAAAGATTAATTAAAGTTATATACAGATTTACTGCAATCCCTATCAAAATCTCAATAGCACTTTTGGCAGAACTAAAAAATTCCTAAAACTGGTATAGAATCTCAGTAATCCCTAAATCGCCAAAACAATCTTGGGGGAAAAAAAAAGCAAAGTTGGAAGTCTCAAACTTCCTGATTTCAAAACTTTTTACAAAGCTTCAATAATCCAAACAATATGGTACTGGCATAAAGACAGACATATAGACCAATGGAGTGGAATAGCCAAAAAAAAAAAAGAAAGAAAAAAAATCTCTTATATATGTGGTCAACTGGTCTTCAGCAGGGGTGCCAAGACCATTCAATGGGGGAAAGGACAGTCTCTTCAACAAATGGTGTGAGGAAGACTGGATATCTACATGCAAAAGAATGAAGCTGGGCATTTACCTTACACAATACACAAAAATTAACTCAAAGTATATCAAAGACCTAATGTAAATGTAAGTTTTATAGCTAAAACTATAAAGCTCTTAAAATATAGAGGAAAAGCTTCATAACATTGGATTTGGCAATAATTTCTTGGCTACGACACCAAAAGCACAAGCACAGACAAAGTAAAAACAGATAAACTGGACTACATCAAAATTTAAAAACTTCAGTGCATCAAAGAACACAATCAACAGAGTGAAAAAGGAAACCTACAGAATGGAAGAAAATATTTGCAAGTCATATATCTGATAGGTTAATATTCAGAATCTGTAAAGAACTCCTACAGCTACAACAACAAAAACCTTATTTAAAAGTAGGCACAGGACTTGAATAGACATTTCTCCAAAGAAGTTACACAAATGACCCACAAGCACATGGAAAGATTCTCAACATCACTAATTATTCAGGAAAGGCAATCAGAACTACAATGAGATATCATTCCATACTGATTAGGATGGCTATTATCTAAAAAACAGAAGAAGTATCAGAGAAGATTTGGAGAAACTGGAACCCTTGGGCACTGTTGGTGTAAATGTGAAATGGTGCAGCCACTATGGAAAACAGTATGACAGTTCCTAAAAATATTAAAATAGAATTACCATAAGATCCAGCAATACCACTTCGTGATACACATATATATCCAAAATAATTGGAAGCAGGGTTCTGAAGAGATCTTTATACACCCATGTTCATAGCAGCATTATTTCCAGTAGCCAAAAGGTGGCGCAATCCAAATGTCCACTGATGGATGAATGGCTAAATAAACAAAACTTATATCCATACAACAGGATATTATTCAGTCTTAAAAAGGAAGGGAATTCTAACACATACAACCTGGATAAGCTTTGAAAACATTCTGCTAAGTGAAATAAGCCAGTCACAGAAAGACAAATTCTCTATTATTTCACTTATATGACGTATCTAAAGTAGTCAAACTAATTGAAACAAAGTAGCACAGTGGTTGCCAGGGTCTGGATGGATGTTAAAAGGGAAGTTTAAGGAACATAAAGTTTCAGTTTTGCAAGATGATAAAGTTCTGGAGATCAGTTGCACAATAATGTGCATATAACAATACTGAATGTACACTTAAAAGTGGTTACAATGGTAAATGTTGTTACATCTACTTCATGTTACATGTATTTTACTACAACTAAATATTTTTTAAAAATCTGGCCAGGTGTGGTAGCTCACTAGCCTGTAATCCCAGCACTTTGGGAGGCTGAGGAGGGTGGATTGCCTGAGGTCAGGAGTTCGAGACCAGTCTAGCCAACATGTTGAAACCCTGTCTCTACTAAAAATACAAAAGAATTAGCCAGGCTTGGTGGCCTGCGCCTGTAATGCCAGCTACTTGGGAGGCTGAGGCAGAGGAATTGCTTAAACCAGGGAGGTGGCGGTTGCAGTGAGCCAAGATTGCACCACTGCACTCCAGCCTGGGTGACAGAGTAAGACTCCACCCTCTCCCCCTCCAAAAAGTCCTTCCCCAGGTATCACTCCCCCTCCTCTCTGCTCCTGCATAAATTAACAACTCCCTCCTTTGCACCTCCACGTTATCTTGGGTATAGCACTATTATAGCTCTTATCACATTTTTGATAATTATGTGTTTGACAGGATAAATGTTACTGTCCCATTTGTGCCCATCCTGGGACAGGTATATACTCATCCACTCCTGGTATCTTGCCCAGAAGCTAAGAAAATATACTAGGGTCTTTGGCAAGGCAGAGAAAAGAGTCAGTGACCCTGATGGCATAATAGGCTAAAGGGGACCATTATCATCAGCAAGAGTATATCTTGTATCTTGTAGATGTTTCACTCTGAGGCTGGACCTGGAGGAACCATTTTTCTTCAACAATCCTTTTATACGTGGGATCTGAAAAACCTAAAGAACACTCCCTTCCTCCCTCAACGCACAAAAACATCTCCATTATGAGGACAGCCAGGTGAAATGACTGGCCATACAGAGTCTGACCCACTAGAGGTAAGAGAGGAAGATGGTCATTCAAGATAGATTCAAGATAGAGCAGGTGACCTAATAAACAAGGTTCTTGGGGCTTGGGGGGCGGGGTTGGGAAATAAGGAACTATTTTGCTGCTTCCCGTGGACTCCTTGTATGTAAGTTTGATGCCTACTTAAAAAAAATTTTTTTTCAATAACGGACAGTAACTTTCTGTCCTTCCAAGGTCATAGTGAAGAGGTTACATTTGTTTGATCCATCTTTGCTCCTAGATGGGAGCTCCTTTTGGGGCGGGATCATACCTTGTTCATCCTTGGATCCCCTGTGCCCACCAGTCCTGGCAAATAGCAGGTGCCCAATAAATGCCAAATAAATGACTGAATGGTTAGAATGAGGGTTTTTGTAGTACCGAGTCTTTCCAATAACCCAGAGAGAGGCTTTTGGCCAAGCAACTCGTCTACCCCAGAGAGAAAGGACAGTCTGAACTAGAGAGCCACTGGAGTATGAGGGTCTGGTGGGTACGGGGAGCAGAGGGAACATGAGAAGAAAAAGGTTTATTACATAGCCCAGGCTGATGAAACTGGCACCCTCCAGCTTCATGTTTTATTGTCTCACTGGTCATTTTATAGTGCTGACATTTATCTGGTATCCAGGCAAATTTTATAATTTCAGTTCCATCCGAAGCAACACAATAATACTGACTCAGTCGCCTGGATTCCACAAGCCACACACGTTGCTTCAGCTTAAATGGGGCATTGTTTTATCTGGCTGCTGGGACTGGCTCGGGTCTGCTAACAGTAAGATGCTTATGCATGGCTCTTTCGTGCAGTCAACCTTTAAAGATTTTTTTCCCTCTCTTGAAATCCTGGAAATGATTCCTAACAACGGTTAATCTAAAAATCAGCTGGTTTTGGTCAACATAAGGCGCCTCTTCGAACTCACATTCATGGAATTTGCAAGCTGGAAGGAAGAGTGGAAACTAGTTCTGCTTCCCAGGTAAGGAAATCTGTGCCCAGAGAGTTGAGCTGGGTTCCAACCAATTAAAACTAGAAGTCAGAGCTGCCCGTCCCGAGCCTTCTTCCCCTGCTGCCTGCTCGCAGGTGCCGCCACACGTGCTTCAGACACTGCCAGCTCACCCCTCCCTCCATTTCCTGTGTAGCTAGGGCCCTCTCTGGAGAGCTCTTAAACCATCAGCTTTAGGAGAGGAGAAATGAGCAGACACAAATCTTTCATAGGTTAATTTTCCTTGGAACGTTCTGGGTGATTTTTTGTAAAGCCGATTCTCAGTGGTGTTGACTTCAAGGTAGTGTTCCTCGTCGAGGGCTACGGAGACGGTGTGGAAGTGCGCTGGTTAGCGGGAAGGGACCAGAGCCAGGGTGGGCGGCGGATGGGCCGAGCGGGTGGCCAGGGCACCGATGGCAGCAAACTGGCCCAAACCACCTGTGCATCACCTAACAAGCACAGACTGAGCACCTACTGTGTGCCTGGGTCAGCCACAGTGGCCTACTTAAGAACCAGCCGCTGCCCTCCGACCCTCCCCTGGCCGGAGGAGCCTTACTAACTGGCAGACTCAGGGACTTGTGATTCTCGTCGTGGGTCTGGCCTTAACTAGTGTCGAGACTCCAAGCAAGTATTTAAAATTCTCCAACCCAGGTGGCCTGAGGCTTGAGAAGAAATAAAAGTCTTCTCAAAGGGATGATAGTTTTGGGAAGGTGATTTTTTGGGACTGGAGGAATACCAGAAAAGGCATTTTGGGGGTCATACACACATGAGAGCGGAAGCGCTGTGAGCCGCTCTGCAGGCTCCCTGCCCCAGGAGCCACCTCCGAGCCGCCCCGGGGCGAAGGCTGCCAACTCCCGCTCAGCCCAGCGGGCTCCTCCGACCCGCTTCGGGGAGCACGGCCGCGGAGGCCGGGGGGCGCCTTTCTCTTTAAGAGCCTCATGGGCGCTCCTGATTGGCTGTAGCTATGCAGGGCTTTTGTCCTCGCTCCCTCTGAGCGCTCCCTCCCGCGTCGCCGGCCCCGCTCCGTTTCCACGGCCCCCTCCCCGGCCGCGCGCCCCTCCCGCCCCGCGCGCGCCTCCTCTTCCTCGCCGCCGAGTTCACCCCGGGCCGCGGTATGGGGGATACGCCAGCAACAGATGCGGGCCGTCGAGATCTGCATCCCTAGGCCACGCTGAGCCCCTGGGGAAGAGCGCAGGAGCCCGGGAGAAGGGCTGGAAGGAGGGGACGGGACGTGCGGAGAATTCCCCCGGAAAAGGCAGAAGCCCCCGCCCCCACCCGCGAGCTCCGCTCCGGCCGAGCGCCTGCCTGCTTGCTGCTGCCGCGGGCGCCCACCTCGCCCAGCCATGCCAGGCCCGGCCGCCGACGCGGGGAAGGTCCCCTTCTGCGACGCCAAGGAGGAAATCCGTGCGGGGCTCGAAAGCTCGGAGGGGGTCCGCTGCCCAGAGAGACCCGGCGCGCGCGGGCAGCGGCAGAATATCGTCTGGAGGAACGTCGTCCTGATGAGCCTGCTTCACTTGGGGGCCGTGTACTCGTTGGTGCTCATCCCCAAAGCCAAGCCGCTCACTCTGCTCTGGGGTAAGTCCCGCCGGCGCCCCCTGCGCCCTGGGCTTCATGGCCAGGCGCGCTGGGGCGCGCGAGGTCGCCGCTGGCCGCTCGGTTGCAGGCGGTGAGGAGCGACCCCCGCTCTCCTCTCGTCTCCCGCCGCGCGCCCCATCGGCATCCAGTTCTCCGCCCCTTGGGACTGGCAGGTGTTTCTGTCCCGAAATTTTCAACTTCCGCACCCCCTACCCCGCGGCGATCTGCTTGAGGAAGCGCATTTGCGGGCTTCGCGATGGATAGCCGGGGGACCCGGAGTCCTGCGGCGCCACCGCTGTGCGCAGAGGCGCGCGAAGGGAGAGGCTCAGCACGGGCTGAATCGGCTCCCAGCGAGGGAGGACGGGCGGGTGATTGTGTCACCCGTGCGGTCCCTGGGGGCTCTCCTATCCCCCGCCATCACCTCTGCGGGCCGTGGACCTTGGGGCAGAGATGAGGACAAGAAAGGGAGTTGGACGGGGGAGGAGAGACCCGGCCAGGGTAGAGTCTTGGTTTACGAGCACCAGATGGAAGATACCAGTTCCCCTCTTGCCTCTCCAAGGCCACTGTCCCTGCCCACCCCGAAGTCTTCTATGCCCATTTGCAGTTCTCCGCCCTCGGAAGTTTCTCGGTGAGCAAACCGAGCCCATGGCGGGAGCGGTCTGACCCTAGCACGAAGCACGATTGTGGCAGTGCAGAGCCTTCTCCAAATCCTGTTCCCAACTGGCCAGTGCGGGTCTGTTCCGCACCTGTGGCTCCCCTGCCACCCTCCTTCCTTGCACCCCCACTTCTGCCAGCAGGGAAGGGAACCCAGGCGCCGACCACCATTCCCCTTCCCCTGGGCCCCCAAGGGCTCAGTGCCCGCCCAACACGACCCCAGTCATTGATCTTTGAACCGCTTCGCCGTCGCCCTGGCCGTAATAACTGGCTTTGGCCTCTTTTACTGAAGCGGCAGTAGCCAGGACAAAAGGCACAGGCATTGATAACGCTGAGTGAGAATTTGACTAGGTAATCCAAGATGCACTTCCAGCTCCCGTTTCCCTGATCTCTAAGGGCGGGCAGGAGAAACACAACCTACTTTTATTTCCAGAGGGGAAGAGGAAGGAAGAAAATAAGACCTCTTTCTACAAAAGCTTTTTTGGCCTAGTGCCAGCTGCAAATGCCTAGGTAGATAATGGGGCCACTGGTTCTAAGCCTTCCTTTGAAATCCTGCAGTCCCTGCTCTTGGAAGGAAACCTATCCAGAGTGGGTACCTCTTAGGGGGTGTGGCTCAGGGAGGGTACAGCAGAGCTGAGGGATGCTGAGAGAGGTAGGGTCTTTGGGGATCCCCAAAGCCCTTAAAAAGTCTCCCCACAGCTCTGGGAAATGTCCTGCCTCATCTTTGCTTCTCTCAGTACACCTCGTTTCTGTGCCCTTTTCACCATCACCTTTATGTGCTGGTTTAATTTCCCTCTGTCTTCCCTTATCTCCAACTGACTAGACTGTATGATGTTCTGCTGTTGCTTCATGAACACACTCCCACGCTGCCAGCCAAAGCCCTTATTGCCCAGAGTCTCCAACAAGCTCCTCTCTCCCCCAGCTTCCAGGGGCAGGGCTGGGCTTGGTCCTCAAAGCCCGGTGGCCTCTAGGGGATTGAGGTTTATCTTTAATAGCTGTGGTGTTCAGAGAGTGCTCAGGGAAAAGTGAGCACTTAAAATATTATCTTACATGCCTGGGGCTCACAGGCTCCACTCCTTACAGCCTCTGAGCCCCAAGACCCTGGCATTAGACCAGGAGCCACAAGGACAAGGCCCTCCTCTCCAAGTTTGCCAGGTCACCTCTGCCCTTTCCAGACCGCTCTCTGTGGTGAAGATAGAATCTCTGTTCTGAAAGACCTTGGCTTAGAGGACACCTCCCCAGACCCTAGTCTCCTTTAGCTTCCTTAGAGAAGTTAACACACTGCAGGAATCTGGTTTCCCCTTTGTGTCCCAAACCCCATCCCATACCTCCCTGGATAAATTCTGCCTACCTTCATTACCTCCTTAAAAAATACTACTATTACTGCTACTAATAGCAGACAGTGGTGGATATTGTAGTTTTAAGGTCCAAAATTGTGACTTAGAAACATTCCAAACAGTGGGTCTTATCTGATGAATAGCTGCTGCTGCTGCTGCTTTTTTTCTTTTTTCTTTTGTGAGAGAGGGTCTTGCTGGAGTGCAGTGTGGCACGATCATAGCACACTGCAGTCTCAGTTCCCAGGGCTCAAGCAAGGCTTCCACCGCAGCCTCCGAAGTAGCTGGGGCTACAGGTGTGCACCACCACGCCTGGCTATTTTCTTTTTCATTTTTTTGTAGAGATGGGGTCACACCATGTTGCCCAGGCTGGTCTTGAACTCCTAGGCTCAAGAAGTCCTCCCAAAATACTGGGATTACAGGCATGAGCCTCGGTACCCAGCCTGATGAATAGCTTTTGAGGGAAGAAATGAGGGACAGAGACCAGTTAAGATCAGTTCTGTGGATCGTTAGGGTGTATAGGGAAAGCAGAGGGACTGGGGAGACCACTGACTCAGGATTACTGTCAGTGAAAGCCCTGGTGCCATGACCCACAAATTTTCCGCCACTGAAGACCCTTTTCCACCACCTCCCTACTGGTTCTGTGTCGCATTAGGGCCAAGGTCGTGCCCCCGTGGGCTCCTCATCCACTTCAAGGGCCTGACTTGTAGAGGAAATAGGCTTGGCCTGTCCATTGCTTCAGATGAGGTTGTGCTGGAAACGAGAGGCATCTAGCAGTGCACCCAGCAGGGGAAGTGTTGGATGTGCAGTGTGCGGGTGGTGAAATGTCATCCATGAAAGAGCCATCAAGTTGTTAATTCTCCTTGGGGCCAGAGCATGTTGTTTTTCCTTCTTATCCTTTTCGATTTCGGAGTGGGCCGGCTGTCAGAACAGAGTACTCTTGGTGCCCCCAGGTCCTCAGCAATGAGTCCATGACTTTCAAGGACAGAAAGCAAACTCCAGCTAGAGGAAAAACTGAAGGCTTGAGCTCACAAAATTGCTTGCTTGAGCATTTCTGGCCAAAGGGACAGTTAGTCAATGCCCTGAATCCCAAGATGCGTAGAGCAGCGAGTGAGGCCCTGCGGTCATGGTGTGGAACTAGGGGTCCTGGGGCTGCTTCCCAGCGGGGCTTCCCCTGATGGCCTCCAGACATTTGACTGTCGGCTCTCAGAAACATCAGGGCTTTTTCTGGTTTTTCCCTAAATGTCATCTGAGTCCCCGAAATGTGTCCCATGGTGACATCGTGACCCTTTTCCTCTTGAGATGACTTCAGTGACAGCACCAGGCATGCAAAGCAGTAATTTTTCCTGTTTCCTTTGATAGGTCAGCCATCCTTCTATCCTGCCTTGGGGCAAACGTGACCATTGTTAAGGCAGATTCAGGGTTCTCCGGTGCCCCACTGGGTGCTTGAAGCATCTGCACCATCCTGAGTGGGATTCAACATATGGCAAGGAAGCGAAGTGCTGGAGATTAACAAGGCAGTGTGGGGCGAAGGGTGGTCAGTAGAAGCTGGGGCTTGGAAGTCACTGGTCCATCAGTCACATTCTGAAATTTGCCCCAAGATGAGCTGTCTTCCGGGTGTTAGGTAAACTGTATCTGGTCCTGATGTCTTCGCTGGATTGTCCTTCTTTTCCATCAAGTCCCTCAGGTTGTTGAGGAGCCTCAAGAATGCGTGGCTCAAGCTTCTGTCTTGCCCCAAGGTTTTCTAGAGTAAACAAGGCTCAGTAGAGAGGCAGATCTGAATGTGAATCCCTACTCTTCTACTTTCTCACCTGCCGAATGGTTTTACACAAATTTTCATCTCAGAACCAGTTTTCTCACCTTTAAGATGGGCATGTTAATACTGTGTGCTCGTGAAGTTGTGAGAATCAAATTAGATGCTATGTGTAAATCACCGAGCACAGTGCCTGGCCTTTGGCTGGTGTTAATTATTCACTGTTATTACTGTTGGTCCTAATACTGGCCCTTTTTCTTTAGCAGAAGGAAGAAAAACTCTTCCGGCAGCACAATAAATTCCACAAAGCCTGCACAGAACTTGGCTTGCCTGCCTCTCTTGCATAGAAAAGATAGATTTGGCTTTGGAAATAAGGGTTCTTTCTCAAAGTTCCCAAAGAGAGATGAACACAAATCCCTTCTGTACTTCCTCCTTCATGCCCTTCTCTTTCATTCCGTCTTCCTCCTATTTTCCTCCAAAAGATCACTGTTACGTAGCTGGGATCTTTTTGTTCAGCTGACAACTCACCTGGTCTTTAGCGTTTTCTTTGGGATTTTTGAGCACAGCCAGTTACAATTGCTACAGAATTTCTCTGAATCTCTTAGAGTCTCAGTTTTGACTTGTTTTTCTCCCTCCCTCTTCCTTTGACTCATCATTTAAAAAAAAACTTTAATGCTCAATTAAACTACTGAAAATCTAAGAAAAGTGAATGATTCTTCCTTTCAAAGCCTGTAATTCCAATCCCATTGCTGTTACAACTCTTGCATTTTTAATAAATGGGCAAGCATTAAGAGCCTTACCCAAGCCTGGATTGTAGCTAGACCAGAGAGAATAGAGTGTGCTTTTACTGGCTTAAGTCCCAACAAGTATAACCAGAGATTGAGGTTAACATTATTCACTCAATTTTAAAACAAGTAAACTGATCAAGGTCACTGCCGACTGCACTGTGGCCATGAAATGAGAAAGAGAGCTGCAGAGTAGAAACCAGTGCTGGAATCCCAGCATTGCTAATTAGTTCAACTGCAGGCTCATTTCTTTACAATTTGTGAGTCTCAGTTTCCTCATCTGTAAAATGGATACAATAATACTGAGCTGACAGTTATTTGAGAATTGGGGCATATGTATTTTCTTTTGAGACAAGGTCTTGCCCTGTCGCTTAGGTTGGAGTGCAGCGGTGCCATCATGGCTCACTGCAGCCCCAGCCTCCTGGGTTCAAGTGATCCTTCCACCTCAGCCTCCCAAGTAGCCAGGACTACAGGTGTGTGCCACTGCACCCAGCTGTTTTTTTTTTTTTGGAGAGACAGGGGTCTTGCTATGTTACCAGGGCTGGTCTTGAAGTCCTGGGCTCCAGTGATCTCCCATCTTGGCCTCCCAAAGTGCTGGGTTAACAGGCATGAATCACTGTGCCTGGCTGGGGCATGTGTTAAAGTGTTAGCCAAAGAGTAGATGCTCAATACTATCTACTGTTACTTCCTCCCCAGGTAGAGGGGCCTGGTTGGGAAACCTGCACGGGCTTACTTGTCTGTCTCAGACTTGGAGTACTTGTGACTCAAATGTAAGGCACAGCTTTTAAATCCAAATATTTGATCACGATCTTGCCATAATATTTTAGTTTTCACCTTACCTAGTTTTGTGTGTTGCATAAAATTATAATAGTTACTTGGAAAAGGTCAGCGATAGATTTGCAAAAGAGTGACACAGCTGTGTTTTTTTTTGTTGTTGTTGTTTTGAGGATCTATAAAAGAAAGTGTTTTTAGGTGGCTTTGCTTTTTTTCATTGAACATTTGTTTCGACATTCTGTAGTCTCTGGAATGAAATTTACCCATTTCTCTGTCTCATGCGTCTTTGGAAGTGCCACAATCTTGGGTGTCATAACAGTACAACCAGCATCAGGCTGTACCTGAAATCAAATGAAACAGTGCAGTAAGAAGCTTGCCTGGAAGCCAGCACAGAGTACACATTAGCCTTCCTGTTCCAGCCACACATTTTCTTAGTGTTTCCCTTCGCTTATTCCCTCTATTCAGCTCTTCCTTTGGAGGGTGAGACTTAGTCTAGCCAGCCCCCTGGACAAAGAAAGCCTTGTGGGTGTCAGGAAGCAGGAAGCCCTGGTCTTGGGTAACGGCAGTCCCTTCCCCCCCCCACCCCCTGCCCCGATTAATTTCCCCTGGCAATGGATTGGTGGCCACACAACAGGTACCAGCTGTCTTCCCTCACAAATGCCCATTGTTCGTTCACTACATGTGTGAATGGCCACGAGGGAGATCCTCACAGTTGTGCATGCAGGCACATATTCATTCATCTACTAATCATTTTTAAAATTCCAATGATTGTCAAAAATGGTGGCACATTGGAATCACTTGGGTAGCTTTTAAAATCGTCAGAAGCCTAGGCCTGCCTTTACCCAGGCTTGCTGAACCAGAATGTCTAAAAGAGATGCCCTGACTTTTTTTTTTTTTCTTTTATAAGCTATTCAGGTATTTCTGATGCACGGTGGGCTGAGAACCATTATTCGATTTCCTTATTCAACAGTATTTATTACTTATTACCTGCCAAGCACTGGCACCATCCCTGACTCCACGGCACCTACAGGTGAAGCTACTCCTTGTAGCTTATTTTAGAACATGTCGGGATCCTGCTTACAGGCCAGTTGGAGAAACAGGTGCACACGTGACAACCCTCAAGGCACCATCCATTCTCGAGTGCCGTGGAGCCAAGAGGCAGTGCCAGCTCGGGGGGCAGGTGGGAGGCTCCCCAGAGGTGGGAGCCGAGTGGAGCCTGGCAGGAGGCGCGGGGCTGTTTGTGGAGAGGCTGGGGGAGCTGCTGCCATCGCAGCCTGAGCAGAGGTCCCGAGGAAAGAGGGACGGGCAGGGCAGCTCCAGAGCTCAGTTGTTCAGCATGGCTGGTGAGTAGAGTGGAGAGGGAGAGGAACGTAACGTGGAGAGGGAGACACGCTGGAGGTCTCTGCTCAGGGGTGAGAAGGCTCAACGGACCTCGTCTAGTTCGTGAAGAGAGAGGCTGCCCGGGGCTCCCTGCAGCCTTCCCACCGCCTCTCACCTCCTCCTCTCAGCCCGTCGCACATACCAGTGATTTCTAGTGTGGAGGAATAGTCTCAAGCCCAATTTCTAGAGCAGCACTTGTTGGTGGGATGTGTGAAGTTACTCAGGAAAGACGCTGGGACAAACATCTCATTGAGTGTGAGTGTCCCTGACTCTTAAGTGGGCTTGAAGTGGGGCTGGGCGCCTGCCTCAGGCTGCATGGAGCTGAGGGGAGGCTTGGAATAAAGTCTCAGCTGGGCGTTTGATTTCACGGACTCAGACTCAGTCCTGGAAGAAGAATTACTTAACAAACAAACACACTAAGTACAACAAAAAAGACCCTAAGGCTATCACAAACTCAGACCAAACCCAGAGCCCTCCCCCTTCCCCATCCTTCCTCCCTCCTGTACTCTTTCCCCTGCTTCTAAAAGGTACATGTGTGGAGAGGGGGTTCTTCCCATTCCCCCTCATTCTTTCTTTGAAACCACCTTTTAGCAGCTGGTTCCCGTGAGCCCACATTCCAGGGAAGATGGGACTGCCCTCCTTCACATCTCCGTCCCCATTCTGCAGGTGTTGGGGCTGCTGCAGGGCCTGCTGCTTACTAAGAAAGGTTGGAGGGCTCTGGGTCCTGGCATTCTGCAGGCTTCTCTCTGGAGACATTCCAGGGCTTTAGAACAAACATGCAGACAGTCTTACAGCTGCAGCTGCCCGAGCCTTAAGGGCCTTGCTGCTCAAAGTGTGGTCCTCGGACCACCAGCATCAGCATCACCTGGGAGCTTGTTAGAAAAAACAAATCTCAGACCTCACTGACCCTACAGAATCATTATCTGCATTTTAACAGCATCTCCAGGTGATTCATCTGCACACAAGTTCAATCACAGGCTGACCATTTAGAGAAGCTGGACTTGAGTGGGATTTTGCAGTTTTTCCTTTTGATGGCCTCTTCCCCTTTGCTTCCCCTCCTACCCTTCTGACTCTTTGTAGCTTATTTTAGAACATGTTGGGATCCTGCTTCTCTTGTCAACAAAAGGCTGTTGCTTAAATCTTTCAGCCGGCAGCAGCAATGTTTAATTCATGGACTAGAAAATTAATTTTATTTTCATGAATAGAGCTGGGGAAAAATAACAAGGAGACTCTGTGCATGGCCCTTGGGAATCCAGCTTGTCTATTTAACAGATGAACTGGCAACAGTGAGGAGGCCCGAGGGGAACGGCTGCATTCTATAAACTTGTGCAGCAGATTGCATCAGTTAGGATGCTTTTGGCTGCAGGTACCACAAAATTCAGCTTCAAATGGCTTAAAAGATAAGGAAAATTTCTAATTTCACTGATAAAGAAATCTTGAGATAGGGCACTTTTAGGATGATCCAGCAATGGCATAAAATAGCAGGTTTGTTTTCTGCCGTGGTGGACTTGTCACATTCAGTTTTCCTCATGGTTACAAGGTGGCTGCCAGAGTTCCGGTAGCACGTGGAGTTATAACAATGTCCTATGGAAAAAGAAAGAGGCTACCCTTTCCTGAAGTTTCATTTTATCAGAGAGAAAATCTTCCCTGGTTACCTCACAACTGATTCTCACAGCTGGTGTCCTCTTAAATCTCACTTGTGGCCTCCTGGGCACGGTGGCTTATGCCTGTAATCCCACCACTTTGGGAGACTGAGGTGGGTGGATCACTTGAGGCCAGGAGTTCCAGACCAGACTGGCCAACATAACAAAACCCCATCTCTACTAAAAATACAAGAATTAGCTGGGAGTGATCGTGAACACCTGTAATCCCAGCTACTCAGGAGGCTAAGGCATGAGAACTCTTGAACCCAGGAGGCAGAGGTTGGAATGAGCCAAGATCATGCCACCACACTGCAGCCTGGGTGACGGAGCAATCTGTCAAAAACAAGATTAAAAAAAAGTCTCACTTGTACAATTGTGTCGTGCGCCCCTTGTTAAACCAATCATTGGCAAGGGGATGGATTACTATGGGTGGTTCAGCCTAATCAGGGTTGGACACTTTCTTCATCTGTTCGGGATACTGTAACAGAATACCACAAACTGAGTGGCTTTTAAATAGAAGAAATTTGCCAGGCACGGTGGCTTGTGGCTCATGGCTGTAATGCCAAAGCAAGCTGATCACCTGGAGTCAGGAGTTTGACACCAGCCTGCCCAACATGTCGAAACCCCATCTGTACTAAAAATAGCCAGGTGTGGTGGTAGTCACTTGTAATCCCAGCTACTCATGAGGCTGAAGCAGGAGAATTGCTTGAACCTGGGAGGCGGAGGTTGCAGTGAGCCAGTATCACACCACTGCATTCCAGCCTGGGTGACAGAGCAAGACTGCAAATAAATAAATAAATAAATAAATAAAATTTATATTCCAGAGGCTGGGAAGTCCACGAACAATGCATCGGTAGATTGGTGTCTGGTAAGGACCTACTTCCTTATTCATAAATGGGGCCTTCTTGCTGTGTCTTCACATGGCAAAAAGAGTGAAGGGTCTTTTCTCTCTCCAGCCTTTAAAAAGGATTGATTGATTGATTGACACGGTCTTCTTCTGTCGCCTAGGCTGGAGTACAGTGGCGCACTCACAGCTCACTCTAACCACGACCTCCTGGACTCAGGGGATCCTCCTACCCCAGCCTCCCAAGTAGCTAGGACTACAGGTGCATGCCACTGTACCTGGTTGATTTTTTAAATTATTATTTCTGTAGACAATGTTTTTTTTTTTTTTTTTTTATGTTGTCCTGGCTGATCTCAAACTCCTAGCTTCAAGTAATCCTTCCACTTCAGCCTCCCAAAGTATTGGGCTTACAGGCATGTGTCACTGAGTCTAGCCCACCAGCCTTTCCTTAGTGCCTTAGAGGGCACTAATCCCATTCCTTATGGTTCCATCCTCATGACCTAATCGCCTCCCCAAAGCCCCACCTCCTAATACCACCATCTTGAAGGTAAGGATTTCAACATAGGCATTTTGGAGGGAAGACAAACATTCAGACCACATGAAACATTCAGAGTCACATGAGGCAAGGGCAAAAGAGCCAAATGAAACAGAGGCTCTGGCTCGAAGGAAGCAGAGGGCATGGCTGCTGAGACAGCCAGCACCTCTTCTCCACGCCCTTCCTTGGGGTCACCTCCATTCCCTGGAAAGGTCTGGCTTCTGTGTTTTACATTTCAGTGTGCTCTTCTCAGCAGAGCGCTAGGTTACTCTTGGCACAGGGAATTTTTAAACACCCTGTGGGAGGGTTCCTGGAACTGAATTAAAAAAAAAAAAAAAAAAAAAAAAAGAGGGACCAGTGACTTAGAATGTGTTCTTTACCAACGTTCTCCTTGATGATACACTTTCCCCAGACTGATCGTTTTCTTGTTTGGTCATTTTCTGCATCTTTCAAGTGACACAATCTCACTGATGAAGTCACAACCAAATTTCTGTTATCTTGCCTCAGATTTTGCTTAAAAAGGGAGCATTTATGAGGCCAGTGCATCCTTACTTAACCTCACACAGCAGGTACTTTTTATTTGCACAAACAATCTGGGAACAAAGATCTTGCTTAGGAGGAGGGAGCTAACTTTGTGAAACAAAACAATAGCTTTTGGCTAGAGAGGATGGAAAACCTTATTTTAAAGGGCAGATGTCAGGAAAATGTGTAGCGCGGGATTGTGGCATAGCCACTGTGTAAAACCTTGCAGTTAAACAAGGCACACAGAATGCCTAGTTAAGGTAAATGCTTGTTCCGTGTTGTTCCCAGTGGCTTTTGGGTCTTCTGGGGTGGAAGTTTTTGAAGATTGCCTTTTAAATAGAGAAATCAAATACCAATGAACTTGAAAATAAAACAAGACATGAATAGAGTTTAGAAATCAGGTTTAAATTTGTTTTCTTCCTATATCACTACCTATTCTATGAACACTGTCACACACTTGCTATTTGGGCTGTGTTGGTTTTAGCTTGGTTCTCTGAAGAGACAATGGCTTACAAATGCAGCCTATGACCTAAGTAGAAAAGGCCATCTCTAACTTTACAACTTTCCCTCTTCCTCATCATCAAAAAGCATTTAACAAACAAGTCATTAATCACTTACAGCCTGGGCCACCCATTGTGTAAGAAGGACCAGGTCTTTACCCTTCTCCCTTTCATAACTCAAAGGAACAGCTGTACTTTCCCCCAGTACTCTAACCAACTTACCGTTCTTTAGGCAGGGGTAGATAATGGAAAATATTCTTACTTCCAAAGTTTCATGCAGGAAGTTAGAAATGAATTTCTAAAATGTAATTGTCCCATGGAGTAGTTTATCAACCCACTCCTCTGATAGGTTCGTAAGAAGCTTTTGCAGATAGTTACAATAAAGCTCATCTCTGTTCGCAGCCTATGACTCACTTGAGTGTCCCCAAAAACATTTGTTTTGTCCTGGAGTCTCTATTAGCAAAAGGAGATATTTATAAGGAAGTGTGAATAATGCCTATACATGGGAGATAACCAGGGAACGAGTACATTCCCAAATAGGTGGCAATTAGGCTTACATACCAATTTTCAACAAAGAACAGTAAATTTATAAAGAAGTGACAGGACAAATGAAAAGGACTCTGAGTCTGAGAGAAGGCAAACTGATAAAGGCTAGTTAGTAAGGCTTGTTATGTAGATTCATTTGATATCTTCAGACTGCTAGGGATCTAACTTTGTCTTTCGTGATCATCCTTTGCTTTTCCTGGTAAAGAGGGGAGGAGGACGTTTTGCCTTTGTAAATTTATATCCTGCTTTTAGGCACATAAGGGGAGGGCAGAGAGCTCTTCGTGTATCTGCTTTTTCTCAATTGCTTTCAGCTCAAAATAATCCTTATACCAGAGTAGTGTATTTTGGAGTGGCATATTTTGGTATCCTACAGCGTCATCTGGCGCTGGAGGGGGATGGGGGGGGGAATGAAGAGAGGAATGGAGTCACTACCCTGTGACTATAGACGGGATCTGCACTTAACTTGGCAGAGCTCCCATGAGAGTTGGAAAAAGCCACAGTTGTTAGAGCTAATATTCCTTATGGACAGGGCTGGGCTTCCATCAGTGTACGCCACTGTGGCTCTACTAGTTGTTAAAATACTGAAAGAGTGAATAGCTGCTGCCTTCCCTTGTACTCCGGGAATCCCCAACAATCCAGGAGCTAAAGGGTTAATGCCTGGCCCAGCTGCGGGGCTTAAATCTACATCTGTCCTGACTGGTTTTGATTGGCTGGTACCCTGTGGGTTGTCAAATATTTTTAATATCACCTCTGCATTTGCATCCTCTTCTTATGTAATCCATATAATCTTTAGCTTCTATCCATTTCACAGTTCTATTCTAGTTTAATGAGAACTTAAAAAAAATCAGTCTTTCATTTTGACTTAAATTTATGTTCTGAAACCATGTAAAGGAAGACATTAGAGTACGGTCTAAATTCTGGGGCTTTCAGTCACTTGTCTTAATAGAAACTCCTTTTGCGATAGAAGCAATGTGTATCTAAAATGTGATTTTATTTTCTGGTTTACAATTGCCTTTGCATAAGATTCCCTCCCCCAAAAAAGAATTGATATTAATTTTATCATCAGAGAAAAATAACAGTGTAAAGATTAAATTGCGAAGGTATTTCTTTTTGGTGTTAGGGGTTGGGAAGACACAGTGTGGAAGACGGCTCTGCAGATTCAGATGTGCCCCTCACTCACGATTCATTTTCCCATGAGGCTGTAAATTAGTCATGTCTAGGTTCTCGGACTAGCCTGGGGTTAGCGTCACTCAGACCATCACCTGAAGCATGGTATAGGTAATTTTTAGAAAGTGTTAAACATACAAAAAGAGAATGAAGTCTGTTATTCCTGCTTACTTGTACCTGGGGATTTTTTTTCTTCGTAGCCATTTTACTTTGATGTATAATTTCAGGCTCATGGAACAGTTGTTAAGAATGATACCAAGAACTCCTGTAAACTCTATCCAGATTCACCAGTTGACATCTTGCCCCATTTACTTTATCATTTCCTCTGTGTATGTATATATGTGTGTGTATGTATATGTATATATTTTTTTCTGAACCATTTGAGAATAAATTGGAGACATCCTGTCCTTTTAGCTCTAGATATTTTAGTGTGTATTTTCTGAGAACAAGAATATAACCATAGCACAGTTATAAAAAATCTGGAAATTTCTTTTTTTAAATAATTTTTTTTGTTTTTTAATTTTAATTTTTTTCCTTTTTTAATCTGGCCTTGCTGAGTCCAAATTCTGGAAATTTAGTTTTGATGTTCTCTACTGCACAGCGGAAAGTCTAATGCCGTCAGGCATCCTTGCCGAGTCCTCTTTAGCTATTTTTTCCCCTTTGGATTAGATTGAAGCAAATTCCAGGCAATTGATCTGTAAATTACTAAGTTATCAAGTATTGCAGAGGTCATTTTGGCTACCTTGTCCACATGGAAAACTTTGGGGGCAACCTTTTTCCTACTCTCTCTAGTCCTTGGAAAAAACAGCTGTGAGAGGCTGAAGAAGGGTGGAAACTGAGAAGCAGGAATCAGTGATGAGTGAGTCGTACCGAAGTGCACAGTGTGGTCTGTGGGTGTCTGCATGGAGTCATCTGCATATCGAATATGAAGATTTCAGGGCTCCATCCAGACCTACAGAATTAGTACCTCTTGGAGCCAAACCCAGGAATCTGCGTTTTGACAAGTGTTGCTGGAGGTTCTTATACCCAGGGGGTTGGAGACACTCAGGCCCAGGAGCAGGTGGCCTGGGAGTGACGCTGTGTCCCCATCAGTTGAACCTCACCCTCTCCCAACTCTGTATTGTGTCTCTAATTTCATTAGGGTGACTGAAATTCCAGCCCAGATTCCTTAGGGTTGACAAGAGGCGCAATTTTAGGAATGTGAATAGCTATGGGTGTGTTCCCCTCCATAGAAACCCACGTGTTGGTGTGAAGGGCTCTCAGCACATATTTTCTTCCAACACAGGGCTGACATCTTGAGGACATGGGAGTTTCACAGGAACAGGGAGAGTATTAGGACCTGGAATGCTTTGCAGGGGTGGAGTAACTTGTTTTCTGGGGGGAGGATGGGGGTGGAGAGGGGAATAGGTACTTGGATCGTCCCTTAGATGCCTGGGGAAAAGCTGTTAGGAAGTAAGAGGTGAAAAAGGACCCTGGAGAAAGAAGCTTTGGGCAGAAACCTTAACCTGCACCCTGGGAGAGCAACAGGAACCCTTCTTTTCTAGGATTGGCTTGGGGACTAAATTAGCTGCAGCAGGTGCTTCCCAGGAAGGACCAGCTGTGCTACGGGAGTAGTTATTACCCCCAGAGCCGGACAAGCACGCTGGTGCTGTCATTTCACTGTATTTCTGGATTTCCGCCGTATGTCTGTACTCTAACAAATTTGTTAATTCTAAATATGGAGATTCATAGAGCTCTTCTCTAAGGTCCCTTTTTATCTCTGGAGACTTTATAATCACCTCATTCGGAGAGGAGCAGACACTTCCCTCCATCAGTCATGCCCCCTTTTCAGGCAGGCCAGAGACACAGTTCAGTTCTTTATGGGACTACATCCTATATCTAGTCTTCTCTGCCACTCAAGTTACAAGGGTCCTTTGTAAATGTTTCTGAGCCACTGACAAATGGGTGGAAAGACAGCCAGGCTCTAGATATTAACTGCAACTGAGGGGTGGGGAGGACTTAATCCTCACCTGCATCCTGTCAACTGTGGCCATGTGACAGGTGATTTTGCTCACCCAAAGGGTGATGAGGGCTGATGACCACCCTCACCTAGGACAGTAGTCTGTCTTAGTCTGTTTTGTGTTACTGTAACGGAATACCACGGGTAACTTGAACAGAAATTTATTTTCCATAATTCCGGAAGCTGGGAAGTCCAAGGTTGAGGGGTTGGTGTTTGGTGAGGGTTTTCTTAATGCATCATTCTATGGAGGAAGGGCAATGAGAGAGTGAGAGAGAGAACAAGAGGGAGCCCAACTCATCCTTTCATAACGAATCCACTCCGCAGTAATGGCATTAATTCCTTTATAAGGGCAGTGGCCCAGTAACCCAGATGCCTCCCGTTAGGCCTACCTCCCGACACTGTGGCACTGGGAATCAAGTTTCCAGCACAGGAACTTAGGGGGACACATGCAAACCACAGCATAACCCAAGTGGATATTTCCTTTCCTTCTGCTGTTGAATCTCTCCCCTCCCTTCTCTTCGAAAGGAGATGCACTTCCCAAGTCCTTTTTTCTTTTTGTGTGAGTGATTCTCAAGCCCTAGCTGGTGCTTGTTTAAATTTTGAGGCTTCTCCAGCCTTCCTCTTGGGGGCCCGGGTGTGTTTCTCTCTCTCTCAATTATATGTGTGTGAGGAGGCTGGAGGGAGCCTTCTAGACCCAGCCAGGACCCACCTCTAACTGCTGGTGTCTTCACAGGGAGGAGGGAATGCAAAACACTGAAAGCAAAGCCACCCCTTGGCCCTGTGCCCAGACCTCTCCTGATGCTGTGGAAGCAGCAGGCCCCGGAGAAGCAGCGGTCCGCTCTGGCCCCCTGGGGCCTCCTGGGGTGGCCAGGTGTTTCTTCAGTCTAAAGGTTGAAGGGAGATTTTGGACTCAGGTACATTTTTGCTGAATAGCTGAAGCGCTAATTAATCTCCCAAGTCTCCCCTTGGCCAGGGCCATTTCTGGCAGATATTAATTGGGTTTATGAGACAGATGAAGTATTTTAAGGTGCAAAAGACGTTCTCCAGGCACTGTTGTGATGATGGTGAATATGCAAATTGGTGTTTTAAATCTCTGTTTAGATTCGAGAGCAGTGAGGGTGCCCTTTTGGGGATGTGCTTTTCTGTACCTGCTTGGAGAGTGGCAGGCTGAGAGATTTAGGTGTCTGATTAAATTCCATTTTCCACGAATTTGTGGACATGGGCCTAGTGTGTGCTAAGTGCTAAGAATACACAGGTAAGCGACCAGGTTAAGACCATCCTGGCTAACACAGTGAAACCCCATCTTTATTAAAAATACAAAAAATTAGCGAGGCTTGGTGGCAGGTGCCTGTAATCCCAGCTACTCAGGAGGCTGAGGCAGGAGAATCACTTGAATCTGAGAGGCAGAGGTTGCAGTGAGCCGGGGTTGTACCACTGTATTCCAGCCTGGGTGACAGAGTGAGACTGTCTCCAAAAAAAAAAAAAAAAAGGAATACACAGGTAATCAAGCTCCTGTTCCTACCCACGAGATCTAGAAGGGGAGATAGACCTAGGCCAGTTATAATTCAGTGTGATGAATGCCAGCCCAGAAGGAGGCCTGGGGTGCAGGCGTGACTAGAGGAGTGGTCAAGGACACCTGCACGGTGAGGGTGATGCCGAGTCACCTTTGAATAGGTGAATGGGAGCTCTCCAGGCAGAAACACCAGGGAAAATGCATTCCCAGCAGCTGTAACAGCACACACTAGGCATGGAATGTAGAACGATGCAGGAAAACTGGCTACAGATGTTCCTAAACATTCATGTGCTTTCTGTGTATCCGGCATGGGCCTACGTGCTTCCTATATTGTAACTCTTTTAATCCGTATAATAACTCTATGAAGTAGTTATAGGGCCACAGTATCCTAGCTGTAGTTAGGAACAACATCAATAATTTATAAAATGTAGATAGAAAACTTGACCCAGTGAATCCATTTGGCGGCAAAAACTGACCAATTTAGTCTGAAGAGTCATATTACTGTGTTTGAGGATAGACTCACCATGGGCATCACGGTAGTGCACGTGCGCTGTCTAGTCTGAAAAACTCTAAACCTTGAAGTACATCTGACCCCAGGGTTTTGGATAAGGAACTACGGCCTTGTCCTGGTGTCATCTGCATCTTGCGTTTGAGGAAACAAAGAGACAGGGAGGAGTGATTTTCTCAAGGTCACAAAACTGGAAGGAGCCATCAGGGTTTGCACAGGGGTTCTGGTGTTCTGGAGCCCTTCCAGGCATCCTTAGACAACACAGCCCTGAAGGCTCTGACTTCCTGCAGAGGAGTGACTTGGGCACTCCATGCATGGGCAGCTCCTTCCTGCAGAGGAGTGACTTGGGCACTCCATGCATGGGCAGCGTGTTACCCACTGAGGTGTTCTTGATGGCCGAGCCCCGACAACTCTCAGCAACACAGCTTTATTATTTCCCACAGATTAGAAACCTGACCTAGGTCTGACTGGACTAAAATCTAAGTGTCGACATTCAGGAGGCCCTCATGGGGAATCTACTTCCTTGCCTTTTTCACCTAGTAGAGGCCGCCTGCTATCCTTGGCTGATGGGCCCTTCCTCCATCTTCAAAGCCAGCAATAGCACATTGAGTCCTTCTCACATGACATTACGCTGGCCCTGTCCTCTGCTTCTCTTCCACCTTTAAGGACCCTCATTATTACATTAAGCCCACCCACATAGTTGAGGATACTTTCATAGTTTAAGATTAGTTAACTGGAAAACTTAATTCCACCTGTGAGCTTATTTCCCTTCTGCTCTGTAATGTAACATATTCACAGATACCAGTATGTGGACCTCTCTGGGAGCTGTTCATTCTGCCTCCTATACCCAGACACTGAGGAAAACTAACCTGCTCTGGTTCCCGTAATTATCATAGGTATTACCTGGACAGAAATGCTGTTTTGTAAAACCTTTCTTTGAGGAGAACTTGCCCTTGTGGAGGAAACATCAAAGGGTCATCAGAGTGGCAAGGTTGCTGACTTTGTCTTCTCCCTAGGGGATGGTTTGGCCAGCTCATAGGTTGAGACCCGCTGGCCAGGAATAGCCCCCAGAGCATGTGGCCCTTGTAGGGACCTTCCAAAGGACAAATGCTTACAAACAGTTGCAGCCCAGCCAGACTTGGCTCGGGCTTCTCATCTGTAGAACTGTAAATAATAAATGTTTGTTGCTGTAAGTTAATAACTTTGTGACAGTTCATTATAGTAGCAATAGATGTTAGTGTTTGAGCACCCTCCTTGGGCCAGGTCCCTGGGGTGACATGCTAGCAAAATGTGGCTGGAGGCAGGCTGGGTTCTGGAAGCTGTCGTATGAGCGTTTTATTTGGGGTGGAGGTAAGGAGAGATTGTCTGCCTGCCCAGAATACAGAATTCCATCCTCCTTTCAACATATCCCTGATGACTGTGTGTGTGCAGCGTGTGAGCAGAGCATGAGAGGGCAGGAATGGAAAAGCAGGAAGGCAGCAATGACAACAGCAACAGGAAATGGGCACAGGCTGGGCATGGTGGTTTTCCTCAGTCGCAGCACTTTGAGGGGCCAAGGTGGGGGATCACTTGAAGCCAGGAGTTCAAACCAGCTTGGGCAACATAGAGAAACCCTATTTCCAAAAAACCACAAATGGGTACAAAATGAGGCAAGAAAGCACAGAGGGAAAAGAGCCCCTGGTTATTTGACATGTGAGTCGCATAAAGATGACAGGACCTTGGGGCCAGGGTTTTTGTTTTGTTTTTTTCATCTATCGGAACATGTCTTTATTGATCTCCTTTTCCCACCAAGGATCTTCTCATCTTTTCATTGGACACATAATTATGACTTTACTTTTTCTTACAGCATTGAAAAGTTGTCTTTCTTTTTTCTTTTCTTTTTTTTTAATTTTAAGTTCCGGGATACATGTGCAGAATGTGCGGGTTTTGTTACATAGGTATTACGTGTGCCATGGTGATTTGCTGCACCTCTTGACCCATCCTCTAAGTTCCCTCCCCTCAGCCCCCACCGTCCAACAGGCCCTGGTATATATTGTTTCCCTCCGTATGTCCATGTGTTCTAATTGTTCAACTCCCATTTATGAGTGAGAACATGTGGTGTTTGGTTTTCTGATCCTCTGTTAGTTTGCTGAGGATGATGGCTTCCAATTTGATCCATGTCCCTGCAAAGAACATAATCTCATTCTTTTTTATGGCTGTGTAATATTCCATGGTGTATATATATCGCATTTTCTTTTTCTTTCTTTTTTGTTTTTTTGAGACAGAGTCTCACTCTTGTTGCCAGGCTTGAGTGCAGTGGCACGATCTCGGCTCACTGCAACCTCCGCCTCCTGGGTTCAAGCGTTTCTTTTGCCCTAACCTCACAAGTAGCTAGGACTACAGGTGTGTACCACCAAGCCCAGCTAATTTTTGTATTTTTAGTAGAGACGAGATTTTACCATGTTGGCCAGAATGGTCTCGATCTCTTGACCTTGTGGTCCACTCGCCTAGGCCTCCCAAAGTGCTGGGATTACAGGTGTGAGCCATCGCACCTGGCTGTATACCACATTTTCTTTATCCAGTCTATTACTGATGGGCATTTGGGTTGGTTCCATGACTTTGCTATTGTAAATAGAGGGGTAGGGTCTTGAGGGGAAAAATGTCTTAAGGGGGCAGCATCAGCTTTCAAAGGGAGAGCTTTGCTCAGTGAGGAGACTATTGTTTAGTTGCATGGATTTGTGGCGTCTGTTTTGTTTTGGTTTCAATCACTGGCTGAGAAAGCGTCCCTTACTAAGACTATCTGGAGTCTTGCTGGCCCCACAGGATGTCCCATGGTTGGGAATGGGGAATGCAGGGAGGCAACCAAGACATTTGCCAGAAGCAGGACCAGCTACATAATTTGCAGGGCCCTGTACAACATGAAATATAGCATCCCTGTTCAATGATTATTACATATTTCAAGATGGTGATAGCAGCACATTTAACCAAGCGTGAGGCCCTTCTAAGGATGAGGCATTGTGTCACTACACCAGTCACACACCTATCAAAGTGACCCTGACCAGAAATAATGTACCCTGTGTGTGTCCTCACCACTCTCTGATGTCGTGAATGTTTTCAACGCCTGGTTCCCAGGGAATTGACTAAACCATAGGCCTTAGCCTGGAGGACTCACTTTCTTATCATAAAACTTGTCTTGATTGCACTGGATATCTGATGCTGTTTGAAAGATGCTTTGCCCAGTACTTGGGGAGAATCCACGTTCCAGGAGTGGGAAGGGAGAGGAGGCCGAGGAGGGGAACTTGACACTTTCTCAGAGACTTCCCTTTCTGGCTATGTGACCTCGGACAAGCAACTTAGATTCCTGCCATCTCAGTTCTTCATCTGTACAATGGAGATCATGTTGCTGACCCCACAGTGGTGTCGTGGAATTAATCAAGGTGGTCTGAGACAGGGCCACTGCCTGGCATGTAGGAGTTAAAAGGAGGGCACTCCGGCTCCGCATCCATCCATTTTTCTGCCCAGAACTGGTGGTCAGAAGTCTGCAGAAGAGCATGGGTGCCGCGTGCAGCTCAGCACAGCTCCACAGATGAGTTTTGTTTTGTTTTTGTATTATTAAAATCTCCAGGCTACAGGTTTAACTTTAGGAAACACATATAACCTGTATGGCAAAGTCAGTCCCAACAGTCTACTCTGAAATGGATTTCTCAGATGAACATAAATACATATCCCTCATTAACTTTCTTATTTCTGAATTCTAGAACACATAAACCATACCATTGTCACGCAGACAAAGTAAGGCATAGCCTTTCTCCATACTTTGTGGAACTTCTTTTTCCTCTTATGAGACTCCCACAAGTTTCTTTCTTTCTTTTTTTTGAGATGGAGTCTCACTCTGTCCCTAGGACTAGAGTGAAGTGGCGCCATCTTGGCTCACTGCAACCTCTGCCTCCCCGGCTCAAGTGATTCTCCTGCCTCAGTCTCCCGAGTAGCTGGGATTACAGGCACCTGCTACTACACCCATTTAATTTTTTGTATTTTTAGTAGAGGTGGGGTTTTACCTTGTTGGCCAGGCTGGTCTCGAACTCCTGACCTCATGATTCGCCTGCCTTGACCTCCCAAAGTGCTGGGATTACAGGTGTGAGCCACCGCACCTGGCCACAAGTTTCTAGAAATGCCTCTGGTATCTTGGACATTTCTACTCCATAGAGAAATGCACCAGAGAAAGGTGCACATTGAAAGAGGCTGGCTACTGCAGGCCTCCTCCAAGCGGGAGGGTGAGGATCTGCACATGAATCCTCCGATGCTTTGAAGCTGTCCAGGTCATGCATTTCCTAGTAAAGCCTCCAGCAGGGGTATGAACACCTCTAAGTCACTTCCCAAGGTGTTCCTCGCTCAACCACATTCAGTTTTTCCCTACTCTCCTGGACAATCTTCATCTATTTTTAGGATGGCAACTTAAACTCTGTCAGGTCAAATTAACACAACATTCACAGATGCCTAAATGCTCTTTTTTCCACACAGCTGTGCAAACTGGGGAGGCCAAGGATATGACTGCAAAAGAGTTAAGGTTTAATGTTCATGGATAAGCTTTCTTCCCCATGAAAACGCTGTGTGGCACTTAACGCTAGAGCACTTACTCTAACGCACACGCATACTCCCTACTGTGTCTGGCACAGATACACTCCACATGTTATATTAAGTAAAATTTCCTTTTTTTTTTTTCCTTCAGAGAATAGTTTTTCTTCAGTCCTAAAGGACTCAGCTTCTTCCGTGGGCTTTGGTGAAGATTGTGGGGCAGCATGTGCAGGTGTAAATCGGGGTGAGGGTGTTTGATTCTTGATCCTTTCGGGCTTCATGAGATAAATTCCTGACTACTTTGCTGTGAATGGCACAATTCACGCAGTGAGGTAGTCTCACATACAGCTTGGAAAGCACGCAGGCTTTGAAGATGCTTGCTTCAGAAATGTCTCTGAAAGCTACAGCCTCTACTGTGTTTTGAATGATGAACTTTTTTTTTTTTTTTTTTTTTTTTTTGAGACAGGGTCCCTCTCTGTCACCTAGGCTGGAGTGCAGTGGCATGATCACAGCTCACTGCAGCATCCGCCTCCCAGGCTCAAAGTGATCCACCAGCCTTAGTCTCCTGAGTAGCTGGGACTACAGGCATGTGCTACCATGCCTGGCTAATTTTTAAATTTTTTCTAGAGACAGGGTCTTACTATGTTGCCCAGGTTGGTCTTGAACTCCTGGCCTCAAGTGATCCTCCTGTCTCAGCCTCCCAAACTGCCGGATTACAGATATGAGCCACCACACCTGGCCACAAACTTCTTAATAGCCTCGTCCTTGAACATGCACCAGGTGCAGTTTGTGCCGTGACTAGGTTGCACGCGGCTTGGTCCTTTTGGGCATGACGATTGTTTCTTCTTTTTCTGTCATCTTGGAAGTGAGGACTCAAGCCCCAAATGTTCTGACTACCCTGCTTCCCCTTATCTGCCCTTGACATGCATACACCTCACCTACACCTAAACCTGTGCCGATGCTTTCCTAGGCCATACCCAAGAGCCGTTGAACAAGCCATTGGACTGAGCTTCCATAGCCCCAACCCTGCTCAGAATCTATGCCTACAGGCAGCTCCCAGCCCAGGCTTGAGCAAAATGAGTGAACATGGGAGGGAAGCAACTGTGGTCCAGCGAATCTGGGGGAATATCCACAAATTCACCCCAACCAATGCTTGTCACCTCTTTCCCAGCAGGCTGTTCGCTGGCAAGAGGCAGAAGCAATGGCTTTGCTTCTGTCCACCCTGTCCTGGCTGAGCTGGAGGTGCTAATGAGCAGTGAAGTGGCAGGCTGCGAGGGAGAGGGAGGGAGCCAATGGTCTGAACTCTTTGGCCTAGAGAATCTGGAACATGCCAGAGGAAAGACTGGCCACTGCGGAGAGTGGGCCTTTGGTGAGCTGAGGGCTGTGAGGCAGGGCAGGATTCGTTGCAGAGAATGGGTTTAAGGACTTCTCCTCCCCTGTTGGTGCCTCTAAAGCTTTGCTGATGTCAAATTCCACATTCCTTTATCAGTCTCAAAGCTGGTATCAGTCACTTTAATTGGAATCCTGGGAAGACAGAGTGGGTGGAAGAAAAGCCAGCAGGGTGGGAGAGAAACAGAACCAAGAGACTTTGGGTCTATGTAACAGTTTTCTTCAGGCAATAAATTCCTCTTACATGCTGGGAGGAGCAAAGTGTGGGGGAAGAGGGAAGGTCACTTTTCTCCCAGGGAGAAGTGGGTTGTGGGCTTCTGTGCTCAAAAGCTGGGGCTACTCTTTCTTTTTGAGGAATTTTATCTTACATTTTAGAAATTAAGAAATACTTGTTCATTGTTGACAGCTTAGAAAACACAAGCAAGCAAAAGAAAAATGAGAAAAAGATACTTGTATCTCCCCATTTTAGAGATTACGATTATTAACATTTTGGGCTATAGTTTTTTAGCTTTTTTTCTCTATGCACAATTCATCTCACAATCTGTAATTATACTCTAATCTTGTTATCTGTTTTTTCACCTGTTAATGCATCATAAATATCTTTTCATGTAGATGTGAATCATGGATTGGTTTTTTGTTTTGTTTTTTGAGATGGAGTCTTGCTCTTGTCGCCCAGGCTGGAGTGTAATGGTGTAATCTCGGCTCACTGCAACCTCCGCCTCCTGGGTTCAAGCAATTCTCCTGCCTCAGCCTCCTGAGTAGCTGGGATTATAGGCACCCACCACCACACCCAGCTAATTTTTTGTATTTTTAGTAGAGACTGGTTTTTACCGTGTTGGCCAGGCTGGTCTTGAACTCCTCACCTCATGATCCGCCCACCTTGGCCTCCCAAAGTGCAGGGATTACAGGTGTGAGCTGCTGCGCCTGGCCCCATGGATTGTTTTTTAAATGGTAGTATCGTATTCCAAAGTTTAGATGTACTTAACCCCATAGTTGAAAATTTAGGGTTTTTTTTGTTGTTGTTGTTGTTGCAGTGTTGCTGTTATTAAGCTACATCCTTATAGCTTCATCTTCATGCACATCCTTAATAATTTCCTTAGAATAAATTTCTAGATGCTTTTCCATACGATATATTTCTATGCGCTTTTTATTTTTATTTTTTAATATGGAGTCTCACTCTGTTGCTCAGGCTGGAGTGCAGTGGCTCAATATCGGCTCACTGCAACCTCCATCTCCCAAGTTCAAGCAGTTCTTCTGCCTCAGCCTTCTGGGAGTAGTGGGGGTTATAGACACGTGCCACCACGCCCAGCTAATTTTTGTATTTTTAATAGAGACAAGGTTTCACCATGTTGGTCAGGCTGGTCTCGAACTCCTGACCTCATGATCCATCTGCCTTGGCCTCCCAAAGTGCTGGGATTATAGGCATAAGTCACCATTCCATTTTTTTTCTTTTGAGATGGAGTCTCATTCTGTTGCCCAGGCTGGTGTGCAGTGGCACAATCTTGGCTCACTGCAACCTCTGCTGCCTGGGTTCAAGCAATTCTCCTGCCTCAGCCTCCCAAGCAGCTAGGATTCCAGGCATGCACCTACCATGCCAGGCTAATTTTTGTATTTTTAGGAGAAACAAGGTTTCACCATGTCGGCCAGGCTGGTCTTAAACTCCTGACCTCAAGTGATCCACCCACCTCAGCCTCGCAAAGTGTTGGGATTATCGGCATGAGCCCCCGTGCCTGGCCTCTATGTACACTTTTAAGGCTTTAGACCAGTGTTCTCAACCAGGACTGAGCCCTCACCCCCAAGAGGCATGTGGCAATGTCTAGAAATGTGTTTGAGTGTCATAGCTGGAGGTGGAGGTTGCTGCTAGCATCCAGTAGATAGAAACTCCCCACATCAAGGAATTATCAAGTCCAAAATGTTAATAGTGCCGTGTGGTTGAGAAACTTTGCTTAGACACGTGGGTATTTTAATTCTTTGTAATATGTGTGGGGCTGGAGCTTCTAAGCCTTGGAGGAAAACAAGGTGGCTCAGTTTAGCTGGCTGAAGCTCAGCCAAAACCAACCCAGTCCCATCCTCCCCTCCACTTGCAAAGGGTTTGGGTGTTTCTGGTGATTTGGAGAAGGGAAATGACTGATGTGTGCTACTTGGAGCCTGTCCCTGAATCTAGGAGAGAAAGAGAGGCAGGATGCTCTGGGAGGAGGTGCAGAAGTGAGAGAGAGGCAGAGAGAAGGAATGGGGAGGATGTGTGGTGTGGTGCTGAACAATACAATCCTTGTTGCAATGAAAAGAGGATTGTGTGTCGTCTTTAGGGACCTGAAGGCCAGTTCCTGGCACTCAGGACCTAGGCAGGGAAGACACACGCAATTGCAGAATGCAGGAGGAGAGTGTGGCCAGAAAGACTCTATTGTCTCCCTTGAAGCTGGCATAGGGAGCGTGAAGTCCTGTGTCCTGGGGTGCTGGCCAGGGCCTGCAGGATCAGGAATGAAAAACATCAGCGCCCCCCACACCATGCCTTACAGTTCTGTGAGATCTGAAATGTTGCCCTGTCCATCAAGTCTCCTTCTCAAGTAAACCTATGACACTCATTGAAACTGGCCACTTCATTTGTTCATCTTTGGAATGCATCACAATCATTCATTCATAACCCATATAATTACTAAGCATCTACTAGATGCCAGGCACCATGAGAGGCAATGAATAAAATAGAAACAGTTCCTGCCCTCATGGAAGAAACGGTATTTGACAATTCATCAAGCAGCATAACTTCTATGAAGAGGATATACAGGGTCCAGGGAGCACAGTGGGGGAGAACCCCACCTAGGGTGCATGGGGTCCTATAAGAGATGCTACTGCTCTTGTCATGGGGAACCTTTCTGCCTCCATGTGAGAAAGCCCAGGCCAGCCAGTAGAGAGAGAGAGGCCCAGCCATCCCGGCTGAGACCAGACATGTGTGAGGCCATTCTAGACCATCCAGCCATAGCTAGACCATTTCAGATGGGAAGACCCACCCTGGCAACCTACAGAATTGTGAGAAATGGTAAATTGTTGTTGCTGCAAGCCACTGAGTTTGAGGTATGTTGAACAATCAGAGCTAATCAGTACAAGTCATGTGGCTGCTCAAGAGTTATGGACAGACAGGTGGGGTGTTATAATTGGCCACACCTGGGTCAAGTACCCACTTATATGGGAAGCAGACTCTACTCTGTAACCGAAGACAATGTTGGGAAAGCTTACCTGGCAGATGCAAAAGATACTTGTCACTGTCTGATGTAGTGATGCATGGACAAAAAAAGGCCTCAGCATCTTCCAGTCTGCTTTTTCTCCTGTATTCTCAGTCTTGGCTAGTAGCATCACCTTCCATCTGATTGCTAAAGCTAAAAATCTCAGTGTCATTCTAGACTCCTTTCTTTCCCTCAACTCACATATTTATTATTCATCAGTCACTAACTTCTGCTGAAATCACCATGAAAATATTTTTTATTATATTCCTGGATATCTTTGCCCTTTAAGACTCAGCCTGGGCTTTACCTAACCAGGAAACCTTCCTGAAACCCCAAGTTGGGCTAAATAACTCTCTTGAATGCATATCTGTGCCTTACTTAACACATTCTTTGGCTGCTTTTGATCATGGGTGTGGCTCCCTCACTGGACTGGAAGCTTCCTGAGGGTAGGGACTGTTCACAAGATGTGGTTAGGAGTGATCATGCAACAGATGTGTGTGGAACTGAACCAAATTCCTCTGAGACAGTTTTCACCTTTTTTATTAATTTAGATTTCAGAAAAAAGGAATGAACTCAAAGCTTTTTGTTCCTGAAGGATTTGCGGGGAAGCTGGTCAGTAGTGGCCTGCCAGGGCTAATGAAGGGATTCAGGAGGCAGGTGGAGAGAGGCAGGCATGGACTGTGTGGTCTGTGGATGTAGATCTGAAACCACAGCCTCTCCAGCCTCCCCAAACTGTGTGATCTTAAGCAAAATATTTGCTTCTTTGAGTCACCTTCCCCTATTTCAAGAATAATCATATTTTTCTAGTAGGGTTGCTGTGAAATTTGAACAAAGATAACATAGGCATAATATCCAATACACAGTTGGTAGGTCCTTAATGAAATTAATTTATTTCTTTCCTTCTTGAAATACCCCATCTTGCAGTGGGTTCCCTTAGAATCAGAGCCTGAGAGAAGAATTTGAGTATAAGTAGTTTACTTGGGAGGTGATTCCTGAAAGGGGTGAGAAGTGACATAGAGGTGAGAAAGAACCCAGTGTATGTTAATAAACCAGCTACTAGCCAGTTCAGTGGCTCATGCATGTAATCCCAACACTTTAGGAGGCTGAGGCAGGAGGATTGCTTGAGCCCAGGAGTATGAGACCAGTCTGGGCAGTATGGAAAAACCTGGTCTCTACAAAAAATACAAAAAAGCTAGCCGGGCATGATGGTGTGCACCTGTAGTCCTGGCTCTCAGGAGGCTGAGGTGGGAGGATCACCTGGGTTCAGGGAGGTTGAGGCTGCCGTGAGCTGTGATTGTGCCACTGCTCTAAAGCCTGGGCAACAGAGTGAGATCCTGTCTCAAAAAACAAAATAAAACAAAACAACAAACAAAAACAATAAACCAGCTATCACTGTGGGCGACTGGGGCTGTCTGTCGAGGGACATCTGGGCCATTGTGTAGATTAGAACATGCTTCAGAGGACAAGGGAATAGGAGGCATTTATCCACCCAGCTCTGTCCACCACTGGCTGAGGGATGCTGTCAGGGCATTAACAACCCCGCCCTCTGTTTCGCTTCCTGAACTGGGAAAAGCTCTCAGGCAGAGAATCAGAAGAGCTTGCGGTAAGAAGCCAGGCACATGTGGGAATGGTGAGAGCCAAGGGGACACGTGCAGAGCCTTGGCTACACTGCTTTTTTGCTGAAATGATCTTCTTCATTCCCATACTGATTCTCATTATTTCTTATACTTAACAAATATTTCCCTGAATAAAGAGGATTAGAAATAAAATGCAAGTGGGCTGTTTTCTGTTATCACTATGAATGGATGAACTCTTTAGAAATGCAACTGCTTGCTTACTGTACTCTGGAAGTCTAGTAAGAGCAGGAGCAGAACTTCAGCCGTGGTAAGTAGATGCTCAGCTGCAACTCCTCAACCCTTAGGGCTTTCAGGTACTCCAAGGGAGATGGGGAAGGGGAACATCAGTGGGGGAAAATTTCAGGAATATTCTGTTTTAAATTGGGGTGTGACAGGAAGTTTACTTAAAGAGTGTGGGAGGGGAAAAAACAAATGCATTTCAGTCAGGTATTTTTCTGAGCTTTTTTTTTTTGGTTCTGTAAGTTTATATATATGTGTGTGTGTGTGTGTGTGTGTATACATATATATATATATATGTATATATATATATTAGATGGAGTTTCACTCTGTCACCCAGGCTGGAGTGCAATGGTGTGATCTTGGCTCACTGCAACCTCTGCCTCCAGGGTTCAAGCGATTCTCCTGCCTCAGCCTCCTGAGTAGCTGGGATTACAGGCACGTGCCACCATGCCTGGCTAATTTTTTGTATCTTTAGTAGAGTCAGTTTCACCATGTTGGCCAGGCTGGTCTTGAACTTCTAACCTCGTGATTTGCCCACCTTGGCCTCCCAAAATGCTGGGATTACAGGTGTGAGCCACTGTGCCTGGCATATTTTGATATGGTTTTAACCTTATAAAAAAGTTGCAAGACTAGTACCAGGAACTCTCTTATACCCAGAAACTTCCGTTATTTAGATTAACATACATTTACAATTGACCCCCTCCCTCCCTCTCTCTCTGTAATACCTAGGTGTAAATACATATTTTTAAGCCATTCAGAGTAAGTTGGAGACATTGGGACCATTTACCATTAAATAATTCCAGGTGTATTTCCTAAGAGCAAGAATGTTCTTTTATATAACCATATTCAGTTATTTCTGAGCATTTTTAACCACTTTGCAGTATTTTCAAGTAACTCTCAATTGCAGAAAATTCTTTACAAAAAAAGAAAAGTGCGTCAAAATGGACTGAATCAGTACACTTGTCAAGTTTTCCCCAGTTCAATGTTAAGGCTCATGGACTACCAAAATTTTATTGATTTTTGTATCAATTTATTAAAAAAATCTTGAATCCTCTGTAAATTGGTGAAACATTTATGGACTCTGGAAAACACTACCTACTTGGCTAATATCTTTTTCCCCAATAGTCTACTCCAATGTGATGGCCCTTTATTGATTTATTAACCATCAGAGTCATATTAAAGAACAGAGTGTTACAGCTGGAGGGGATTTTAAGAATTCCTGTAGCACCACTTTATAGTTAAGCAAACTGAGGATCACAAAGGCATTGCCTTGACAATCTCAGGGCAGTCGCAGCGGCTGGGACTGGAGACTTCAGAGAGAATCAATCTAATGTGCTTAAGGGGAGACCTTGGGGGCTCCTAGGGGCCTGCGGAGACCCAGAGTGGGAGATGGTGAGCTGGGAGAAGAATGAGACCTCAGCCTCCAGCCTCCAGCCTTCATCAGACAGTCCTGTTTTCGTCTCTGTTTCATATGTTGAGCTTCAGCATGAGATTTTCTGTGAAAAGGGGGCCTTACTACATAAAAAAAAAGTCTTAGGTTTCAAGACAGGCTCCGTAGTACCTGAAAAGTTGATGCCAGAGCTGGGCTTAGGCCTGAGCCTCCCACCTTCGTGGTATACCTCTCATAATCTCCCTGCACCTCCTCTTTCAAAGGAAAAATCAACGCCCTGGGGGACAAGAGGCAAAACTTGTTTACAAAATTCATTCTATCGAAGGATGATTTCATTTTTCAAAAGCCCCTCTCGACCATTCATTCTTGTTCAATTCATACGTTGACTTTATGCTCAGCAAGACTGCACACATAGCTCCAGTGACATACTTTCCAGAGCGAGGACACTGATCTTACTCTCCCAGATGATCAGTGTTCATATAATTTTAATTGCAAATGATGCATTTCATTATAGGTAATTCATGTAACTCGTGCTCTGATTTATAATGCCAAGATCATCAACTTTGCCTTCTCTCCATCCTTCACGAACTCAACTCACTTTATAAAAGATGAGGTCTTATTTTCATTACCTTATTCTTCCTCATTTTTGGTAAGACTCTTTTTTAACCTACTAGAATATTGTTCCTTATTTTGAAAATTATTATTCTAATAGTTACTTTAGGCCAATGTTGTTTTCCTCTGTGAGGCAATAGTGGTGGTTTTTGTTTTTTTTTTTTTTGAGATGGATTTTCATTCTTGTTGCCCAGGCTGGAGTGCAATGGGACGATCTCGGCTCACTGCAACCTCCGCCTCCCGGGTTCAAGCAATTCTTCTGCCTCAGCCTCCTAAGTAGCTGAGACTACAGGGGTGCGCCACCATGTCCAGCTAATTTTTGCAGTTTTAGTAGAGACGGGGTTTCACCATATTGACCAGGCTGGTCTCGATCTCTTGACCTTGTGATCTGCCAACTTTGGCCTCCCAAAGTGCTGGGATTACAGGCATGAGCCACCGTGCCCGGCAGCAATAGTGTTTTTAATTTATCAGACCACTCCTATCTCTAATGGAGTTTAGTGCCAAACAGACTTAGGTTCCTATTTCTGCCATAAGCCAGTGCATGGCACTCAAGACTTCATAAGTCTTCAGTCTCAGTTCCCTCATCTATAAGTGGGAATGATAATTGTCGTATTTATTTTATGGGATTGCTTTGAGTACTAAATTGTGATTCAGGTGAAGTACTTAGAATGAGTATCTGATAAGTAATAAGTATTTGCTAGTTATTATTTTTATATAGGAGACATTTTTGGTTAATTTCAGTTAGCCAAATAAATGAGACAGGTGTGATCTTTAAAATTTAGGCTTCTTTTTCTTGTAAGTTTAACACTTACAAGTCATATAATATACCTAAAATTATTATTTTTTCCTTCAAAAAGAGGATAAGTGGGAGTACATTTATGCAGCATGCTGTGGGTAGCCCGGTAGAACCAGAGGGTCCTCTGTAGCATGCATGTGAACTTGTCAGCCTGATCAAAGTGTTGTTATTATCTTGTGATGTGGGTTTTCAGCATGGTATTCCCTTCCATTTGTCTTTAGTTTTTAGTACTTATCAAAAAATGTAGAGGAAAAGAAAATGTATCAAAGACTATTTTAAATAAAAGAAGTTAAGAGAAAAAGGGAAAAAGCCAGGCATGTGACAGAAAGATGTAGAAACGCTTTCTAGCAATATTCTCTGCAGACAATTTAGCCCTCTGCCTCCAGCCAAGATGAAGTAACAAGGCCTGGATTTATCATCCTGTCTGAAACAACTAAAAAGCTAGACAGAATATATGAAAGAAAGGTTTTCAGATATTGGGCATCAGGTAGAACAGGACAGAGAACTCCAAGAAAGGAGTTGCAAAAAAGGTGAGCCTACAGTTGCCCTGGTTGACTACCTAGAGAGAATTTTCAGGCTGCCATGCCAAGCAGAACTCAGCATGTCCTTGAGTTGAGGAGACGGAGCTAGAAATTTGGGGAGACCGAAATGGCTAGAGTTCACAAGGAAGAGTTCCAGAGAGAAGAGGGCAGAGAGGGGTAGGGAAGAGAGCTGCAGCAGATAGCGTGAGCTGCAAGAGAGAGAGAATGAAGATGGTGTGGAGATGTGCAGAGGGTCCCCTTCAAGTATTCCAGCTGAGTACTAATCACTGCATGCATGTCAGAAAACTACCCAATGTCAGGGGAAGAACCATTCAAAAGGAACAGAGGGAAAAATGCCACAGGACTGGGAAAGCTGTATTTCCACCAGCCAGAATGGAAAAACCTCATAATTCATGGGGCATTGGATAGAGTACTCAGAAGGATATGGCTCAGTATTTGGGTAAAATTATCCCTAGAATAAAGACTGCTCTAGTCTCACCTAAAAAACTTTTAAAATAAACCTTGAAAAAATCAAACTATTTCCAAGTAACTTAACTGCATTCCAGAACAAAGCTCAACAATCTTTATAGGAACACAAAAAACAAGCAGCACTCAGGAGGCTGAGGCATAAGAATCACTTAAACCTGGGAGGTGGAGGTTGCAGTGAGCCAAGATGCTACTGCTGCACTCCAGCCTGGGAACAATAAATAATATAAAAAGCAATACAGTATAACAATTATTTACATAGCATTTACATTGTATTAGGTATTATAAGTAAAATAGGGATGATTTAAAGTATATGGCAGGATATAGGCAGGTTGTATGCAAATACTGTGCTATTTTATCCAAGGGATTTGAGTATGCTTATGGAGTCCTGGAACCAATTCTCTGTGGATACCAAGGGAAGACTACTGTAGACAGAGGGAAAAAACAAGGATGATGACAGCAGACTTCTTATTGGAAACAAAGCAAGCCAGAAGGCAGTGGAGTAATATCTTTTATGCACTGAAAGAAAAAAATCCTATCAACTGAGAATTCTATATCCAACAAAAATATCTTCCAAAAATGAGGATGAAATCCTTTTCAACATACAAAAATTAAAAGACTTGATTTCCAGTAGACATATACTACAACAAACATTAAAAGAACTCCTTCAATTAAAATGAAAATCTACCAGCTAGAAATCCTGATCAACATAAAGGATTAAACAGCAACAGCAATGGTAAATCGTGGTTAAATATAAAATAATTTTTCTTATTTTCAAAATATATTGGCCGGGTATGGTGGCTCAGGCCTGTAATCCCAGCACTTTGGTAGGCCAAGGTGGGTCGATCACCTGAGATAATGAGTTTGAGAACAGTCTAACATGGTGAAACTCTGTCTCTACTAAAAATACAAAAATTAGCCAGGCCTGGTGGCACAGGTCTGTAATCCCAGCTACTTCGGAGGCTGATGCAGGAGAATTGCTTGAACCCAAGAGGCAGAGATTGCAGTGAGCTGAGATTGCACCATCGCACTGTAGCCTGGGCAAAAAGAGTGAAACTCCATCTCAAAAAAAAAAAAAAATCTTTAAAAGATAGGGACTGTTTAAAGCAAAAATAGTAGCAGTATATTTTGGGGTTTTAGATATAAAATGTCTGAAATAATTTCACAAAGGCCAAGAAGGGGGAAATGAAGTAGATCATTGTAAGATTCTTATATGCTACAGGGAGTAGTATAATATTACTTGAATGTAGATGATGGTAAGTTAAAGATACCTACTATGAACCCTAAAACAACCACTAAAAACAAAGAGTTATCATTAATAAAGGCAATAAAATGGAATCATGAAAAATGCTCAACTAATTCAAAGAAAGCAGAAAAGGAAGAAAATATGAAAAATAACAATTAGACAAAAAGAAAATATGTAGCAAAATGATAGATTTAAACAGTCATATTAATAATAGCACCAAATGTAAATGATCTAAACCAAGGCTGTTCAACAGAACTTCCTGTGATGATGCAAATGTTCTTTTTATCTGTTTTTATCTGTTCTTTAATACCTAGTCACATGTGGCTCTTGAACTTAATTTTTAATTTTATTAAATTAATTTAAATTTACATAGTTACAGGAGGTTAGTGATGCAATGGACAATAGAGTTCTAATACCCCAGTTAAAAGGCAGAGACTGTTGGATTGGTTAAACAGTTGGATTGGATATGCTGGCAAAGGAAACTCTCTTTAAGCTTAAAGATACAAACATTAAAAATAGGAGGATAGAAAAAGATTTATCATGCAACATCAATCAAAGAAGGCTGGAGTAGCTCTATTAATATCAAAGTAGATATCAAGAGGACATAACCACTCATCTGGAGATAAAAATGTTATGCAGTCATCCTTGGGATTATATTGTTGCTGCAGGGGGCAGCTGAGGAGAAACCGGAATTGTATTGGTTTGCTAGGGCTGCTCTAACAAAATACCACAGACTAGATGGCTTAAATAAAGAGATGTGTCTCACAGTTCTGGAGGCTGGACGTCTGAGGTCAAGGTGTGGAAAGGCTGGCTTCCTCGGACGACTCTCCTTGGCTTGCAGATGGCTGCCCTCTTGCTGCTGCTTCACATGGTCTTTCCTCTGTGCCTACACACCCCTGGCTCTCTCTGTGTGTCCACATTTCTCCTCTTATGATGCCAGTCAGATTGGGTGAGAGCCCACCTTAACACCTAATTTTAATCACTTTTTTTTTGAGACAGAGTCTCACTTCATTGCCCAGCCTGGAGTGCAATGGCGCGATCACAGCTCACTGCTACCTCCGCCTCCTGGATTCCAGTGATTCTCCTGCCTCAGCCTCCTGAGTAGCTGGGACTACAGGCGTGTGCCACCACACCTAGTTAATGTTTGTATTTTTAGTAGAGACTGGGTTTCACCATGTTGGCCAGGCTGGTTTCCCGACCTCAGGTGATCCACCTGCCTCGGCCTCCCAAGGTGCTGAGATTACAGGTGTGAGCCCCTGTGCCTGGCCACTTAATCAAGTCTTAAAAGGCTCTATCTCCAAATATAAAATGGTCACATTCTGAGGTACTGCGGTTAGGCTTCAGCGTATGAGTTTGGGGGGGACATGGTTCAGCCCATAATGGGGGAGCATTGTCTGTCACTGCTGTCCTCCCCAGGAACAGTGCCCGGAGGCGTCTGTGGTGTGCTGTAATTGTTGGGTAGCAGGCTGTGCCTCCCTGACCTCATGATGACAGTGAGGCATGGACCAGCCCCATAGAGGGGGACCAGGAAGGCTATGGGTCTGTGCTCCCTGGCTCAGGAGAGTTGTGGAGGAAAGTAGAATGGGGAGGAAAGGAATCTACATCCACCCGGAACCCTGAGTTGCTTCTACTATCTCTGCTGAACCTTCTGACAACACATTCATGCCTCTCTGAGATATCCTATTTGTTAACTGAAGTGTCACTACCTGTTTTTTCCTTTTGAATTGATGAAAGAGGAACTCCAAATAAATAATGTTGTTTCTTCAGATATCCAGGAGAACCACTGCCTGAAAATGCTGACCCTTCCACAGATCCACCAAGTTGCTCCACCCACAACAAGTGGCCTCTTATTGCCATGGCAACATTTGTTTTTAATCTAATGTGGAGGTGCTAGTTCTGGCTTCACTTTGCCGAATGTTAGGACACTGGAGCTAGGTCATCAGTTTAGCCCCTCCTTCTCCCCTTCTCTCCCCTCTTCTTTTGAGACAGGGTCTCAGTCTCACCCAGGCTGGAGTGCAGTGGCGTGATCTTGGCTTACTGCAGCCTCCACTCCTCAGGCGCAAGCAGTCCTCGCACCTCAGCCCCCTGCGTAGCTGGGACTACAGGCACATACCACTGTGCCTGGCTCAGTTTTGCATTTTTTGTAGAGATGGGGTCTTGCCATGTTGCCCAGGTAAATTCTCAAACTCCTGAGCTCAAGCAATCTGCCTACCTTGGCCTCCCAAAGTGCTGGGATTACAAGCATGAGCCACTGAGCCTTGCCATGGAGTGTAAGGTTTCTAGGTGAGGTTTGGAATTTGGAAGAGAGGTTAGAAACAAGGCTGGAAGAAGGTGCTGTGGGAATGGAGGCTTCAGGGGCTCTGAGCTACATGATCTGTAAAAGAAGTTAGGGTGAGTCTATAGAGCAAGCTAAAACAGATGGATTTCCTGAAATCACCACTGTCGCCATGGCAACAGCTCAGCTGGCTCTGTCAGTTGCTATAGTGTTCTCTCCTTGGTGTGGACAGAATCTTGTGTTAGTGGAGGAAGAGGACCCAGGACAGAACATATTGGACTAACCTTAGAAGGGAGAAAACAAGATTTGGGTTAGCTATTAGAGGCTCAGAAAGATTCCCCCAAGTGTCGGGGAGGTGTCAGAAGTTGTCTGCTCTAATGATTTTTATGAGTATAGTAGCAGCAGTTCTTGAAGTTGGAAGGCTTTGGTACCTTTCTTTCTGCAGCTAGACTTTGATAACCAGAGGACACCTGCCAACCTATAATTGATTCATTTGATGAAATATTTATAGAGTATCTAGCATTGGATTCTGTTGAAAGCATTCATCATGCTGGTGAAATACACGTCTGTCCCTGTTAATGTCCATTCCTTATGTTTCCTGTGATAGATTTGCCACAAATAAAGGCTAAAATTCGGAATTCTCCCAATGGCCAGCTGCTTCTTTTCACCACACTCTTGTTATGTGTGTGCTATGCTCAGGGCACTGTGTTAGGTGTTGAAGTTCTAAAAAGGAATGAACCAGGCCCTTCCTTAGGAAGCTGATGGTCTAGGTAGGGGGATGAGCTGTGGCGCAGCAAAATGAATGGCAGTACAAGGTGGCGTATGCACCAAATTAATTGTCCAGACAATGAGATCCACAGGAATAAAAAAAATGCAGACTTTCTTCCAGGGATGGGGGAGGTTCTAGTTGGGATGGGGCTTGAATGGGCTTGACTAAGGGCAGTGGTAAGGTCTTGAAAACAAGTGAGTTAGAGACCAGACTGGGCAACATGGTGAAACCCTGTTTCTACAAAAAATACAAAAATTAGCCAGGTGTGGTGGTGCACCTTTGTCTCAGCTACTCGGCAGGCTGAGGTGGGAGAATCGCTTGAACCCGAGAGGCTGAGGGTGCAGTGAGCTGAGATTGTGCCACTACATTTCAGCCTGGGCAACAAAGACAGTTTCTGTCTCAAGATAAAACAAGTGAGAAGGAGGGTGTCAGGAGAAGAAGGGCAATGACAGGAGTGAGTGTAGGTGGCTGTTCAGGGGAAAGGAGTGGACTTGCTTGAGAAGAAGGGTTCAGGGCCTGGATGGTGGAAAATCAAATCAGCAAGGGAGGGCAGGGGCTCAGGTTGTCAGGACTGTGTAGTGGCTCATGCCTAGAATCCCAGCACTTTGGGAGGCCAGGGTGGGAGGATCACTTGAGTTCAGGAGGCAGAGGCTGTGGTGAGCTGAGATTGTGCCACGGGCACTCCAGCCTGAGTGACAGAGCAAGACCCCATCTCAACATCAACAACAGTTGGGTTTTAAGTCTTGATATTCGGTGTGGTGGCTCTGTGGAAGATGGATTTGAGGTGGGCAAGACTACAGACAAGGAGACGAAGGAGGGGGATGTTGTGTTGGTTCAAGTGAGGGATGATGAGAGCTACAAGTAGGAAAGAGCATGGGATGGAGAGGACTTTGAACTTGACAGGTCCCGATGATTGCATGGATGTGGGGGTGAGGAACAGAAAGTCTTACCTAATACTGAGTGCTGACATTTACCAGGTATACAACCTAAAGAGGTTTTTTGTTTTTTTGTTTGAGACAGAGTCTCACTCTGTTGCCCAGGCTGGAGTGCAGTGGCACAATCTTGGCTCACTGCAACAATCTCTGCCTCTCGGGTTCAAGCAATTCTCCTGCCTCAGCCTCTCAAGTAACTGGGATTACAGATGCACACCACCACAGCCGGCTCATTTTGTGTTTTTAGTAGAGATAGGGTTTCACCATGTTGGCCAGGCTGGTCTTGAACTCCTGACCTCAAGTGATCCATCTGCCTCAGCCTCCCAAAGTGCTGGGATTAGAGGAGTGAGCCACTGCGCCCAGCCTAAAGAGGTTTTACAGGTAAGAAAGTTGAGGCACAGAGAGGCTAAGTGATTTGTCCAAGGGCACGTGGCTAGCAAGTGATCCACTGGGACTCGCAGCCATGTAGTTTAACTCTAGCGCCTGCTCTCATCATCACTGTACCATGCCTAGCCTAACTGGTCCAGGAGGGCAGGAGAAGGGGTCTCGATGACCCAGCATCCCACCACTGCTGCCACCAGCAGGAATTTTACTTGGGTGATCAAGTGGGTGGTGGTGCCGTTGACTGAGGATTCTAAAAGGGAGTGGAGAGAGATACTGGTTTATGTATTACACCTGCTTGATGTGAGATGCCTGTGGACGCCCAGTGGAGGGAGCTAGCTCAGGCCTGTGCTCTTCCTCCTGGAGCCTCTTGTCGCTGAGCCACAGGGCCTCTGCACCAACACTAAATCATTATACTGCTTTCCATTTAGATGACAGTTAAATTAAAAAAAACATTCTGGTGGTTCAAGGTCTAAAATTTTTTGTAATCTGAAGTGATTTCTCTCTGTTTCCAGTCCACTGACTGGATGGCAGATTAAAATGTGAGGGTTTGACAAAAAAATAATGGACCTGTGCCAACCTTCAGCGTTTCAGGCATAAAATTAAATTTAACATGCTATTATGCATTTGAAGACTTGTCATCATAGGGCTGGCCAGACAAATATGTTTTAGAGGGTTTGGTTTTGAGAAATGAGTAGGAGATATAAAATATGAAATATGTTAATAGTGGAGACTAGACAAATTTTAAAAAACATTATCTGATGGTGTTAAGCAGTCCTTTTTGAGCGCATTGTTTAATGCTGCCATCTCTTCTGCCTCTTTGACAAAGGGACTCTGGTGTGTTGAACAGGTTCCACTACTGAAATCTGCAAATGTAACAACCCCTCTTCCCAC
>NW_016107379.1:2817096-2820183 GCF_001604975.1 Cebus imitator | reverse complement strand
ACCTCCACTTCCCAGGTTCAAATGATTCTCCTGCCTCAGCCTCCCAAGTAGCTGAAATTACAGGCATATGCCACCATGCCTGGTTAATTTTTGTATTTTTAGTAGAGACCGGGTTTTGCCATATTGGCCAGGCTGGTCTCAAACTCCTGGCCTCAAGTGATATGCCCCCCTCAGCCTCCCAAAGTGCTGGGATCACAGGCATGAGCCACAGTGTGCAGCCCCTTTCTTTCATCTCTCCTAATTTTCTCAACATCTACCCATTTTCTTCTTTCCTGGGGCTTCAATTTGTACCCACCTCCACCCCCATTCCCCCCTGCCATCTTCCTGTTAGCTGCAAGTTTAGTCTGGCTATGGACTTTTCAAATTCTGAGGGTAAAACTAAGATCAGGTTCTCCTCTGGTCTACCTGAGCACACCTTGCACCCTAGCCTGGGCACTCTCGCACCTTCTGTTTTAGCTGCCGTCTCTGTCTGAGGTGGGGGCTTGGTGTCTTGCTGCTTCTGTTCCTCTGAGTGAAGTGTTCAAAGCCTCAGACTCCTGAGGCTCAGTTCTGTGTCCTGGCCTTCGAGGCTTGTCACTTCTATCAATATAAGAAGTGAAATATAGGTCAGCCCCACAGATCCCAGTGTTAAAAATAAAAGCTTCATCCCCAGGCTCTGCAGGTCTGTAGATTGGCCTGGGTTCCCCCACTTCCCAGCAGCCACCCTTCTCAATTGCTTCTGGGAGCTTAGTACTGATGCCATCCTCTATGCAACAAAGAACCTGAAAATAGACGAGAAGCTGAGATTGTCTCCCTTGGCAGAAGCTGTTCCAAAATGTGAAGATCGCCTGAATGGAAATTGTAAATAGTAGCACTGAGCAGGTTTCCTCCCTGTCAGGCTAGGAGGGTGGGCTGCTGGTGAGGGGAGGGCAGGTCCTGGGGGTAGCCTGGAAGGGGTCCCTCTCCCTCTGAGGACCACGCAGACCCCACTCCTGTGGCAGCTAAGTGACCATGCACTGAAATTCCTCAGTATTTTGATGAAAGGACCCCTCCTCCCTCTCTCTGCTTTCCCATTCTTAGTCCTTGCATTTGGACTTTCTCAGAAGATTTAGCTGCTTCTGTGATATGAAAACCCAGGAGGTGAAAAGCAGGGCCTTTGAATTTATTTTTAATAACCGCACATTTCTCTCCTCCTGCATTCTCTCATTTTCTTTTGCCCTTCTTACTCCTGCAAAACCAGGAGTGAAGTTTCCCTCCACAGAAGTAGTCAGGGCCTCTGAGAACCGCGTCTTTATGCCTCGCCCTTGCCCCTTTCTCAGGTCTCATTTTTCGGGTGAGTCTGTGCTTGACAAGAGACTGCGTTATCTTGCAGGAGGACCCTGAGGAGCCAGGGTACTTGACATTTAGAGCTTTTCATAAGCAGTGTCTTCCGTGCCTGGCAAACCCTGAACCCTCCCAGCTGGCAGCAACGAGGCTTTCTCATCAGGCCTGGCTCAGCCTCAGATGTGACATTTTCTCAGGGCCTCAAGGAAATGGAATACACCCTGTCTGCCTTTTAATCCCTCTCAGTTGGATATTCACAGACTCCTGTCAGGGAGGTGTGTGCCGGCTGCTTTTCTTATAAACTGGAGTCGGGGAAATGGGGAAGATGGCTGAACAGGGAGGCAAATATGAATGCATTTAATACACATTTGGCAGGTCAAGCTGAAATATCATTGGTTACATAGTTTTCCGACACCATCCTCCAGGTCAAATTAAATGACTTCTTTGGGAGTAGAGAAGGGCTCAAAAACGGTGATTTGGGTGACCCCTATGAACATTCTAACCTGAAAGCCTTCCCCACAGGTGACTCAGCCCACAAAGAGCCATACTCCTGGCAGACGTGGGAAAGGACGCTGCCACCATCAGAGTCCATCCGCGTGAAGGACCCTGAAGCACACTGCTTTGTGCCTTTAAATTTAGCCCTGCCACTAGCTTATGTCATGACGTTGGGCTAGTTACTCAGGCTCTCTGCAAAATGGGCTGGTTGGACAGGAGCCGTGCCATTCACCTCTGTCCGTACACAGAATGTCCACCCCCACCCCAGGGAGCTTTTAACACACATCAACATCTAGAGAGTGTGGCTTAATTTGGTTTCAGGTGAGGCTTCGGTGGCTGTGAAAGCTCCCCAGGTGATTCTCACATGAAGCAGCGCTGAGACGTGCTCCCTGGATGCTAGTCTGAAACTGAAATGTGCACAGGAATCACCTGGGATCTTGCTGAAATGCAGACTCCAGTCCTGTGGTTTTCAGTGGGGCTGGAGATTCTTTGCTTCGCATGTGCTCCTAGGCCAAGCCGATGGTGCAGGTCCCCAGAACACGCTCTGCATAGACAAAGCCTGGGTGGTCTTTAAGGTCCTTGTGGTGCTGATGTTTTATGATTCCTTACTGAGTTTTCTTGGTGAGGAGGGGCAGGGAATTAAGTAAAAGATACATTTTTAATGGTAGCAAAGAAGACCTCCCTTTCATCACTGGGGTAAAGTGATGTCATTTTTGGGAAAATGAGATTCAGTATTTGGTGGGTAAGGTTCAATTTGTATCCATTTTCAACTCTGGAGTAGGTTTATTTAGGGAGAAAAAGGAAAACAGATGTAGCTGTGTGTGTGAAGAGTGGGGAGTGAGAGCGCGTGGAACTGAGTGGATGTGTGCGTGCTCGCCGGCGAGGATTCCATGGAAACAAAGACATAGGCTTCTCCAGGCCTAGTTTTGGTGAGGAGACAGGAAAAGGGGTACATTTTATTCAGCTGGGATTTAAGGTGAAGCTCATGCTTTGCGGAACAACCCAAAGGCTGGAAGATTCTGTCTCCTCAGTCCCATCTCTTTCTGGTGCTAAGCAGCCATTTGTTCCAATTATTCTTGAATTGTAGTGACAGCTTTTGGTTTATGCAGGCCTGCAAATCATCCTAACCTAGGAGAAGAAGTAAAATGGTGCCTTTCTTGGCCGGAACATTTCAGCTGGCTGCTTTTAAAAGGCTCTCTTCTTCCTACCTAGTCCCACTTCCCCACGCTTCCACCTTGCCAAGAGCCACAGACACCATTTTGGAGTGTCAAGATTTTGCCTGATTCTGCA
>NW_016107379.1:2813575-2817061 GCF_001604975.1 Cebus imitator | reverse complement strand
CCCTAATCCTTATAGAATTACAAATTACCATACACGAGCAGATTCTCCTGGTTTAAAATTATATTTAAAGTTAAATACTTCAGGACTTTGTGATAGTGATTCTCCTGCCCAAAGACTTATGAGGCTTCCTTTTGCTTTAAAACTGGTCTTTAACAGGGCAGTGTTTCTTGCTCAAATCCACAATCTAGGACTTTGTCACTGTCCTATTTTTAGAAATTCTTCCAATTTGTAATCTAAAGGAGAGGAATGTTTTTCTAACAAAGATATTTTCTAATCTAGAGAAACTAGTATTTATTCCTCCATGGTTTTGTTTTAACCCCCTCCCTTCCATATAGAAGGATTCCTCATAGCCTCAATTTACCCACCTGCATAATGAGAGTACTAATTCTGCCTCACCTGTTGTCATAATCAGGGAAGACACTGATGCTAAGGCATTAAGTATTATACACGTGTCTTCCCTCTAATTCTTGTTTGTTTTCTTACCCCTCTTCCTCAAACACACCAACTCCTGTCCTCCTTGGCCTTGGATCAGTCTTAGGTCATTCACGAAACATTCTCAGAGCACTTGTGAGGCTGGCCCTGTGCTTGGCACTGACTGAACAGAGTTGTTTTCCAGGAGGACATAGGGGAGGTGATCAAGAAGTTAAATACCATAGAGCTGTAGCAAGTGGGATAATAGAAGTTTGTCCAGAGGACAGACACCTAACAGCTTAGACAAGAATAGGAGGAGGTGGGGTGTGGAGTGTGGGGCTGCCAGGGAAGGCTTAAAGAGGCGAATGATAACTGGGAATTAGCCAGACAATGGGAACACACACATCAGAGAACGTGTGATTTCAGCAAATTGAAAATAGGCTGGACAGCTCTTGTGGAAACCAAGCAGCCAATGTTTGAATTCTTTGCAGGTAGTATAGAGTTTATCATTCATGTGGCAGGAGTGGCTTTTCTAGCCCATCCTGGTAGGATGGGTATTTTGAATTATTCTTTCAGTAAGAGTAAGGGATTTGCTTCCTATCCTGTCCTGCCCACGGCAAAGGACATGCCCTGGTGAGATGGCTGCCTAGAGTTGGCATGCACTGATCCTCAGACCATCGGAGATAGCAGGGTAGGGAATGTGCCTGGATCATGGTTCATTGTCACAGTGCTCTATCCAACTGGGGTTGTTTGCTATGACCTGAGTTTGGAATTTGCAAGGGTAGTCCTTCAGAGAAAGACTTTTCAAATTGTAAATCACAGCCCATATTTGATGTGGGTTATAACATCAATAGTTTGCAAACAGCATTTTACAAAATGAAATAGAGAACAGGACATTAAACTATATCACACAAATAAGGTCTAGATTATTTATTAAGAACATTTTTCTGCAAGTAATTTTATTAGCCTGGGTGAACACTTGCAGTCATTGTCACCATTACATTCTTAATCTTTACAAAGTGTGCTTATTTACTTCTAATTTCAAATGTCTTTTTATTCCCTTTACCTATTGCATGTATGAAGAAGTCATTGTTACACCGGCGTTTTGGTGACAGCGTTTGGTCCTGTGTTACTCCTGCAGGGTGTCAGCATGTAGGTGGCTCCTCCTTGTCCTCAGTCTGTCACTCACCTACTCTAAACACAGAGGATGGGGAGACGGATCTCCAAGTTATCCGTGTGGAGGACCATGTCTGTATATGCTCCAGTCCTCCCAATGGCCAGCCCATGCCAACTGTGGCTCTCAGCCACCTTAGTTGATAATATTAATGAAAGCAAATATTTTTGTGGGCAGGCTGTGTGCCATCCATTGAGTTGTATACTTTATGGACTATTTTGTGTAATCCCCACTATAATTGTTCACAGTAAATCCTCTTAATATTCCCACTTTTCCAGATAAGGAAATCAAGGCATAGTAACTTGCTGCAGTTATACAGCTAGTAAGTATAGAGCTGGTATTTGAACCCATAAGTCCGATTCCAGAGTGCCTACTCTTAGCCGCTATACTTATATTGCCTCTGAAGTAAATATAAAATGTGCTTGGGGTATAAAGCCTAAAGTCATTTCAAATGAATAACTCCCAACTCAGCATTTGGCTAAAGTTGACAGCTTTAAATAGCATGTAGTTCTTTAATGACTTCTAAGGCAATGATTCCTAATGTGTTCGTATCACATTTGTCCTTCAACATGAATCTGTGAAATAGTTGGATGATTTAGAGTAAAATTGTATAATGTTGGCATTTGAGACTATTTCTCTGAGTCTAGTATCAAGATATGGTTTCTGTCCACCAAGTGGGACATATGTTTTTGTAACTTGAAGACACTAAACTGTTTCTAAGAAGGAAACATTGCCCATTTGGCTCAATTTGTGTTGTTATTTACTTCTCTGTTTATGTAAATGTTTTGTTTTCTTAAATAGTAAAGGAGTAAAGAATGTGCCATCTCAAAATATCTCAAATTGGTATATTCATTATTTTGATCTAAAAACATTGGAGAAATTATAGTTTTAATAAAAGACCAGCTGGCCTGTATTTTCCTGTAGAAAGTCATAAGGATTCTTTTGGGAGGGGTGCCTTTTCCCTACCAGGGTGAGAGACAGTCCACTGGGGACTGGGATTTGGTGCTGCAACAGGTATTAATAAATAGACTTTCTGAAGTAACCCCTATATTCCACTGGCTTTATGCCCTCTGTATATCTCCAAGTGACTCCCTAGAGTTTACTATCTCTATCCAGAACCCCTTGTTACTTCTTCACAAATTTATCATTCTTTGTCTCAGAAGTATAAAACTAGCTTGGTTTGGACACTCCTTTGGACTTTGCTGTCTTGTGAAAAGCCTCATGCACTAGTAGAACTAATAAAAGCTTGTATGCCTTTCTTGTTAACCTGCCCTGTGTCAGGTTGGTTCCTAGACCCAGCTGAATTGTCCCCATAAGAGCTCAGGGGAGGCAGAGGTGATCTTTTCCTCCCCCACAGTAGACTGTAAACTGCTTGAAAACGGCGTCTCGCAGTGACTCACACACTGCTGTAAAGAATAGTATTGGTGATGATGTGAGGAAGACAGAGCTACTGCTGTCTCCTTTCCCTGGCCTTTTCCACTGAAGTTCAGAGTGCATGATTGGATGCCCGCTAAACTGGACCAGTCCTGCAGTCTACTGATAAATGTAGCAAATTGAGTTCTTTGTTTCTTCCCGTTTTGTTTCTTCTTCCCCTAACCTCTGTAAACTCACTTGTACTGTTTCTTGGGCCTCAAGGTTGTTTAGGACCATCTATAGTGGGTAACCATCTGTAGACTTTTTTTTTTTTTGAGGCAAAGTGTCACTCTGTCACCAGGCTGGAGTGCAGTGGCGCTATCTCCGCTTATTGCAACCTCTGCCTCCCGGGTTCCAGTGATTCCCCTGCCTCGGCCTCCTGAGTAGCTGGGACTACAGGCATGTACCACTACGTCTGGCTAATTTTTGTATTTTAGTAGAGATGGGGTTTCACCATGTTGGCCAGGATGGTCTCAATCTTCTGACCT
>NW_016107379.1:2799462-2813420 GCF_001604975.1 Cebus imitator | reverse complement strand
TTTTTTTTTTTTTTTTTTTTTTTGCCTGTGTATATCAGGGATTGCAGCAGATATGTTAAGTCTCAGCTGGGCAGGTGTTAAGACTAAATACCATTGTCCACTGATTATTTAAACTTTCAGTTAAAATCTTGGCATGCTAGGCTTGGCTAAGTAGAAATAAACACAGCTCAGGCCGAGCACGGTGGCTCACGCCTGTAATCCCAGCACTTTGGAGGCTGAGGCGGGCAGATCATCTGAGGTCAGGAGTTTGAGACCAGCTTGACCGATATGGAGAAACCCCATATCTACTTAAAAAAAAAAAATTAGCCAGATGTGGTGATGCATGCCAAAGGAACTGGGTAGAAATAATGAAGGTTCTTTTGAGTGTCCTCTCACTCACCTCTCCCCCATGCCCTATGCTTGCTCAAAGTCAAGGCACCCTTAGGCCTGAGCCTACTGATTCTCCCAGTGGCAAGTTTTTCCCACTTGTTTCTGGCAAGTGGATAGGCACTTTTCATTGTTTCCCTTTCCCTGCTTTGACTCTGTGTCTAGATTCTAGTTCCCATTTAAGACTTGAAATTAAATCATTCTTGTTTAGGTTAAAATGGGCTCAAGGAACTGATTAAATTTCTCCCAACCCTAAGTCCTTTGCTCTTCTGTGGGACTGCTGCTTCATACAGCAACATGAACAAAAGCTTTCACTTAAATCTCCAAGTAATTCATTTTTCCTCAGCAGTAATCTTCTTGCCTTCCACAATTGATTGAATTTGTCCTTTTTGAGAATAGCTCAACTGTGGTCTCAAAGATCAGCTCTTCCTCCCTCTCATCCTGATTCTATAGACCTGAACTGCAGCCTTTCCATGGCTGCTGGTTTCCTCATTTTAACCCTACTACTCCAAACTTTTGCCCTCTGTGGTTCTTGTTTTCTCCTAGTGCCAATGGCAGGGATGAAGTAGCATGGGAAATCTCTTTATAGAAAGAGAGGTGCAAAGACAGTTGGCCAATGGCATATTGATGACTGCCTGGTCTGCTGATTTTAATCCATACATAATATTTGCAACTATAGAAAGCCTTGCAAGGGCTGGCATAACAAAAATGACAGGTGGCATCTATTTGATCACTTACTATTCCAGCCACAGTGTTAAATACCTTAATAAACCCCTCATTTAATTTTCGCAAAATCTTGCAAGGAAGCCACTGTTATCACCCCCATTTTATGTAAGAAGAATATAAGTGAAGTTTGGAGAAGTTAAGTAACTAATATGTGGTAGAGCTGGAATTTAGCAGTGGGTAAGAGAAAGGAATGAGCTTTGGAGTCAGGGAGTCTAAGTCTGAGCGCCGGCTCTAATGTTTATTAGCTGTGAGACTCAGGCGGGCTTTAACCTTCCCAAGTGCCAGTTTCCTCATTTGCATTTATAAAGAATATCATCTATCTTTCAGAGTCATTATAAAAAGTAGGGTTATAAAGTGCTCAGCACAGTGCCTGGTACATAGCAGGAGCTCAATATATATATGTATAGTAATATTGAAACAGGAGAGCTCCCTTATCCCACTTGCAGGGAGTGTGACAAGAGTGGTGGACAGCGAGATGGATGGGGAGCCAGACGTGGGGGAGGAGTGTGAAGGTGGTCTTCCCTGGAGTCAGGCTGCCCAGTGGCTGGACTCTTTTCCGACTGCCCCGGGCTGAACTCCCCTTGGCATCTGCGTCGTTCCACCATCGCTGGTCTGCTGGTGTCTGTTGGTATGTTTCTCTACTGCTCTTGATGTCCAGCCTCTTGTGTCTGTGTCCACTTAAGGTTTCAGGTTTTTAAAGGCACAGGATGAGGGGATGGGGGCATGGGGGTGTGGTGGGGTAGAGTGGTCTTTTTTTTTTCTGAGGCAGAGTCTCACTCTGTTGCCCAGGCTGGAGTGCAGTGGTGTGATCTTGGGTCACTGCAGCCTCTGCCTACCGGGTTCAAGCGATTCTTCTGCCTCAGTCTTCTGAGTAGCTGGGATTAGAGGCATCCACCACCACGCCTGACTAATTTTTGTATTTTTAGTAGAGATGGGGTTTCACCATGTTGGCCAGGCTGGTCTCGAACTCTTGACCTAGGTGATTCACCCACCTAGGCCTCCCAAAGTGCTGGAATTACAGGTGTGAGCCACTACGCCTGGCCAGTGGCCTCGGAAAATGCTACATTTGGGTGTAAAAGCAGGAGTGCCTGTTCTCACCTGGGTACGTGGGCACAGGCTGGAGGGTGGAGCCCTGCCCTTCTGTACTCAGCACTCCTTGCCCCATTCCCGTATCAGTGCTACTTCTGCTTGGATATTTACTCTTTCCATTTACTCTATCATGTCTTCCTCAAATGTGTTTAAAACCTTTTGGTCTTTTGTCTCTACCTTATCAGTCACTTTCTGTTTGTCCAGATTTCTGTGGAACAGAGAAAAATATGTGAAGGAAAGGCTTGTGGTATGGAATTCAATAAGCAATTGGTACAGCTGATATGCTTCAAGAAATTAAGACAAAAACCTGATTGATCTGAAGAGAGAAAATTCAGGTTTAACTAGAGGATAAAAATAGATCATCATGGTCTCAGATGAAAGCCAAAGAAAGAAAAAGAGGCAAAGTGTACATCAGACAATGAGAATTGTCTCCAGAAGAGACATATTTACAGCATCTCATCTCAGCAAAAACACTTTTCCTCTTAATTGGCTGAAAGGCACTCCTCAGCTAAGAGAGCGCTAGCCTGGTCATCTGGGATGTCCTTTTGAATATTTTCCTCAGGTTCCCATTTTCCTGCCATTGCTTCCATAATTTTCTAATTCAGTGACAACGGAAACCATTCAGTCCCCGCTGTCTCTCCTGTACTGCCCAGCTTGTGTAACTCTAGTTGTCATAGGATCTCAGTTCTGGTATTTTGGATTGTGGGCAACAGTTTCATAAAGCAATTTTTAAGAAAAATGAAAACTCATATAGCACTTACTGTGAGCCAGGCACTAGTCTATGCCCTTTATAGATATTAAATCATTTAATTTTTAGAACAACACTAGGAGGCAGGTACTATTCTTTTTGCCATGTTGCAACAAACTGAAGCATAGAGAGATTCAATGACTTGCCCAAGGTGATATGGCTACTATTTGGCAAAGCCAGAATTTGACTCTACTTAGCCTGCATTTAGTGTCTAGCCTCTTCACCACCACTCTGTACTACCTCCTACCTACCTCAGTTATATGCAGTATTCCCTGATACTGCATATTCTAGTCCATATTCTATATATATATATATATATTTTTTTTTTTTTTTTGAGACAGAGTCTTACTCTGTCACCAGGCTGGAGTGCAGTGGTGCGATCTCAGCTTACTGCAACCTCTACCTCCCTACCTCCTGGGTTCAAGCGATTCTCCTGCCTCAGGCTCCCTAGTAGCTGGGACTAAAGGTAAGTGCCACCACGCCCAGCTAATTTTTGTATTTTTAGTAGAGACGGGGTTTCACCATGCTAGCCAGGGTGGTCTCAATCTCCTGACCTCGTGATCTGCCACTTGGCTTCCCAAAGTGCTGGGATTACAGGTGTGAGCCATTGTACCTGGCCCATACTCTATACTTTTAATTTTAAGAATGGTGTCTGGGTGTGATTCATGAAATGATCTTGCCACTTTATAATGGGTACCAACACAAAGTTTAAAAACCATTGGGCAGAGGTGGGAGGAGGGAGAGGATTGGGAAGAACAGCTGATGGGTACTGGGCTTAATACCCGGATGATGGGATCTGTGCAGCAAACCGCCATGACACACATTGTAGCTATGTAACAAACCTGCACATGTACTCCTAAACTTAAAATAAAGTTGGGGGAAAAAAACCCAAACACTGGGTTAGACCCTCTCTGTTGTGAGATGAACACATCAGCCTGCCTTTGCCTGGTGCCTGAAACATTCCATTCGTGTCTCTCTTTGTTCTGATGCCATGCTCACCCAGCAAGTCAGTGCTTAGGACTGGGCCTCCCACAGAGGTCTGCCTGCAGGGAAATAATGCATTGGTTATGTGGACTTTTGAGTCTCCCCGTGAATTAGAAATCCATCTCACTGGTTTAGGCTATGAGGCTAGATAATGTGAATCTGCCCCCATGAAATGGGTCCTTGAGAAATGGAGTCACGGGATCAGATTTCAGTGCCCGTGAGGCCGAGGACTATGAGGACCATGATTTTATCAAGGTCCACTCTGTGACATCTTTTGTAGGATAGCTTGCAAGATTTCTTCCTGGGGCGGTGAATCCTCGCCCTGGGGACTGACTGTGGGAGCATGATTTAAATGACTACAGCACTTAGCATTTGTTACATAACCAGAAATAGGGCCCAATACCTCTGTTTTTCCTCTCTGTCCTCATTTACTCACATATCTTTCTACAGAAAAGAAACTGATGTTACTTTCCCACCTCAGCTTTATTATACTGCATGAATAAATGCAACACATCACCTCCAAATAATTGATTGAAATGCAATCCCTTTCCCTCTCACTCCAGCCAGCCTCTCTCCTAAGATGGTATCTAGTGGGGCCATGTCTTTATGCATTATGCATCTCTATGATTATACATTAACTTCTCGAGAACTAGGAACTGATACCTAAATTCTTCAAGCATGTTTGGTTATGCTACATAATTGATTACATCTTTTATTTATAAAAATTTACTTGCTGAAAGTTCAGACATAAGTTCTGCCAACCCATCTTCTCTATTAGATTTCAACTCCCGGCATGAAGTCCAAAAACTCACCTACAGATTTCCGTCTTTGAAAGCCCTTAGGCAGGCAGCCAGCCAGAATGAAGTCGGGCATTCCAGACAAGTGAGACTGGCCTTGAGCCAACAGGCACCTGTACTGACCTCTTCCTATGGGCATAGAGCTTGCCAAGACCTTAAGTGCCTGGGGAAACCTTTTTCCAACTTTAAGGCCTTAGTAGCTGCTGTGTCCCAAATGATAAGCAGTTAGGGACTTTTTGTACCTGAGTAACTGTAATCAGGTAATGGGAGAAATTATTAAACCTTCCTAGTTTGTATGAGTGGGAGGATAATATAAGTAAAAAGAAATATGGTAACTGTCTGGGGAACAGACTGCACAATGAAAACATTTTGTTTTGTCATTTAAAACATATTTGGGAGAAATTGTAAACAGACAAAATAAATGTAACTAGCATGGTCAACAAACACAATTATTGATGTAATCAAGTTATAACTTTTTTCAGCCAGGCTCCGTGGCTCATGCCTGTAATCCAGCAATGTGGGAGACTGAGGTGGGTGGATCACTTGAGTCTAGGACTTCGAGACCATCCTGGGCAACATGGAGAGATCTCGTCTCTACTAAAAATAGAAAAATTAGCCAGGTGTGGTGGTGCGTGCCTGTAGTCCCAGCTACTCAGGAGGCTGAGGTGGGAGGATGGCTGGAGCCCGGGAGTGTTGCAGTGAGTCGAGATTGTGCCATGGTAATCCAGCTTGGGCCCTAGAGCCAGACCTTGTCTCAGCAATGACAACAACAAAAAAGAAGTTAATGGCCGGGTGTGGTGATGCCTCTAATCTCAGTACTTTGGGAGACCAAGGCAGGAGGATTACATGAGGCTGGGAGTTCAAGACCAGCCTGTGCCACATAGTGAGACCCTGTCTCTACAGAAAAATTTAAAAAATTAACCAGGCACGTGGCGTATGCCTGTAGTCCCAGCAACTCGGGAAGCTGAGGTAGGAGGGTTGCTTAAGCCTAGGAGGTAGAAGTTTCAGAGAGCCCATGATTGCAGCACTGCACTCCAGCCTGGTGACAGAATAAGACATGTCTCAAATATATACATATGTGTGTGTGTGTGTGTGTGTGCATATATATATGTATAAAATTTTTCCCCTGTTGACCTTTTACACTTTATTTAATAGGCTGGAGTACAGTGGCATAATCATGGCTCCAGCTCACAACACCCAGACAGGGCCACGACAGCAGGATAGAGGGGCATGCGGAAGCTAGTCTGCCTTTCTGGGGTTTCCTGGGTAGAGTGTGCCTTGGGGACCAAACGTGGCCACTCAGAATAGAGAGCTGGTGTGAGGTCAGATTGGGTCCTGTCTCACAGGACAACCTACTAGAGGGGCAGAGAGACCCCAGCAGCAAGAAGCTAGAGGTGGGATAAAGGTGAGCTTTCATAGGCTGGAGTACAGTGGCATAATCATGGAGGATTTATTTCTAAATCCTTCTGGGCTTGAGAGATCCTCCTGCCTCAGCCTCCTGAGCAGCTGGGACTACAGGTAGGAGCCACTATACCCCACTAATTTTTTAATAATTTTTTGTAGATATGGGGGTCTCACTGTGTTGCCCAGGCTGGTCTTTTAACTCGATTTCAAGCAGTCCTCCCGCCTCAGCCTCCCAAAATGCTGGGATTGCAGGTGTAAGCCACTGAGCCTGGCCTCAATCATTTTTAGGAAATAGACTGTCCTCCTGTCACTCTAGGTTATAAAGCTCAGTCTCAATTCAGGAATTAGAATGACCAGCCCAAGCTGAGAATCCAACCTTTGAACTTGATTTAATGTTTGTCATCCCCTTCCTCATCTCAGGCCTGGATCCAACTGGGAGTCTCAGTGGGAAGGGCTAGGGGCTAGGTAGGAGTCTCTCTACAGCTTCTCTCTTTCTATGTGTCTTTCTGTCCCCAGGATTGGGTTGGTAGGTAGCGAGTTAGGGTTAAGAAAATTAGAAGGATTGGCTTTCTACTCCCTGAGCCTGGCCATTGTCTGATGTGTTAGGCATTGTGGTGGGCTCTTCAAAGACCCCCATCACTGGTGATCTCTTGCCTGTAATTGTCTGGACATTGAAAGATGCATTTTTTTTTTTTTTTTTTTGAGACAGAGTCTCGCTGGAGTGCAGTGGCACAATCTCAGCTCACTGCAACTTCTGCGTTTCAGGTTGAAGTGATTCTCATGCCTCAGCCACCTGAGTAGCTGGGATTATAGGCATGTGCCACCATGCTGAGCTAATTTTTGTATTTTTAGTAGAGAAGGGGGTTTTGCCATGTTGGCCAGGCTGGTCTCAAACTCCTGGTCTCAAGTGATCCACCCACCTCAGCCTCCCAAAGTGCTGGGATTAAAGGCATGAGGCACCATGCCCAGTCAGAAAGATGCATCTTTATTTCAGGTGGTACCTGGGGATTTATTTCTAAGACCCCAGCAATCCTATGCCCATCTCTGGCTTCTTGCTGCTGGGGTCTCTCTGCCCCTCTAGTAGGTTGCCCTGTGAGACAGGATCCAATGTGACCTCACACCAGCTCTCTCTTCTGAGTGGCCACGTTTGGTCCTCAGGGTATGTCTGCTGGTTCCAGCTATAGTGAAACTACTCCAAAGCTCTCCAAGTGGTCCATGCAAGCTGCCTGACTGGGCTGGGAATGAAGAAGATATAACTCTTGCCCATCTTTCTTTGGGAGATTTAAAGGGGGACATTAACAGCTCCCCCCACAAAAGCTCTTCACCTATCTGCCCACCCCCACTCTGACCCCTTTTTATATCCTTGATCTGGAGGAGGCATCTAAGAGTGACAGAGCCGGGTCTCAATAATTTCCTTTGTGAATTCTGTGTAAGGGGTTATGTTTCACAGTCGTGTGGGTATCTGATATCTATCATATTGGCGCCTCAATTGAAATGGAGGCAGAAAGAGTCCCATTCTAATATCTTGTTACATCAACAATAGAGAAAAAGGCAAAAGTGTGTGTTTTAGTTCTCTATTGCTGCCTACCAGCCAGAAATGGAGTGGTTTAAGACAACACTGATAGACTATTTCTCATGATCCTTTGCTGGCTGGTCAGCTCCTCTGCTGGTCTCACCTGGGCTGGCCGTGCAGCTGCCGTCACTCACACAGCTGGTGGTTGGCACTGACGGTTGGTTGGGCGCCTTGGTTTTCTTTCTCATGCTTCTCATTCCCTGGTAGGTGACATTGGTGTCTTTTCAGGACGAGCATGGCAGTGTTTCAAGGGACACAAGTGGAAGCTCCAAGGCCTCTCGAGGCCCAGGCTCTGAAAGTCACACAGCATCACTTTCATACATTCTGTCAGCCAAACAAAATCACAAGACCAGCCCAGATACCAGATATAAGAAGTGGGAAAACAGGCTGGGCACAGTGGTTCGTGCCTGTAATCCCAGCACTTTGGGAGCCAAGGCAGGTAGATTACTTGGGCCCAGGAATTTGAGACCAGCCTAGGCAATATGGCAAAACTGTGTCTCTACCAAAAAAAAAAAAAAAAAATTAGCTGGATGTGGTGGCACATGCCTATAGTCCCAGCTATTTGTGAGGCTCAGGTGGGAGGATCACTTGGGCCTGGAAGGCAGAGGCTGCAGTGAGCCGTGGTTGCACCACTGTGCTCCAGCCTGGGTGACAAGGTGAGGCCCTGTCTCAAAATAATAAAAAAAAAGAATTAGGAAAAAGACTCTACCTTAGTCTTAGTCTTTCGCTCTCCCCTGTAGTTCACAACACAGAATTCTGCCTCTGTCAGTTCTGGCTCTAGACCTTCTGAGCAGATTTAGGGTAAAGGATTAGGGGAAGAAGAATTAGAAGTTGTCTCCATGTTGCTTTGGCTTACATTTGGAAGGGTAGAAGGAAGAGAAAAGAAAGATCCAGAAGTTGAGAGGAGGAAGGAGAGAGAGTAGCGCCAACTGCGGCTGACCTTGGAAAAGCACTCCAAAGGATAAATCACAGAATGGGAACTGGGAGTCTTTAATTTAGGGACTAGGGTTCCAGGCCAGGCAGGTGCTTTCATTAAGGAAGTTAAGAGTAAGTCAGTATGTCTGTCTGTGTTGGGTGAATGAGACCCTCCAAAGCTTATCGTGAAAATGAACTTCACTATAGATTGGATTCCCCCTTGGGAGCTGGCTAAAGCCACACTGTGAGATGTTGGCTGACACTGGCTCTATAATGCCCAAATCCAGCCTGACGTCCTCCCCGTCCACCTGCCCCACTGGGCACGCCTTGCACTCCCATCCTTTCTCCCCTCTGACTTTTGTGCTCCTAGGGAAGGTGAGTAATAGCAAGGCAAGGTGCTGGGTGCCAGCAGAACCACCTCGTCTTCAGGTTCCCAGTTTCTGGAAGAGGTGAGTGAGAGAAGCGAGGGAATCAAAACGATTATTTCCTCCATGTCTCTGCCCTGCTTTGGGCAGCACATTCAAAGCTCAGGGTTTTCATTTTAAAAAATCACTGCTAAAGTCCTTAGGGGGTGGATGCTTTATGTGTGTTTATCTCAAGTTTAAGTTGAAAGGACCCGTGTTTCCCATCAGATGCCCCCAGCAGGAATGGAGTTGGAGGCTGGTGACATTTGAAGGGCAGATCAGATTGCTGAGACATGAAGTGCCCGGGGCTGGTGTTGAGCCTGCAGAGGTGAGCAGGCTCCGGCTGTAGATTGTTGAAGCAGATAAGCTCACACGGGGAGGGAGAGGGGTCGGGACCTATGCTCGCCTTACATTTTAAACACATCAAGTCCACGGAAGAATTTATTTTCTACTTTCAGAGAACAGATATATTCCTCTCTTTAAGAGAATGTTCTGTGCTAAAAAAATTATCAAGTTTTCATTGTGGCTTTTCATGATCATGAAGCCTGGCTAAGCAGAAGCCTGTCTAGCTGCACCTGACTCTACGTACTTCCTAAATTACTCTGTAATCCTCTTGTCCTCTTCCAAGCCTTGGCCCATCTGAATCCTAGTGCATTTCTTTCAGCACACACGTGGTAATAGATACTTTAGAGCAGGGTTGGGGTGAGTTTGGGGCGTGTGAATGAATCCCTGTGCCTTGGCCGGGGCCATGCCCGCACATGACCAGCAGGCGGAGCGAGGCTTTACTAGCCACGACCTCCCTCCAGGGCAGTGCGTGGAGGTTGCCGGCAGGGGGTGCTGCACCCACACTGCTGGCACCAGTATGTGGGCATTACCAGGCTTCATAAATTGCTGGAAATTTAAAGCTGGAGAGGATGTTAGAAACCGTATCATCCACTGGTTTCCATTTGATCGTGAGGAACCTATGATCCCGAGTTGAGTTCCTGGTGGGAATGGAGCTAAAATAGAGTCCTCTCAACTTCCAGGCCAGGACCTCTACCTGTTGCATCCCCACCTCCTTCCCCTGGCATGACTACAAATGTCTTACCAGTGTTGAGAGGGAAATGATTTGCATGTGGAAGAATCAGCAAGGACAACAGCAGGCACTTAGTGCTATTTGCCTGGGAAATCACAGAGTGAAGCTTTTTGCATTTGGCCCCAATAACAGTCAGCCCTCAAATAGTAGGGGTGAGATTATTATTTTTTAATGATTATATTTTAAAAATCACACTTGGGGGAAAAATTACAATTTCCTACAAATCATCAAAACATTTGCCCATCCTCTGAGAGGCCATATGTTGTAGTATCAGTCCTCACTGAGCTCTGTTATTACTAGCTGGGTGATCTTGGCTGAGTTTCTAAACTCCATTTTGCCTGATCTGTAAAGTGGGTTTGGTGAAGATTAAATGAGGTAAGACACAGAAAGTGCTTTTTTGGGTCATGACATAGCCTGAGTACTCAAAAGTGCCGACTGTAGTAATAACAGGGGCTTTTGGCAGCTATAACTTGGAACTGCTGTGTAGTCGTATCGACGGCAATGGAGAAATGTTCCCTTTCACCAGTTGGATATGTAACTGTGGGGGGTAGCTTCTCTACGGTCTACCAGGATCCTCTCCAGAGACCAAAGCTGTGGTCAGAAGTTGGCTAAGGTGAGGGAGCAAAGAGTAGGTATGGAAGGGCAGAAGGAATGAGTGAGTGGCTTGATAGCCTAAGCTGGAGAGTAGGAAAGAACCGAGAAAGAGAGCAAGCATGCTGGGGTGTCCTTCTTATAGGCAAATAAATAAATGAATAGATAAACATGAAACAGACAGTGATAACCTTTTTTAAGGTAGAAATCTTTTGGCTCTTTTAAATCAAGTATTTTATGTGATGCTTACAGAATACATTTATTAAGTATTTTGTACAGCTCTTATTTTTTGTTTTTGTTTTACAATTTGAGTGATACCTGCAAAAGGTAGATATAGGTCTAGATAGCAGATTTTGTTTTTGGCTAATTAGATTGACCTCGGGTCCAATCTGTAATATGTTTCAGATATTTAAATTTTGTTTAGATTAATCTTCTTCATGACCTTTTTTGCCCCCTAGCCCTCCTACCTCACTGTGCCATTGATATCAGCTTGACTTTGTTTTTTTCTCTTTTCAGAGTTTGATCCAATAGTTGTAAAATGCTTTCAGATCACAACATGCAACCCTGCCTTGACAGAAAGACACAATATCAATAAGAGATGGCCAGAAAGGCAAGCATGAAAATAGTATCTCTGAGTTTTTTCTGGTAGCACATGATACAATATTGAATAATTGCTGGGTATATTTGACAAATTCGGAATACAGTTCATTAGGGAGCTGGGGAACTTAAAAATCAGGCTGTCTTCAGGAAAATGTATGAGGGGATTATATAGTGTGCAGCCACCAGAAAATGGGGCAGCAGGAATCTGGGCTGAATTGATGATCTGTCTGAGTGGGAGCTGCATCCACTGAGCAAGACTTTCTTTAGTCAAAGTGACTTAGAGGGAAATTGTGATAAATAGAATGAATGAAAAAAAATGAACATCCAGAATATCTGGAGAATGCAGTGAAATCCACAAGGACAATACTGTTTCTAGTGCATAAATGGTCAAAATCTGAACATGTTGTTCACACAAGAGGCAATACAAATAGAAAATAAATCCTTGGAAAAGGACCCAACCTCCTTAGTAATTATAAGAAGTTAAAACACAAAACCATGCAATGCCGTTAAACTGGCAAATTATAATTATAAAATCAAAATCTGGCAAGGCTTTTGAGAAAGTTATATCCTTATACTAACATAAATTAGTACAATATTTCTGGAAAGCAACATGGCAAAGTGTAATAAACCATGAAACATCACATCTTTTGAGCTAGTATATGTTTGAGACTACATCCTGGAGAAACAAAAATAGAATAAAAATCCTAAAAATTATTTTTAAAAATTAAAAACAAACTATGGTTCAGCATGGTGGCTCATGCCTGTAATCCTAGCACTTTGAAAGGCTGACGGATCACTTGGGCCCAGGAGTTCGAGACCAGCCTGGGCAACATGGCAAGACCCCGTGTCTAGAAAAATTAAAAAAAAAATTAGCTGGGCATGGTGGCATGCACCTATAGTTCCAGCTACTCAGCAGGCTGTGGTGGGAAGACTGCTTCAGCTCAGGAGGTCAAGGCTACAGTGAGCTGAGGGCACCACTGCACTCCAGCCTGGGCAACAGAGCAAGACCTTGTCTCAGAAAGAAACCCCAAAAGTATGGTGTAATATTACTATTAAGAATGATACATATTTTGTGAGACAGGGTTTCACTCCATCACCCAGGCTGGAGTGCAGAGGCACAATCTCGTCTCACTGCAACTCTCGCCTCCCAGGCTCAAGAGATCCCCGCGCCTCAGCCTCCAGTGTAGCAGGGACCACAGTGCACACCACCATGCCCTGCTAATTTTTAAATACTTTTTGTAGAGATGGGATTTTGCTGTGTTGCCCATGCTGATCTCAAACTCCTGGGCTCAAGTGATCTGCCCACCTTGGTCTGGGATTTGGGTCCCAAAGTTCTGGGATTACAGGCCTGAGTCAAGTGCCTAGTCAAGAATGATAAACTTGTATGTTATAAAAACAAATAGGTTTATATAAAACACAGTAAGTCCTCACTTAACATCATTGACAGGTTCTTGGAAACTGTGACTTTAAGTGAAATGATAGATGATGGATCCAGTTTAACCACAGGCTAATTGATATAAATATAGAGCTAAGTTCCTACGATGTACTTCTAGTCACAAAAACATCACCAAACTTCTAGATTAAGACCCAAAACACTTCTATTAAAAATTGAAATAAATGTGAGCAATACATACATTTCAGAAAGATTAATAAAAACAAGTAAGATAATTTTTTACCCAATTTCTGGTGAACCAGTGAGTGACAGCAGTCACGTGGTGGTGGGTAAGTCAAGGATTAAGTGTTTGCAATGAGAACATTGTCAGGAGTCCCTTCTCCTACCGTGCAGGTGAAAAACGAGCCTTGAAGAATGTGGTGGCTCCTCGAGCGCTTTCACACTGCATCGTTTGTTGTTGTTTATCTGTAGGAGTTTCTTGTATTTTACACATTTTTATTTTACTGTCATTTGTATTCATTTATTTTGCAACCCGCTTATTCCACTTCAGGGTGGGAGGTAGCTGGAGCCTATCCCTAGCAACTCAAGGCACAAGGTGGTGACCAGCCCTGGACAGGACACCATCCCACCACAGGGTCCACACACTCAAACACACATGGTTGCTTAGATGTGGACCCTGTTGACACGCCAGTCAACTGATTGCACAATGCACATCTTTGGGATGTGGGAGGAAACCAGAGTACTCAGAGAAAACCCACACAGACATGGGGAGAACTTGCAAACTGCACAGACAGTGGCCCTGGCTGGGAATCAATTTTTAAAAATCTTACCAACATTATAACAAAACCATGTTGATCAAAGTGACACTTTTTTGAGGACCTGCTATAATGATAGATGAAAAATAGTTGAGCTCAGGCTGGGCATGGTGGTTTACGCCTGTAATCCCAGCATTTTGAGATGCTGCGGCGGACGGACTGCCTGAGCTCAGGGGTTCGAGACCAGCCTGGACAACATGGTGACATCCCATCTCTACTAAAAAAAGATACAAAAAAATTAGCTGGGTGTGGTGGCATTCACCTGTAATCCCAGTTTACTTGGGAAGCTGAAGAATGAGAATTCCCAAGTTAAACTGCCTCTGCTTGAGCCCAGGGGGCAGAGGTTGCAGTGAGCCGAGATCGTGCCACCGCACTCCAGCCTGGGCAATAAAGTGAGGCCCTGTCTCAAAAAATGGAATAATTGGCCAGGCGCAGTAGCTCATGCCTGTAATCCTAGCACTTTGGGAGGCTGAAGTTG
>NW_016107379.1:2796119-2797377 GCF_001604975.1 Cebus imitator | reverse complement strand
TCAGGCACACTCGGGAGTGTTAACCTATTTAGTCTTCACAACCACCCTAGGAAGTAGGTGGGTACAGCTTTTATCCTCATTTCATAGCCAAGGAAACAGGCAGAGAGGGTAACTTCTCCAAGCTCACTACGTGGGAGAAGCAAGCTTCAAACCCAAGCAGTTGGCCCAGAGTGCAGGCTCTGGGCCATGTGCTCTGTACATCGTAACAGAGAAGCAGGCCTAGCTTGCCTGCGCTCTGGGGAGGGGGCTGATGTGACGGAGACCAAGGCTGGAGTGAAGAGTGAGGTGGGGAGTGCTTGCTGGTGGGGTGTGCGCTGTGTGCACGCAGAGCCTTGACCTGCTGTCTTGTCGTCCTGCCATTTACTGTGTGAATACACCCAGTGACTTAACCGCTTTGCTTCTCAGTTTCCTCATTTGTAAAATTTCAGAAATATGAACAGGGCTTACATCCTCATAGGTTTGTTGTGATGATTAAATGTGTTAGTAAGTCCCTAGGACGGTGGCTGGTCCAAGAATGTTAGCCATTATCATCAGCAGCATCAGTGATTTGGGAACCACTCTACCTCCTCTTTCTCCTAGATGGGTAGTGACAAAAATAGCATTTCTAGCAAGTTCCAGGTGGTGCTGATGCTTCCTGTCTGGTGTGGGAACGACATTTTTGAGAACCACGGAGGTAGAGGATCTGGAAGCTCTTCCTTTCTTAGCACCCCATATTCCACCTTTTTGCCTGAGCTCTGTCCCTGGGTTACTGTCACTTCCTTTCTACCTAGAGCGGCCAGCTTGCATGGCTATCAAGAACCAGTGAGAGGAGCTTCCCTCACAAGGGCTGGCTTTTAGCAGGATCTGATGGGTAGGGCTGTTTCCATTAGAGGAAGATGCAAGCCAGTGAGAAGACGGAGGCTAGCAAGTGTTAAATGCATAGTGGGCACAGAACCCACCTGAGTGAGTGGATCCAAGACAGCAGATGATTTTGGAAGTAGTAGGAGGCCAGGTGGTTTATGCCTATAATCCCAGCACTTTGGGAGGCTAAGGTAGGTGGATCACTTGAGGTAAGGAGTTCCTCAAGACAGGTCTGGCCAACATGGTGAAACCCCATCTAAAAAATACAAAAGTTAGCCAGGCATGTAGCTGTAGTCCGAGCTACTTGGGAGGCTGAGGCAGGAGAATGGCTTGAACTCAGGAGGCAGAGGTTGCGGTGAGCTGAGATCACACCACTGCACTCCAGCCTTTGTGACAGAGCAAGACTCTGCCTCAAAAA
>NW_016107379.1:2785165-2796109 GCF_001604975.1 Cebus imitator | reverse complement strand
AAAAAAAAAAAAAAAAGTAATAGAAAAATAATAGAAAAGTAGAGAAAAGAATCTTCCTCCCTGGAAGAAAACGACCTTTGAGCAAAGATGGAGGTGATGGAGGAAAGTGGGGCAAAAAGAGAGAGGGGCTCTAATGACCACATTCGTGGTTGAAATTCTGGGGTTTGTAAGAAGCAAAGGCTGCAGGTACCTTGGTCTGACCCAAACAGATGGTAGCTTGCCTTTCACAAAGTAAAACGTAATAGTGTATAAATGAGAAAAGAGTAGGAGTTCCAGTCACTTTACTACCTCTGGGGAGGGAAGGGAATGGGGAGCAGGTCTGGGGTTCAGTGTTTGTGTGACTGCTGACTTCAGAGGTCTGAATTCTCTCCAGCTCACTTGCCGTCTCAGTGGGTGGGGTGTGATGGGACTTCCCGTCCAGGGCTCTCAACTCTAGAATCCAGCCTCATAAGAACTATGTTGCCTCTGAGCACCTGGGCAAGCTCCATGTGGGATGCAGATACTCTGTGAAATAAGCGTTCTGCTGCTTTTAGGCTGCAAGAGCAGAACTGGGATGTGAATCCAAGCCCAGGGCACTTTGCACCCTGGATCTGGTTGCTGCTCTTAATTGCTGCAACTGTGATGGTGGCTGTTCCCAGGAGTCTCCCAGCCAAGCCTGGTCCTGGAGTGGCTCACTGCAAGTCTCATTGCCCCGAGGCAGGAAGGCTGCAGAGAAAGTTACCCCTGGAGTATGGAGGGAGGAGGGGAAGCCGGTGCTCTCTTCAAGTGGCCTGCTCTGTGCTCACAGGCCCCATGGGCTCCCGAACCCTGTCCTAGCCAGGCTGGATCTGTGCCAGGCCTTGGCCCAGCAGCTGCGTTCCGTACCTTGGATTCCTGACAAAGGCAAAATAATTGCCGCTTCCAGCTACAACCAGCTGGCTACAGGGAGAAGTCACCAGGGAGAGTTCTGCTGTATCCTCTCTGCCCCTACCCCTCAGCTTTCTGTTCTTGAGAATGACACTTTGTTGGTCCTCTGCATATGAGCCCCAGAGTTGAAAATGAAAGAGGAACTGAAAAAGACTAAAATATCTTAATGGGGTGGTGCATTTCAGAATGGTTGTTGATGAGCCTGGGGGTTTCCTGTGCACTCCAAGCAGGAAGTTTCGACTCGTTTTGAGACTGTTGGCTCTTGATTGGAGCCTTCCCTGCAAGAAGCAGTGGTTCAAAAAAGTGGGCTCTTTGTGTTTGTAGAAGAGAGAAAAAAATATATATATACACCTTGGGAGGTCAAGGCGGGTGGATCACGAGGTCAGGAGATCGAGACCATCCTGGCTAACACGGCGAAACCCCGTCTCTACTAAAAATACAAAAAATTAGCTGGTGTGGTGGCATGTGCCTGTAATCCCAGCTACTTGGGAGGCTGAGGCAGGAGAATCACTTGAACGAGATTTTTTTTCCCTTTATCTTCCCAGGTTCTTCAGCTGGGGTCCTGTAAATAAGATTGACAGAAGACAGATTAGCAAGCGAAACATAAACAAGTTTATTAACATCTACGTCATACACATTGCACATACACATGGGAGCACTCAGAGATGAGTAACTCAAAGGGGTGGTTACACCTTGGCTTATATAGCAAATTAAAAGAACAGTAAATTTTTAGAGAAATGACAATGGCAAAGGAAAAGGACTTTGAGTTTCTAAGGCAGCAAGTTGTGGGAAGGTAAATATGTGGGGGAACTAATGGAAGATAAGGCTATTTGGGAAGGCTGGTTGTACAGACTCCTCTGCTGCCCTCTCAGGGTTGATAAGGGTCTAGAGTTATCTCTGGTGATTCACTTCTGTCCTTCCTGATAGAGAGTGGAGCAGAGACACATTTGCAGATTTATGTTCTGCTTTTAGGCAAATAGGGGGAGGGCAAAGAGCTCTTTTGTATCTGCTGCTGCTTAATTGCCTTCAGCTCAAAATAATCTTAATGCTAAAAAGGGATGTTTTGGGGTGGCATGTTCTGCTACCTTTCATATTCAAGAAGATATGTTTAAAATTCTTTCTCTTAAACATATTCCTTCCACCCCTTCCATTAATTAAAAAATATTCATGATTCCGTTGACAAACTTTTATTTTGCTAGACCTACGGGATGCAGAGCTGGGGGATGCTGGAGGAGGGTGAAATCCAGAGCTGAGTGCTTCTCTCAGGAAGCTTAGAGCTGAGCTTGTCAGTCAAGGTATAAAGACAAGAAAGGGTCATTGACTGTAATCCTCACCAGCCCAGCCTCCAGCCCTGGGCCAGCCTCCCTCCTCCTCCAGAAGTCCTCAGCCTTCCACCTGTACCCAGTACAGCCCCTCCTTCCTTCTGGGGAAACCCTTCCTGACCCTTCCATCCCTAAACAAATCTGTCTACCTTCTCAGCAACCCACTTGTCGTCACAGACTTTGTAGTTTACCACAAACCCCTGGAATGCCTCTTGGTGGCTTGGAGTCTTTAATTTTGGGTGTTGCCATTTCAGCTTTTGGAGGGTCAAAGAAGGCTTCTTTAACTTGTGAGGCAGATTGGTGAGGTTGGCCACTCACAGAACTTCTGGCCTTTCTCCAAACACTTCTATACCTTTATCCCTTTCCTCTGCCTGGAAAATTCCTATTCCTTCTTAAAAATCCAGGTCAGAAATCACGTCCTCTTTGCAGCCCTCCAGACTACTTCAGAGAGACAGAGTCACCACAGCCTGTAGCTCTTTATTCTCCTGTAATTGGCTGGTGGGTTCTTCTTGCCCACTACACAGACAAAATCAATCCACTGAGACAATGGCGTATCAGTAGAGAAAGAGCTTAATTGACATGAGGGTAGGCCACATGGGAGAATGGGAGTTGTCATTCAAGTTGGTCTCCCCGAAGGCTTGGAGGTTAAGGTTTTTATGGACAACTTGGTGAGCAGTGGTCAGGGGCTAGGGAATGGGTGCTGTTGATTTGTTGAGGATGAAATCAGGGTGTGGCAAATGGTCCTTGTGCACTGAGTCTGCCTCTGGGTGGGGCCACAGCATCAGTTGAGTCACGAGTCACGAGTCTAAATTGGGTCAGTCTGAAAGATATTTCAAAAAACCAATCTTAGGTTCTACAATAGTGATGTTATCTATAAGAGCAATTGGGGAAGTCAGAATACTTGTGACCTCTGGCCACATGACTCCTGAGCAGTAAGAGATTGTAGAAACTATGCCTATCTTATCAGAATTCAGGCCCCTCTCATAATCCTAACCTTGTGATCTTTCACTGGTTTTACAAAGGCAATTTAGTTTTGGGAACTAAAGCTATTACCATCTTTGCTTTAAGGTAAAACTAGAAACTGAATTCCTCCCAAAGTTAGCTTGGCCTACCAGGAATGATCAAGGATAGGTTGGAGGTCAGAAGCAAGATGGAATCAGCTATGTTGGAATTATCTTACTGTCATAATTTTGCAAAGGCCAGTTTTACCCTTTTATGACATTTTTGTTTTTAACTTATTTATTATTATTATTATTAGAGACAGGGTTTCACTCTGTCACCCAGGCTGGAGTGCAGTGGCACATTCATAGCTCATTAAAGCCTTGAACTCTCAGGCTCAATTGATGCTCCTGCCTCAGCGTCCTGAGTAGCTGGAACTATACACATGCACCACCATGCCTGGCAAATTTTTAAATATTTTGTAGAGATGGGGATCTTACTGTGTTCCTCAGGCAGGTATCAAATGACTGGGCTCAAGCAACCCTCTTATCTTGACCTCCCAAAGTGCTGGGATTGCAAATGTGAGCCACCACCCCCAGTTTTGTTTGACATCTTAATCCTGGTGCCCTAAGGGTCTGGCCATCAGTGACAAAATCTCCCGGGGACCAGACTTCCAGTGCTGGAGCACAGGTTGGGTCCTCTTTGAGAGTGAGGATCTTCATACTGGAAGCTGAAGCTTCTGCTGTCTCACTGGCTGGATAAGTGTCTTAGACATGGAAACATTCTGTAAATGAGACTAATAATGGGTTTCAAGCTTGGCTGCATCTTGTAGTTACCTGGAGAGATTTGAAAATACCAACGCTTCGCCCCACCCCCAGAGGTCCTAATTTAAATGGTCTGAGAGCAGCCTGGCTTTAAAGCTCCCCAGGTGATTCTAATGTGCCACCCAGTTTGAGAACAGCTGCCTTGATGGGCTCCCTGACTACTGTCTAAGGGAAGGAAGAGACCCTGACTTGGTAATCCTGAGGAACCTGCAATGTAAGGGAAGACAGTGAGAACTAAAAAATACTTGTTTAAAAAAAACAAAGATAAAACCAAGACCTGCAGAAGTGAATTCAGGATGTAATTCTAAAATGGCCTAACCTATAGACTAACTTAAGGCACGAAAAAGATACAGAGGAGACAAGAGCTGGTCTTGCTCATTCACAGGCTCAAGCCCAGAGGCGAGGCACGGTGGCTCATGCTTGTAATCCCAGCACTTTAGGAGGCCAAAGCGGGCAGATCACTTGAGGTCGGGAGTTTGAGACCAGTCTGGCCAACATGGTGGAATCCTATCTCTATTAAAAATATAAAAATAAGCCAGGCATGGTAATGTGCACCTGTAATCCCAGCTACTCTGGAGGCTGAGGCACGAGAATCACTTGAACCTGAGAGGTGGAGGTTGCAGTGAGCTGAGATCACATCACTGCACTCCAGCCTGGGCAACTCTGTCTGAAAAAAGCAAAAGTAAAGCAAAAGCAAAACAAAACAAAACAAAACAAAAAGGCTGAAGGCCAGAAAGGGGAGACCAAGAAAAGTTAGACTTTCCTAGAGCCAGGGAAACACCAGTTGTAAGGGATTTAACTATGAAGTTGGAAGAGTTTTGACTGCCTGTCAATGGGAGTGTCCCAAGGAGAAGACAGGAAAGGCCATTGCTTCAAAAAGACCAAAAGAACCAAAGCATGGAGCAAAACCTGTCTCTGGGAGACAAAAGGAAGAAAATTTAACTCCACAAGGGTAGGTCAGGGCACACACCTTTAAGGAGCATGCTTACTCTTAGTACAGTGTTCTATGCAGATGGCATCCCTTAGTGACCTTTTCCAGAGACAGTGCAGGTGGTGCAGTTGTACAGGACCAAGGCCTTGTCCACTGAATATCATTGTTACACCCAAATCCTTACATCCTAAAGTCAAGTTTGGGGTTTCATTTGAACCTAAGTGGAGGAGAAATGAATTCAGAATCTGATAGGCCTTTCTGATGGAGAAATCTCTCCTTACTTAGATATGAACCCAGGAGCCTCAAGATGTGAGATGGGGTGGCTTTTTCTGTAGCACACCTCTATTATTCTGTGATGATTATTTAAAAAAGAGGCTCCATTCCATTAGAGGTGGGACAGCCCCCACTCTGCAGGATGAGCTTGGACAGCAATTGACAGGCACCCTGCAGAACTTAGAAAATGTAGAGGAGAAAGCAGATGTGTCTCCTTTTCTTGACCAATTAAGACAGCTTTGTGACAGCTCCAGGGGAGAGGAACAGGATGAAGAGAGTTGTGTTTGAGACGGGAACGTGCCAAGAAGCGTAGGCTTCATCCAGTCCAGCGCGTCTCACGCTGCAGACTGTGGCCTCACAGGGGGTGTAGAACACTTCAGTTTGGATCGTGACCAACATTTAAAGTGTAATAAAATAGAACAGAAAGTACGAGTGCATTGAGTATAGTAAGGATTGAATATTGTTTATGAAAAGTTTATTTTAGTCATATTTGTGTGTGTTCTAGGTTGCAACGTACATTATATTACTTTGTGCAGGTCTCTTTTTTAAAAAAATAAACAGCTTCCTCCTTAACAAGCAGAGTGAAAATAACTAGTCTTAATCTCAGTGTCCAGCTGACTCAAGTTTGCCCAGTTGATAAAGCTCTAATTAACCTTTCTGTAAAAATCCACGGTTATTGTTGAGTAACAGACATGCTGGGAGCAAAAAGCTGTTGGGTGTGCCTCTGTTTAAGAGCCTTCTGGAAGGTTGAAGCCTCTACTGGGCTGACACAGAGCCTCTGGGGACCCCGAGGCCTGTCAGTGGAGACCCTCCAAGTGGCTTTTCCTCACTTAGGTTCCGTGACTCACCTTGTCACTTGAAATCCTGCTTCTTATGGGATTGGGCCAAAATCAAATACATCTTCCCAGAGCTTTCTAGAGCTTTCTTTTCTTTTCTTTTTGAGACAGGTTTCACTCCCAACACCCAGGCTGGAGAACGGTGGTATGATCTCGGCTCACTGCAACCTCGGCCTCCCGGGCTTAAGTGATCCTCCCACCTCAGCCTCCTGAGCTGGGACTACAGGCCCATGCCACCATGCCTTGCTCATTTTTGTATGTTTTGTAGAGGTAGGGATTCATCATGTTGTCCAGGCTAGTCTCAAACTCCTGGCCTTCAATGATCTGCCCGCCTTAGCTTCCCAGAGTGCTAGGATTACAGGCGTGAGCCACCAGGCTCAGTTCAGAGCTTTATTGTCGAAGGTGTCATGTTTTAGAATGTTCATGGGTGAGCTAATGCTGTTACAGTAACACATGGAAGAAAAGGTACACTCATGCCACCCATAGCTGTCGTTTTTATTTGCTTGGTGAGACAGATGGAAGGTGTGGGTACAGTACTGTTAGTGGTTGATAGTGAAATGGAAATAGAACTCAGGTATGGCTTTTACCCTCTGAAAGTTACTGTGGACAGTGCTTTCTTTGGGCTTGAACTGAATTCAGTCAAGATTTTATTCTAAACATCAGGAGCGTGTACCTTGAGCCCTGTTAACCCCAAGGAAAGCCTAACACCATCTGCATTTCATGTCAGCCGGAAAGGTTTATTTCTGAAGTTCAGGGCAGTTATTTATTAAAGCAACAAAGTATTCTGAGGATATAGATTATAGGAAAACTTTGGGCTCTTTACTCTGAAACTGTTCTGACTTGGTTTTTCTTTTTTGTTATATTTGGCCTTCAGAAAACTCTTCCTGAATTCTTCCTGGCTATCATCAGGTTGATAAACTTGCTGGCATTTAAGTGTGCAATTTGAAATATAATCAACATATACCCACCATTGTCTTTGCACGAGAGAGAGTGAAAATTGTTTCTTATTAATAGTTACCTTTATTATGCTCATTAGGAAAAACAAAATGCCATATTCTGCTTGCTCTCAGAGGCAGTGGATGGGCCCTGGGGCCAAAATGTCTAGGTTCGCGTCTTCCTGTTGCCACTAGAAAGCACCGCTGCTCACAGGCACAACAACAGCAGATTTTTTTTTTTTTCTTGAGGCAGAATCTCACTCTGTCGCCCAGGCTGGAATGCAATGGCGTGATCTGGGCTCACTACAACCTCTGCTTCCCAGGTTCAAGCCATCCTCCTGCCTCAGCCTCCTGAGTAGCTGGATTACAGACACGTGCCACTATGCCTGGTTAAGTCTTTGTATTTTTAGTAGAGAAGGGTTTCACTGTGTTAGCCAGGATGATCTCAATCTCCCGACCTCATGATTTGCCCTTCTTGGCCTCCCAAAGTGCTGGGATTACAGGCGTGAGCCACTGTACCTGGCCAACAACAGACGTCTTAAGGTATATATCACCTGTCTACCCCTTAGCAGGCATTTGACATTCCTCATCTTTAATCCTATAAACAGTTCTTCCAGCTTTGTTTTGTTCTCCTCATTTTACAGATGAGGAAACAGACTCAGCATTAGGGAAGAGCCAATCACACCTACCACGTGTATCTTTTTATATTATTACTTTAATTTGATGTTGTCTTTCCCATTTAGTCTAGGGCCTACTTATTTGTGGGCAGGAAGAGGAGGTTTGCATGTATTTAAGTTTAATCAGTTTGGTATTAGAAAGCCTGTACAAAGCAAGATCTATTTTATTTATTTATTTTTTCTAAGGATGGGGGTCTCACCGTCTTGCCCAGACTGGCCTCAAACTCCTGGGCTCCAGCAATCCTCCTGCCTTGACCTCCCATCTTGCTGGAATTACAGGTGTGAGCCACCATGCCTGGCCCAAAGCAAGATTTAACCTGTGCTTTCTCATGCTGGCCATTTATGTTCTGATTCTAACATTTGTGTGGTTGGTGTTAATGTTAGATCTAAAAGGAGAAAGATGACATTCGGTATTTGTCATCAGCTTTCAGAGACACTTGTTTTCCCAGACTTTTATTATGTACATTTGCAAACATACAGAATTTTAAAGAATAATACAGTAAACACCTGCGCATATCTAATGCTAGATTCAGTAATTATTAACATTTGCCATATTTGCTTTATCTACCCGTAACATTTTTCTCAGCCATTTAGAAGTGAGTTGCAGATGTTGTGGCCATTTACACCTAAATGATTCCATATGCATCCCCTAAAAAGAAGGATATTATCATACCTTAATCTAATATCTTGTCCATATTTAAATTTCATGTGTCCTCAGACTATCTTTTATAATTGTTTTTTTGCTCTGAACTAGGATCCGGTCAGGGTTATCACACTGTATTTGATTGTTATTTGTTCTCATTGTCTTTGGAACAGATCCTCACCTTTGACATTGACTTTTTGTTTTAGTTTTCTGTAGAATGTCCCCCATTTTTGTGCGATTGTTTCCATCTTCCCTCTGTTTTTTGTTAACTGGGAGGTCAGTCTTACAGGCATGCTTAGGTTGAAGTTAAGCATGTTTGGCAAGAATGCCTGAAATGCCTGAAGAGTGATGCTGTGTGCTTCGTAGTCGTCGTCAGCCTGCTTGCTCCACTTTAAATTTAAAACATTTTTAAGCTTTATTTCGCCACTCTTATCAAACATATCAGAAAGCATATCATCAGTGCATCTTATGGTGATTGACAACAAAACTGAACAAGGCTATTGTGTTTACAGAAAAATTTTTAGCAAAAGTGTATGTAGTGCAGTCCATTGAAATGCAGTGTTTATACTTCTTAGGTATACAAGAAAGCAGAAAATAAAAGCTCTCTGTTGTCCAGCAAGAAGAAAACGTTTTTCTAAAAGACTTGAATGGAAATTAGAAATTTAGGCATTTGTGAAAAGAATTTCTTAGTGTGGATCCACATTGATATTTAGAGTTCCACTTTGTTATTTTTTTTTAAATAAATAAACCTCACAAACAAGACAGCACAAGGAACAGAGAGCCCCAGTGCCAAAAATTGCCAGGACCAATATGCTATTAAAACAGCTGGTAGAAATAGCTCTTCACTGTGTAATGTTCCTGTAGTTCTGAGGTGAAGGTAAACCAACAGGAGAGAATACTTTTTCTTTTGTTTTGTTTTTTTGGGATGGAGCTTCACTCTTGTAGCCCAGGCTGGAGTGCAGTGGTGTGATGTCAGCTTACTGCAACCTCTGCTTCCTGGGTTCAAGCAATTCTCCTGCCTCAGCCTCCTGAGTAGTTGAGATTACAGGTGCCTACGTTTCACTGCGTTGGCCAGGCTGGTCTTGAATTCCTGACCCCAGGTGATTTGCCTGCTTCAGTCTCCCAAAGGGCTGGGATTACAGATGTGAGCCATCACGCCTGGCTGAGAATACCTTTTATAAATAGCTTTGGATTAAGTGATCTTTCACATTTTTTCTAACTATACCATCTTGTCAAAACATAATAATTACGTATTACTTAGTAAAAATAGTAGTAGGTTTTAATATTCACAATGAACCACTCTAGTGCTGACATAGGAGGCTACAAACTGTTAACATTTTTTGATCATAACTATATAATCAAGATGCAGCCCTTTTTGAGAAAAGAATTCCTTCTACCTCAAATTTGATACTGTTAAGAGGATATAAAGGAAAGTTAAATCATTTAAGATTTTTCACAAAAGATTTAAGAATGAAAGAATAAATCGTGCTGAAAAAGATCTGTCAGCCTTACCTTCTGCAAAGTAAACCTTCTGCAGAGGTACAAGTTGACTCTTTTTATTGTATTAAATAAACACTGCTGAGTTCTATAAGGTGCTGTCACTGCAACTAGTGCACACTAGTGCCACCCACTGTCCCCACTGTGCAAAGAGAAGGGTGGAGGTGTGTTCCAGTATTACTGATGTTAAGCTTCATCTCTTTGTTAAGTGGTGGTTTCCAGACGCTTCCATGATAAGATTCTATTTTCCCCTTTGAAGTTAGGAAGCAGTTTAAGAGGTGATACTTCTCCCAAATCCTTTCACCTAATGATCTTCGCATTTGTATTAGTTTGCTGCTGTAACAGTGCACTACAGATGGGGTGGCTTAAGCAACAGAAATGTGTTGTCACACAGCTCTGGAGGCTAGAAGTCCAAGATCCTGGTGTGGGGAGCTCCCTCCAAGGGCTGTGAGGGAAGGATCTGTTTCAGGCCTCTCTCCTTCACTTGTAGAGATTGCCTTCTCCCTATGCCTCTTCACATTGTTTTCTCTTTGTGCATATCTGTGTCCAAATTTCCTCTTCCTACAAGGACAGCAATCACATTGGATCAGCCATCCCTTGCCTCCCCCCGTGACCTCATTTTAACTTGGTTACCTCTGTAAAGACCCTACCTCCACGCCAACTCACATTCTGCGGCACTGGAGGTTAGGACGTCAACTTTTGAATTTTAGGGGGATACAATTGTGATTCTTGCCTGAATCTTTATTTATTGGGGTCTTAAGGTTTCTGGGAAACAGATTCTGAGATGGAGATTTGTGTGCTGGCATACCTAGTACTGTGCTTGCAAATATCTGTGGGGGAATAAGAAGCAGGAGTGGGCAGAGGGAGAAGCTGAACTGCAGCTGGAGCAGAGGCTCAGCCTGTGTATACAGGGAGCTGCAAAACTGCGCAGTCCTTTGAGTTTTTTGTTTTGTTTTGTTTTGTTTGTTTCTGTTTTAAGATGAGGTCTTGCTTTGTCACCTAGACTGGAATGCAGTGGCGTGGTCGCAGCTCACTGCAGCCTTGAAATCCTGGGCTCAAGAGATCCTCCTACCTCAGCCTCCCTGAGTAGCTGAGACTACAGGCATGTGCTACCATACCCAGGTTTTTTTTGTATTTTTAGTAGAAATGGGGTTTCACCAT
>NW_016107379.1:2779058-2785130 GCF_001604975.1 Cebus imitator | reverse complement strand
TTTAAATCATTTGTAGAGATGGTGTCTCTCCATTTTGCCCAGGTTGGCCTAGAACTCCTAGGCCCAAGAGATCCTCTCACCTCAGCTTCCTGAAGTGCTGGGATTACAGGCATGAGTGACTGTGCCTGGCCTGGATGGCCCTTTGGAAATGTTCCAAATTGAGGCAAAAGGCCAGATTTTGTATCCCTTTATCAACTAACCATTGAATGCACGCTGCTGCCAGGGAGAAGGCAAGCCTTAGGCTGTGCAGCTTTCCAGGCAGGACAGTGTTGGAGGAGAGACTCAGGTGTGAGCTGTTAGGCACCAGCAATCCCAGTAGTTGGGGAATGAGTGCCTGGACCTACAGAGGGGGTTGGGCCAGTCAACGGCCAGACACAACTGGAGATTGCAGAAGGGTGATTTCCCCCTCTAATCTGCATTTATTATTAGGTGGCACCATTCTGAAAAGAAGATCTTTCCTTTGTCAACTAGGAATGGATTCTAGTTCTCAAAAAGACAGGATAATTACTTACTTTTTTCTTTTTGTATTTTTGTCTTTTTTGGGACAGCATCTCACTCTGTTACCCAGGCTGGAGTTCGTGATTACAAGTCACTGCAGCCTCGATCTCCTGGGCTCAAGTGATCCTTCCACTTCAGCTTCCCGAGTAGCTGCAACTACAGGCATGAACCACTACACCCAACTAATTTGAAAAAATTTTTTTGTAGAGATAGTGTCTCACTGAGTTGCCCAAGCTGGTCGCAAACCGGGGTTCAAGTGATCCTCTCTCCTAGGCCTCCCAAAGTGCTAGAATTACAGACATGAGCCACTGTGCCTGTCTGTTTCTCTTTTCATTACCAATTTTCCAAGTCGTGAGTGGTGTAATTCATTTGTACTCAGGGTTGCATTATGACTTTTGCCTTCATAGGCCCCTTCTCCATAAAAATATATTAAAAATCATTTTACAACTACCAGCCTGGCCAACATGGCAAAACCCTGTCTCTACTAAAAATACAAAAATTAGCTGGGCATGGTGGTGCATGCCTGTAATCCTAGCTACTTAGGAGGCTGAGGCAGGAGAATCACTTAAACCAGGGTGGCTGAGGTTGCACTGAGTTGCGATTGCACCACTGCACTCCAGCCTGGGTGACAGATCAAGACCCTGTCTCAAAAAAAAAGCAAATCATATTTTACAGCTGTATTGGTATAAACACAACTATAATCTAGGCTAGATTCATGATTATGTATTTATTACTCTACTCTTTTTCTCTTTTTGAAGAAAACATATTGTGGGATGTCAGTACTGTGCCTACTGTGTCTAATGGGGAGGTTAGCCCTGGTAAGGCCTTAGATCGGGGACAGGCAGTTAATAAATGAAGAGGGCTGATTCAGAGTGCATGTACTACTGTATGGGGTGAACAGGGGTGTCACGTGGAGCTGTCTCAGTGGAAGGGAGTTGCCATACAAGAAAGTGAGTTGGCCTGATGTTGCCAGGTCTTTCCATGTTTCAGGAGAAGCCAGAAAAAGAGATTTTAAAATTCGAAACTCCCTATTTTTAACTGTTTAATTGTTAGATCCTTTTTAAAAAAAATCTATGGGTTGGTTGTGGCCTGGGGGCTGCCAGTTTGCGAAGTCAGTTAACAGCGAGCCCCCAGAGAGGGAGGCACCCACTCCGATACTCCACGCTGTGGAGGAAACTGGCATGTGGAAGGTGCTCATACGTGCTTGAAAAGGAGTGAATGAATAATTATATTTTGATAAGGCAACTCATTAAAATTAGGTTGGAATATATGCTTAAGAACCAAGTGAAGGTCAGAAAACCAGGCCCTGGAGTATGCTGCAAAGAAAAACAAAAGTCTGTCTTGGGTTATTCATAACAACTTAAAACGATTTGGCAAGAATAAAAATGTGTGAAGAAACCTCTTGAAACTGGAGTTTGTGAACTAGGTCAGGCTGCCTTTAATGATGCAGTCCCTAATTAGAGAACTGAAGGGGGTTTCTTGGTATTTTGAAAGAATACTGTATTATTAAATGTTATCTTTTTTTTTTTTTTTCAATTTAAGCCAGAAACGTTGTGAAAACAACATCCTTGAAAAGAATGTGTTCTGTAACTTTTTGGTTGGGGGAGCAGCAAGCACACCTCGCTGCCAAACATTCTTCATGCTTGTCCTTGGCCTGTGGTTGCCAGACAGAGGAACATTTGGTCGGAATCCACTGGGTTCACACTGATCACCATGGTGCGTGCGGGAGGGTCTGAGTCAGAAGAAAGGATTAGAGGAGGATGAAGAAATCAGGACGGAGAGAAACAGCACCTCCCAAGAGGCTTTCCCGGACTTTTGACTGTAATTTCCAGCTCCTTTGGCTCAGAAATAAAAGCAACAGTGATGCCCAGGGCTTCTCTCCATAGCATCTTCCCAGAGACGTCCCTCCAGAGCTCAGTGCTCAGCCCTTTTGAGGGTCTGGTTATCGTGGTCTTTATGCTTCATTGCTGCAAAGGTGCCTGCCACCTCTTCCCGTGAAACCTTGGATTCCTGGACTTCAACCAGCAGCTGTTTATATTCCCTTAGAGAAATTGCTTATTAAAAAAAAAAAAAAAGGTGATAATGACCCGTAACTACTCAGTTCAGATGATGACAGCAGAAATTATTCTTTTTTCCCTCTTCCCTGAAGTTGACCAGTTTCAGTACTGTTTTTAATTTTTATCTTCCTTCAGAGGGACCAACAATTTTTTTTTTTTTTTTTTTTTTTGGAGTCTCACTCTGTCACCCAGGCTGGAGTGCAATGGTGCCATCTCAGCTCACTGCGACCCCTGCCTCCTGGGTTCAAGCGATTCTCATGCCTCACCCTCCCAAGTATCTTAGATTACAGGCACGCACCATCACACCATGCTAATTTTTGTATTTTTAGTAGATATGGGGTTTCACCATGTTTGCCAGGCTGGTCTTGAACTTCTGACCTCAAGTGATCCACCTGCGTCAGCCTCCCAAAGTGCTGGGATTACAGGCATGAGCCACTGTGCCAGGCCAGGGGACCAACAGTTTTGATATTAGTTTCTCATTTATAGGCAGTGATATTAATGAGTATGCATATAGCTACAGCATTATAGAATGTGTGCACATCTTCCTCTAATGTGCACACACACACAATTTACTGCCCAAGATAAAATAAAAACTGAATAATTAATGAAAAGGAAACTCAGTATGTCCATAGTAAAGCAAATTATTAACTTTGTTTTCAATTATCCCTAATTCTGATTTCGATAGTTGTGTAAGATGGAGAGAGACAGGTTGTGTTGGGAGTTATCCTGAATCAGAAACCATGAATGTGTTTGCTTTTTCCCATTTACCTCTGAGAACCTGAGCAGTCTGAGGATCAGGTGAAAAAAAAAAAGCCTCAGTTGAGGTCTGGGTCGTCTTTTCCCCTAGAGCCTCTGCTTCCTAGTCACCCAGCCTCAACCTTGCAATGGCTGCCTAGAAATAAGAATAATGGTGTTTGCATTCATATTTATTGAAATATTGTTATGTGCTAAATACCTTATACAGTGATCCTTCAGCATCTGTAGGGGGTTGGTTCCAGGAAGCCCCCATGGATACTAAAATCCACAGATGCTCGAGTCCCTTATGTGAAATGGCATAGTATTTGCATATAACCTTTGCACATCCTCCCATATACTTTAAGTCATCTCTAGATTACTTATACTACCCAAAACAACGTAAATGCTATGTAAATAGTTGTTGTAGTGTATTGTTTATAGGGAATAATGACATGAAAAAAAGACCTGCACATATTTAGTTCAGACATAACCATCCATTTTGCTTCCTCAAAAAAAATTTTTTAGGGGAGAGAGATCCAAGATGATCACTATCAGCTCAGGATTGTAGCTCCCAGTGAAAGCGCAGAGAATGAGAGGACGCCACACTTTCTGATGAATTTTTGTTGCTCACGCACCAGGAGATTCCCAGCGGAGGAGCCCCACGGGTCGCCAGCGCGACACTTGTGGCCGGCGAGGCGGTTTTGCCGCTGCCTTGGTGCGGCGGTTCTTGGTGCACAGTCAGAAAAGCCCCATCAATCTTAACGCCACTGTTTTGGCTGGTGCAGTGGGTTGCTCAGATTTTAGCGCTGGGAATCAACAAGTTGGACGTCCACTCAGAAACCCAATTATAAAGATGGTAATTATAAAGACCACAGATGGATAAATCTATAATGAAGGGAAGAAACCAGCCTAAAAAGGCTGAGAGTACCCAAAATCAGAACACCTCTCCCTCTACAGGGGATCACAGTTCCTCATCAGCAACGGAACAAGGCCTGATGGAGAACGAGTGTGTTCCATTAACAGAAGCAGGCTTCAAAAGGTGGATGATAAGAAACTTCTGTGAATTAATAGAACTTGTTCTAACCCAATGCAAAGAAACTAAGAACTTTGAAAAAAGGTTTGACGAAATGTTAACAAGAATACACAATTTAAAGAGGAATATAAGTGAATTAATGGAGCTGAAAAACACAACACGAGAGTTTCTCGAAATATGCACAAGTTTTTACAGCCGAATTGATCAAGCAGAAGAAAGGATATCAGAGGTCGAAGACCAACTTAATGGAATAAAACGAGAAGACAAGATTAGAGAAAAAAGGATAAAAAGGAACGAGCAATGTCTCCAAGAAATATGGGACTATGTGAAAAGACCTAATCTACGTTTGATAGGTGTACCCGAATGTGACGAAGAGAATCAATCCAAGCTGGAAAATATGCTTCAGATTGTTATTCAGGAAAACTTTCCCAACCTGGCAAGTCAGTATAATATTCAACTCCAGGTAATACAGAGAACACCACAAAGATATTCCTCAAGAAGACCAACCTAAAGGCACATAATCGCCAGATTCACCAGGGTTGAAATGAAGGAGAAAATACTGAGGGCAGCCAGAGAGAAATGTCAGGTTACCCATAAAGGGAAGCCCATCAGACTCACAGCAGATCTCTCAGCAGAAACCATACAAGCCAGGAGAGATTGGGGGCCAATATTCAACATCCTTAAAGAAAAGAACTTTCAACCCAGAATTTTACATCCAGCTAAAGTAAACTTTATAAGCAAAGGAAAAATAAAATCTTTTGTGAACAAGCAAGCACTCAGAGATTTCATCACCACCAGGCCTGCTTTACAAGAGCTTCTGAAAGAACCACTACACATAGAAAGGAACAACCAGTATCAGCCTTTCTAATAAATACCAAAAAGTAAAAAGCATCAACATAATCAAGAATTTACATCAACTAATGGGCAAAACAGCCAGCTAACATTAAATGGCAGTATTAAACTCACATATATTATTATTAATTCTAAATTTAAATCGACTAAATCCCCCAATCCAAAGACACAGACAGGCAAAAAAAGCCAAAACCCATGGGTATGCTGCATCCAGACCCATCTCGCATGCAAGGATACATAAAGACTCAAAACAAATGGATGGAGAAAGATTTACCAACCAAATGGAGAGCAATAATAAATAAATAAATAAAAAGCAGGAGTTGCAGTTTTTGCTCTGATAAAATAGACTTCTAAGCAACAAAGATCATAAGAGGCAAAGAAGGATATTACATAATGATAAAAAGATCAATGCAACAAGAAGAGCTGAAGATCCTAAATATATACGCACCCAATACAGGAATACCCAGATATATAAGACTTATAAAGATACTTAGACTCCCACACAATAATAGTGGGAGACTTCAGCATCAATATTAGACAGAACAATGAGACAGAAAATTAACAACGATATCCAGGATTTGAACTCAGATCCGGAACAAGTAAACTTAATTAACATTTATAGAACTCTCCACTTTAAATACACAAAATATACACTCTTATCAGTACCACATCACACCTATTTACAGGTTTAAATGAAATATTGGTTAGCCGCTTGTTTGTTATTTTCTTCCCTCATTTTTTTTTCATGTCTCTATTATTAAGCACAATTATAGGCATACCCACTTTTAGACTGCATTCTAGCCCGGGCAATAAAGCAACACCACCGTTCTCTCTCCCCTTCCTCTTCCTCTTTCTTCCTCTCCTTCATTTTTTTTATTCTTTTTTTTTTTCTTTCTT
>NW_016107379.1:2760036-2778723 GCF_001604975.1 Cebus imitator | reverse complement strand
GGGTTCAAGTGATTCTCTTGCTTCAGCCTCCAGAATAGTTGGGATTATAGGTTGTGCCGCTATGCCTGGCTAATTTTTGTAATTTTAGTAGAGACAGAGTTTTGCCATCTTGGCCAGGCTGGTCTGGAACTCCTAACCTCAAGTGATCTGCCCGCCTTGGCCTCCCAAAGTGCTGGGATTACAGATATGAGCTACCATGCCCAGCTTTCTTCCTCAAATATTTTCAACCCACAGTTGAATCCACAGATGAATCCACAGTTGAATCCACAGATGTGGAGCCCGTGGATAAGGAGGGCTGACTGTATATATTTTCCTCAAGTCCCCCAACAACCCTTTGACATAGTCTTTTGTTTGTTCGTTTACACATAAGAGAACTGAGACTAAGAGAGAATAAGTTGGTATTACCCCACCATTCAGCTAGGAAATGGCAGAGGGACAGTTCCAGATTCCCTGTGAGCTCCCTCCCTTCTGTGTGAGAGGAACTGACATTGTCCATGAGTTCTTTCAGGGAGTTTGATTCCCATGCCTAGTAAATGATCTCCCCATACGCGGAAGAGAAGCTTTGTGTTATTTGAGGGAGAGGAAGAGGCTTCGAAGAAGAAAGGAAGAAGGCACAGGGGGACTCAGGGAAAGTTTTCAGGCTGAGCTAGTTTATGCTATTGAATAGTTTTTTTCTCAAGGGATTGCTTTGATATCATTGTACTGAGCAAATATTAGCAGATTAAAAAAATGATAACTTGGACCTTTTTTTGGTAAAATATGAAGCAATTGGCAGCTCCAACTATAGCTGTCATTATGCTAGTGTGGCCATGCACACTAGTTGCCAAACATTTTCAGAAGTGGACTGGGAGGAGAACAGCCTTAGTCTTTGGCATTTTTTAAAAAACGAAACAAAACACTCTTCTCCGGCCTTCCCCAAAAACAAAGTGATTAAGCCATTCAGTTTTAAAAAAAATTCAGTTTAGTCACTTTGTTTTACATACTGTTGGTCAAGAGCTAGGCTGTCAGCATCATCCTGTGACAACTAAGAGTTCTTAACTTTCTGGTCATCAAGTTTTTCCTCTTATCAATGCATCTCTTTTTCTTCATGAGAGCTCATCTTGCCACACCAAGGCATGAAGTTATAAGCCAGAGTTATGACCCCTATCAGTAAAAGGTTCTAGAATATTTGTATGTATTTTAAAGCTCCTCAGATAATTCTGATACAGGTAGCCTTGCGCCAGAATCATGTTTGGGACACCCTTGTTTTTTTTATTAATGAGGAAATTGAGGCCCAGCGTGATAAGAAACTTGTCAAGGGCCTAATCTAGACTCTGGATGCTGAAAATAACCCAGATAGAAGCCGGAGGAAGCACATCGGTTCAGCACAGGCTGGCCTTCCAGGGCACAGGGCAGCATGAGAAGGGAGGGGGTGTGTCTGCCAGGGATGCATGGGGAATACTCAGTCCAAGCTCTTCCATTTCTGCTTACTATCACCCATTGTCCACAGCCTTTCAGATCTTTCATTCTAAATCCGATCACATGAATTATTATTTTTTTTCCAGATGGAATCTTGTTCTGTCACCCAGGCTGCAGTGCAGTGGCATGATCTTGGTTCACTGCAACCTCCCTCTCCCAGGTTTAAGTGATTCTCGTGCCTCAACCTTCCGAGTAGCTAGGATTACAGGCGTGTGCCAACACACCCGGCAAATTTTTGCATTTTTAGTAAAGACAGGGTTTCATCATATTGGCCAGGGTGGCCTTGAACTCTTGACCTCAAGTGATCTGCCTGCCTCAACCTCCCAAAGTGCTGAGATAACCTCCCAGGTGCTATAAACCACTGCGCCTGGCCTCACGTGGAATTCTTTATGGTATCTATTGTTCTCAAGATCAGTTCTATGTTTCTAGCATTATATACAGGTTGAGCATACCTTATCCAAACTGCTTGCGTTCAGAAGTGTTTTACGTTTCATATTTTTTTCAGATTTTAGAATATTTGCTATTTACTTACTGGTTGAACCTCCCTAATTCAAAAATCTGAAATCCAAAATGCTCCAGTGAGTGTTTCCTTTGAGCATCATATGGGTGCTCAGAAAATTTCAAATTTTAGAGCATTTCATATTCTCAGATTAGAGATGCCTAACCTGTATGAGTCCTTTCCAGACCTGGCTCCTTGCCTGTTTTACTCCCTTCATTTTACCCCCACAGTCCCCCACCCAGCGCCAAACGAAACCGCTTGCCCCTGCTTGAACACACACAGCCTTCACACCTTACCTTGCTCACAGCGGTCCCTCCTTCCTGAGCTCATGCTTCAGGTGCTCCTGTAGTACCTTGGTCTCTCCTTCAGAGTCCGTGTCACCCAGTTATGATTTGTTCAGTGTTTATCTAGAGGCTGCCCACGAGTAAAGACCCTGTCTTGTCTGAACCTGGATAAGAGCAGTTTTGATAGGGGACCGCGATGAGGGGAGAAAGACCAAAACCTGATTGAGTGGGTTTAAGAGAGAATGGAAAGAGAACTGCAACCAGCGATTAGAAATAATGAATATTATTTAGTATTAATAGTAAGTTTCACTGTAAAGGGGAGCGGGGAAGTGGAATAGCATCCAGATGGGGAAGTGGGGTCAAGAGAGGTTTTTAAATTTTGCTTTTTAAACATGAGAGAAATAACAGCATGGCCGCAGGCTGTGGGGATAATGTAAGTATGTGGGGCGGTATTGATGACGCAGACGGGAATTTCTGAGTAATAGATGAGTAGGATGATTGGATGTGATGCGCAAGGGAAGGGCCAGACAGAGTGTGGCTTGGCCACGTGCAGTCAGGTAGAGATGATAGAGTATCCAGGCTCAGATGCTGGATGGTGGGTAGAGGTGGTGGAGCCTCAGGAAATTATGATATCCTTATTGAAATCAGAAGCAAAGTTACCAGGTGAGCGGGGGAGGGAGGTGTCAGGGGTGAGGTGATCGGAGCAAGTATGGATGAGGTCAATATCTAGGAGAGAGGGACCGCACATGGACCAGGGGAATGTAATATGGTTGCTGGGTAATATTAAAGCCCAAATGAGGTTAGTGGTTATGATTTTAAAGTGGGACCAATCAACATGGTTGAGTACTTTTCTCTGGTTGAGTTAGGTGCACAGATGCCTGCTGAGAATATGTGGAAAGACAGACACAATCCCTGTGCTCCTGGAGATTATGTTTCAGTAAGGGAAGATAGCATTGGAGCAATAATCCTTCCTCTGATAACAATGTGATGATCGCTGTATTGGTCAACACAGAGGGTGACAGAGCATCTAACAGGGGTGCCTGCCTGAAGTGAGCTATGTATATACTGAATGAAGTCTTGGAATGATCCAAAATCTTGCCTTCTTTTTTGTTTGAATTACAAATCGTGTGGTGCAATAGCAGAGTAGTAACAACATATGCTATAATTTTGTGTTTCTTAGTAATCTGCTGTGACGTTCATGCTTATTGCTGTATAGGCTGTAAATCAACCAGGAGAAGTAGCAGTCGCCCAGTATGTTAGAACCGTGTAAACGGACCTAACCCAAGGCAGGAAGGACACTTGAGGAAAATAGGCAGTACATATAAAAGGCCTGAAATATACCCTCTTTCTCTCTCCTGTCCTATCCCCTTGTCATTTAATCTTCCTAGATGTGGGCAGTTGCTTAAAGATTCATGCTGTGGGATGAGAGAGAACATCTCTTTCTGCAGCTCATGTGCAGCACAATAGTTGGTGGCTTAGTGGAAGGAGGGAGGTGGCAGAGAGGAGCTGCTGGTTATTTTAAGTATAATAGAATTTAGAAGGTTTTAATAGTAAGAATAAACCCTTTGCTTCTCAGCTTGCAGTCTCCAATACTCTTAAAAATGTTCTGATTTTGAAAGAATTGTTGAAATAGTACCTATGTGGAAATTTCCTCTGAATCTTGAACCTTGTACACCCAAACTTTTCAAGGGAAGATGTAAGATTTAACTGAGGTTCTTTGTGGTGTTATTCCATGAGATAAGTAGTCATAGAGGTCCTTGCCCTGTCATTGGCAGCCCTTTGTCGCCTTTATCAGATGCACACACACACACACACACACACACGCACGCACACACGCACGCACTCATTCATTCTCTCTCTCTGTCTCTCTGATCTGGCTGGTCAGAGAAATGTTCAGGGACTCTGGGCCAGCAGCATTAGCACCTGATGCAAGCTCATTAGAAACACAAATTGATTGGTCCCTCCCCAGACCTATTGAATTAGAATCTCTTGGGCTGGGGTCCAGAATTTGCACTTTACTAAGATCCCCTGGTCATGTGTAGGGCACATGAAAATGTGAGGATCAGTGATGCTATTGATCTCATACCATAGTCCTTTGTTTCCAGCTTATTCATGAAATGATATCAGAAATAAATTACTCCTGCTCCTACAGCTCCCCATGGAACCAGAGAGGTGTGAAGAAGCAAGGACAGGTGCAGAGAATGAACCCAGAGAATGAACTGGCTTGGTTTCAAGAAGAGCTTTCCTGAGAATTTAGAGAGATTCTCTACCTTGGCACTATTGACATGTTTGACATTTAGGGCTGGATTTTTTTTTTTTTTTTTTGAGACAAGATCTGTCTTTGTCACCCAGACTGCAGTACAGTGGTGAGATCTTGGCTCACTGCAGCTTCCACCTCCTGGGCTCAAATGATCTTCCTTCCTCAGCCCCACAAGTAGCTGGAACTACAGGCACGTGCCACTACACTTGGCTAATTTTTTGTATTTTTTTTTTTTGTAGAGACAGGGTTTTGCCTTGTTGTCCAGTTGGTCTTGAACTCCTGAGCTCAAGTGATCCACCCACCTTGGCCTTCCAAAGTGCTGGGGTTACCAGCGTGAGCCGCTGCACCATGATGGATATCCTGTGCATTGGCAGCTTCTGTGCATTGTAGGACACTGAGCAGCATACCTGGCTTCCACCCACTAGATGCCAGTAGCACCCTTCAAGTTTTGGGTTGTAACACCCAATAATGTCTCAAAACATTGCCAAATGTAGGGGGTCAGAGTGGAGAGGGGAGGCAAAATATCTGCTTCCCCTTTGGAACCACAAGTTTATAGTGATGAAAAGCGTGGATGTCTTCAGAGTGGGTTACCAGGGAGGGGATCTTTTCAGAAACAAAGCATGGCATTCATGCATGGGGCAGTAATATGTGCCCGTGCTTACTGCTTGCTAGGCACAGCTCCAATTTTGCATGCAGTATCTCTTTGAATCTTTAATCTTTACACAAACTCAGGGGGCAGATACTACTTTCTCCACTTTAAGCATGAAGAAACCAAGCTTTAGAGAAATTGTCACACTGATAAGTGATTTAACAGGGATTCAATCCCAGGGCCATTTTAGCCATTATGCTGTATTGCACTTCTCTCTCTCTCTCTCTTTCTTTCTCTCTATCTCTCGTTCTCTCTCCCTCTCCATCAATGGGGCTGGGGCATTTCCCTATCTATCTTCAGAACCTGGGAAGAACTAGAGAAGAGAAACAGTCACTAATTGGCCAGAGCCCAGAACTGACTTTCAAAACACTTGAGCTGACTGGAGAAGCAGACATCAAAGCACAGTGCCCTCTTCCATGTTCCCTCTTCTCACCTCAGGGGTCACCCTCTCCCCAGAAGTCTTCACCTCTTTTGGTTTCCCCTCTTCTCCTCAGTTCCCTGGGGGAAAACAGCCCACCATTGCACACCCCGAGCCCCAGCCAGCACCCAGATATCAAAGACTGTGCAGCTGAGAGCCTAGCGGGCAGCTCTCACCATCAAAGGGAGCAGTGGGGAGGTGGTGGGGAGGTGGGAGGGGGGGGTGGAGTGTGAACAGGACTCTGAGTTCACATAACAGGATGCCTTGTCTCATGGTGTGAGGGTCTTTACCAAGGCCCCTTGGAGAGTCAGCATGTGGTGGTAGGTTGCAGGGAGAGCAGTGCTCTCTGGATCTCATCTCTCTGTTTATAAATTGAGAGGGTGGGGCCACATGGTGTCTAAGAGAGGGTGTACCTTATGAGGCAGGAGTTTCTCAGACCTGGTTTTACATCAGAATCATCTGCCGAGAGAGATGCCTGCTGTTTGGCCCCCATCTCTGATGCAGTTGGATGTTTAAGATCTCAGGTGACCGCAGTGCACAGCCAGGGTGGAGAACCGCTGCACTTGCCTGAAAGGGCTTGGGGTTGGACTGATCTGGTGTTGGAGTTCTGGCTTTATCACTTGGAGGTCCCAAGGCATTTATATAATGTCCCTGGGCCTCAGTTGTGCAAATAGGTAAAATAGAAATTATGATATCTACCTCATAGGAGTGAAACAGGAGAATTAGGTATATTGGTAAAGTGACAGCCCAGGGCAGGCCGTCAGTGAGTCCCTACTCCCTTCTGACTTTCTAATAGGCAGGGATGTTCCTGACCTGTTGATGGACACTTGGATGATTTCTGTCTTTTGGCTATTGTGATAATACTGCTATGAACGTGGACATATAAGTATATGTTTGAATCCTGTCACTGCTCTCAATTCTTTTGGGTAAACACCTAAAAGTGGAATTGCTGGAGCAAATGGTAAGTTTATGTTTTACGTTTCCTTCCATCCATCAGATCCTCTTTTCCAACCTCAGGGCTTTGCATCTGTGAGTCCCTCTGCCTGATCTTGCCTCCTCTGAACCTTGCTCAGTTGACTTCTCCTTATAAGTGTTAGCCTAAATTCTTGCTGCTTTTGCAAAGCTTTCTCTGGTCTCCCAAACTAAATTATCTACTTTTTAACCTCTCTTTTCTTATTCTGTTTATTGCTCTGCAGCACTTTCCATACTTTGTCATTATATAGCAAGTAACTTACTTTTCAAACTCCCGTTAAACTCCCAGTTCTGAGCTCAGTGGCTGGTACATAATAGTAGCTCTAAGAAACTGTCTCATAAAGTCCTAGCTCTTCTGACACTCATGTTTATGACAAGCCGAGGCTGAATGGGATGCAGAATGATGCTGTAGGTATTATGGGGAAGGGGTAACTTGCAAGCTGGTAAGGGCAGAAAGGTAAAACCAGAATTTTGACTTTCAGCTTGTGTTTTGAGCTGGCTAAAAGGACATGATTTATTCAAGTTCCTCCTGCAAGGATGAACTCTGCTTCCAGGGCACAGGCAGTCAGCAGGGGCATTTAGAATGTAGGCTCTTCCTGCCTTGGATTGTATCCTGGTTCTATCACTGTCTAGTTTTCTTCATCTATAAGATGGAAATCATAATGGTACATACCTCCTACACTTGTGGTGATAATTAAATGAGTTACTGTGCTTACAGAGGGCCTGGCACATCGAAAGCTCTCAGTCAATGGTAGCTCTTATTATTTATTAACGTTCACTCTGACGCTCTAGAGATATAGATTGTAAGTGAAGGTTGGAGAGCTCTGCCAAGTGCTTCCTTCTGTCGAGCGCTCAGGGATGGTCTGGGAGGGGGCCATCCATCTCTTTCTCTGATCAGGTCTGGAACTGAGGGAGTTTTACTTTTTGCTTTTTAGCATCTCTCTAGGACTGTTCTCTGTTGTATGGTCAGGAGGGGGTCATGACAATCATGAAAACAGTGTACCAAACAGGGAAATCAGGTCAGATAGGAGGTTGTGCCTTCCACACAGAAGCCAAAAGAGCTTTGGTCTCTGCCTCGTCCCATCCCTGGCTGCTAGAGCTTGGGATTGTGATCCAAGCGTGGGCAATGAGATACTTCTGCCTTAGATTGGTGGAATCCCTAACCACCAATCCTGGGTGGTCTTGATAGCTTCAGGCATATGTATAGGGTCAAATAGAGACTCTTCTTGGCTTGTGTCTAAGATTCAAGGGTCCAAGGTGTGACACGTGTCTGGTGGTGGCAAGTATCAAGGGGTGATGGTCCCTGTGGGAGCATCCCAGGCCAATGGTTGGTTTTTGATTGCTTTGTTCTGCTTTGTGATGGGTCTATTTTATTTTAAGAAAATATATATAATAGCAAAATCCAATGGGAATTCAGTAATTGTTTTTTTAAATAATGGGTTTTGAAGCTATGACTCATAAACTGTGCAACTCACCTATTTAATGTATACAAGTCATTTTAGTATATTTGCAGAATTGTGCAACTATCCCTAAAATAAATTAAAAAAAAAAACAAAACTTACTTTTCAAACTCCTGTTAAACTCCCAGTTCTGAGCTCCGTGGGATAAAAAATTTATTTTAGGGATAAAAAGTTTATTTTATCCCTAAAATAAATGTAGGGATAGTTGTACAATAAACCCATTAGCAGTCACTCCCCCTTCCCCTTGCCTCCACCTCCTACCCCATGCAACACCAGCCTGCTTACTTTCCCTGTAGATGGTAAACTATTTTGCAATCAGGATTTAAGATGTACCTTCCTTCCATGAAGGGAAGTTTCCTGCTTATGTCTTATATTAAAGTTATCTATCATTGCATAACAAACTACCCCCAAATCTAGCAGTGTAAAACAAAATATATTTATTTTCTTACAGTGTTTGTGGGGTAGGAATCCAGGTACAGCTTAGCTGGATCCTCTGCCCCAAGATCTCTCATGAGGCTACAGTGTGTTGGTCAGGGCTGCAGTCTTGCCTGAAGGCTCGACTGAGGAAGGATCTCCTTCCAAGCTCACTCACGTAGTTGTTGGTAGGATTTGGTTCCTTGAGGGATGTTGGATTGGGGACTTCATTTCCTTACTGGCTGTTGGCTGGAGGAACCCTCAATTCTTTGCCACATGGGCCTCCCCAGCATGGAAGCTTGCTTTATCAAAGCCAGCTCAAGAGAGAATCTGCTAGCAAAACAGAAGTCACAATCTTTTGTAAACTAATCGTGGAACTGACATTCCCTCAATATTGCTATATTCTTTTGGCTAGAAGCAAGCTACTAATAAGGAAGAGACTACACAAGGCCATGCATGCCAGGAGATGGGGAGCAAGCACATGGACCATCTTACAGGCAGCATAGCCTATCTTGCAGACCATCCCTGAGTTCTCTAGGCTGCTTTGTACATTTTTTAATCCCTGCTTTTGTTTTTTTTGCTTGAGCTAACTGGAATCAATGACTCTCGTTTGCATTCAGACTGCCATACTTGTTTGTTGCTTACAGTTCTGTCATCTTGTGAATCTGTTTTCTGTCGATTCAGCACCTTTCTCTGTATGGTATGAGCTACTTGGTAAAGTATTTGACATTGCCCATTACTCCTTTTATCCCCTCAAAGTCACCAGTTCCATGTCTGAATATTTCATCACCTCAGAGTTAGCTACTCAGCATCCATCTGAACACTTGTTTGAATATGAGTCTCCACAAAGATCATAGAAGAGAAATTAAGAGCAGAGAATTAGCAGTGTCAGAATAGGAAAACTGAAACCTGTTAAAGGGACAGCTGATAAGTCTTCACATTCAGCCTAGGGTTTTTGTGGTTTTTCCTCATTTGGGTCATGACCAAAGGGTTGGTTTCCTCCCAAGAGCTTTGGCAGAATTTAAGCATCAGAAATCCAGTACAAGCTAGTTTAAGCAAGGAAACAGAGTTTGTTAGCTCTAGTAACTAGGACATACTGTGGAGGCTCCCAGGATCAAAAGAAGAATGACAGAGCTCCTGGTCAGCAACCAGTGGCTCAAAGCAGGTTTGGCTCTTGTGAGCCTCTTCATTGTCTTCGTGCCTCACTTTCTTGGCCTCAAGATTTGCTATCATATTATCAGGTTTCTTCAGCTGGGTAGTATGTAATCTTTGGTAAATACGGCTTCAGCTTTGAGCCTGAAGAGGGAAAAGGATTGGCTCAGGTGTTTATTCTCATGTCCAGGAAGATGAGGCACTATGTTAGGCCAGGGCCAGGTCACATGGCCAAATTCCAGTTGGAGGACCATGGGAAAGCAGCAGCCACCACTGCACAGTACAGGCACTGCCTTGAGCCACTGTTAGTGCCGTAGGGATGGACAGACAACCATGCAAGTGGTCCCTAAATTACTGGAGATTCCTAAAAGGACAAGGCAGTGTCTGTGATAAAGGCCTGACTGGGAAATGTGGATTAGAGTCATCCTTTTTTAGCCAATGTTTTTCATGGAATTTTGGAATTAATTTTATTGGACCCAAGATTCAGCCTACTGGCAAAATAGAATCACATTGAATTTTTCCATTCTAGATTTTACTTGTTCCCTAACTACTTGACAGTTGAAAAAAATTGTTAGTAGAGACAAAAAGGTCAGGGATGACATGGAAAATGACTGTCCATTTCATGGACTCATGACCAAGGTTAGGTTACAATAACAAAGGACGCCAGAGCTTTTTATTTACTGCTGCTTTCTGTGATTTGTGGGCAGATTGTTGTTTTCTGCTTTTAATCTTTCAAGTAAGGAATGGTTTGTCATGTCCATGAAAACCACATGTATTCAGGGACCTCTTAATCTTACAGTTAAGGGTAAATCTTGTTTTTAGAACCACATAAATATAGATTGAGATCAAGATCAGTCAAACACTTCTGGAAAATGTAATATTGTGCTCTTTTGTCAATATATCGGTGTATATTGTCAATATATCGGTGTATATTGACACCGATAATGGGCACTGCCACTTAGAAATATGCTTTTCACATAACACTTACCCTGGCATAGGTGCCAATTAAGAGTACAGCTCAGTCTCTGCTGTGCCGATAGCGTACGGGTGAAATTGAATTGTGAACGTACATTGACACGGTTGTGACTTTGCATTAAGACTGGCAAGAAACATTAGCAAATAAAAGATTTGTTTGATATAGGGAAAAATATTCAAAGGTCAAAGTTTGCTGAAGAAAGTGCTCTGCTTCCGCCTGCTACTAGGATACTACAAATCAGTAAGAAGGCTGTCTCCTCTCAAGTCATTGATTTTTCATGTTACAGATTCCTCCCCTGACACCGTTTCACGTGTGCCCCTGTTCAGGAGAGAAAAAGCATGGGGGCTGTTTGAAAGCTCAGGGACCGTTGTTGACCTTGTCCCCGCTTGTGTCTTGCAGCCTACTTCTGCTTCCTCCTGACCGCCCTGGGTGTGACAGCTGGTGCCCATCGCTTGTGGAGCCACAGGTCCTACAAAGCCAAGCTGCCTCTGAGGATATTTCTGGCTGTCGCCAACTCCATGGCTTTCCAGGTGGGGATGGAGGGTCCTCTCTGTGTTGGGGACCCAGTGCAGATGACAGCATGGGAGGAGGGGAAAGATGGGCTGACACCTCTCCACCCCCATCCTAGGCTCAGTGTTCAGGCCCCAAGCACGCCCAGTCTGTCCCGTTTTTATCCCTTGGTAGTTTTTAGATACAGTAAAATGTTTGTGCCCTAAGGCATGCTGAACTACAGAGGGGAAAGGAGACTCCTCTATCCAGAGCCCATGCTGTGAACATACCTTGAAAGCCTCAACACATGTCTAGCCCTAACCAGGGGCCCAGTTCTGTGATGAGCACACTGATGTGCATATAGTATTTGATCCACGTAGTAGCCCTGTGAGCTAGATGTTACATGTGTGTCCATTTTACAGATGAGGAGAATGAGATTCAATGAAGTTAGAGAACCTGCCCAAATTATATGCCTACAAAATAGTACATTCGGGGGTAGGCAACTGCAGGCCAGCCTGACTCCAAGTCACTGCTCTTACAAAACCTAATACTGAGGTTGCCCTGCAAGGTCATGGTGGAAAGACTATTCCATCTGAAGTTTGAAGACTCAGGGATTTTACTCTGATGGCTGCTGGCTGTGAGTCACTTCCTCAACTTTACAGTTGAGAAAAACCTTTACAGTTTCTTTATCTGTAAAAATAAGAATAAAACTTCATCGTCAGGGTTGTTGTAAAATCAATGAAAATGGCAAGGAGCTATAAAAATGTAAGAGGCGGCCATCACTGCCCTAGGATTAGGCCATATTCTTTAGCGCTATTGGAGTCCCAAACCATTCCCCACCTCCTTGGGTACTTTCCTTGGGTACTTTTGGTTTGGTCATGGATCTCTTGTTTTCCCAATTCCTAATCTGGGTGAGAACAACTTGTTTTCAAAATTTCTGCCCACATGTGAGTGCAGATGATTCCAGGCCCCATGCATTTACCCACTGGGAAGGAATAGTGACTGCCGAAAGTGCTCTAAAGCCCAGGGAAACAGGTGACCCAGCAGCTTCCCTGTGGCCCTCAGACACACAGCTCATGTGGCCACCTCTGCCAGGGGTCCCCCATTCCTATAAGCTAACCTGATGCCGCGTATTTCTCTAAGTGCTCTTGTAGTTCAGAGTTCATTTCCTTGTTTTAGGCTTCTCTCATACAGTGTGACTTTTCATAAAGCACATAGGATATAACACAATGGATCAGTTAGGGGACGCAACTGGTGGTGTGTATATATACTGCTTGTAATTCAAGCACAGTCAGGAATTAGTACGAGGGTCCTAGGAAATAAGCTATTATGTACTAGGAAGTAGTTGGCAGCTTCCTGGTTTCATGGTCCTTTGTTCACCACTGGCAGTGTGAACTATGTGTACTTTATTTTGACTTCAACCATCTTATTCCAGTGTTGTGCTTTCAAAATAATAATTGACTTAGGTCCTAGATGACATTTAGGACCTAACTGGATAATTTTCATATATTGTGTGCAAGCAGTCCATTCTTTATAGCCTCCAAAGACACACTCATGTCGTTATAAAATGTGTTTGTTGGAACTTTTTCCAAGATAAATAGCTTGTAATTGAAGCCTAAAACTCTGATTTTTCTTTTCCTCATGAAATTATTTGTTTATAACTCAAAATCTGAAAACCTATGTTTTCTTAACAAAACACCACATAACAGAATTTAGACTGTGATATTAAATTTATTTTAGGGAGAAAGTACACTATAGATGGAAATACCCAGGTCCTGGAATAAATGCTTGGCCCTGACATTTGCTAGATACGGGCCTTTCTGCAAGTTTCAGTTCCTTTATCTGCAAGGGGGCGATAATAATCTTTGCCTCACAGAGTTGTTCGGAGGATTAAATAATGAATAAAAAGTGTCAAGCTTATAGTAGCACTTGGTGAATATTGTTCTCCCCTTCTCTTTTATGAGAATTGATATATTGTTTACTTGGTTTCTGTATGTTAATATCTATCATATAGAAAACAATGATTGTTAGGAAGATAAAAAATAAATGAACAGCTTTAAAATGTAGTTTTAGAAACCGTCAAATTTGAACTATGCATATTTTTTCAAGGCCCATATTTGTAATGCATTTTTAAAAATTCATTCAACAAATATTTATTGAGCACCTACTATGTGGCAGGCACTGAGAAGGCACGGTGAGAATAACAATGAGCCAAGAGTCACAACCCTCGCCTTCACGGAGCTTTTCTGTCTAGTAGGTTATTAGAATCCCCAGCTTCCCAGTGGAAGTTTCAGTGCTTCATGGGCTTGGGGTTGTATAACAATGTCACTTTAGACCTAGATGAAAGGCATTTGTAACATCAGCATAGGGCCAGTTTCCATAACATGCAGAACTGTGTCAGTGGGAGAGAACTAGAACAGAACTAGAACTAGTCACTGTCTAGAACAGTTGCTCGAAACCACTTAACCCTGTGAGAAGAACAACCTGGGGAAGTGTTAAAATGCTATGCTCTGCCAGTGTAGGATGGTGACTTACAACCCTGACTTAATGCAGTCATTGATTTGGTTTCCCTTTGATAATCCAGGGGGTTTTAAAGATAGCTTTAAAGATTCTCTCTCTTCCCTCCTTCACCCAAATGGTCATGCCATTGACCAAAATGGACAAGTCATGCCATAGTTGTCTCAGTTTGGGATCAGCAGGGCTTTTGCTAGATGCTATAAATAAGACCTTGATCATTAAGAACAGTGTTCTTAAAGTTGAAACTTAAACATTTTAAATCGTTTTCTTTTTCTTCTATAGAAGATGTGTGTATGGGGCTGAGGGGTGATAGTGGGAAAAGTGGAGATACTTTTAGTCTAAAAAGATGATGATGGGCTGGGTGTGGTCTCTCACACCTATAATCCCAACACTTAGTGAGGCTGAGGCAGGTAGATCACCTGTGGTCAGGAGTTCAAGAGCAGCCTGGCCAAAATGATAAAACCCCGTCTCTTCTAAAAATACAAAAATTAGTCGGGCATGGTGGTGCATGCCTGTAGTCCTATCTATTTGGGAGGCTGAGCCAGGAGAATCATTTGAACCCAGGAAGTGGAGGTTGCAGTAAAACAAGATCTTGCCGCTGCACTCCAGCCTGGGCCACAGAGTGAAACTCCATCTCAAGAAGGCAAAAAAAAGAAAGATGATGATGGGGCAGGAATGCCTGACAAGGAGCTGTAAAATCCTCTGTCCCCCTGAACCCTTGCATTCAGCAGAGACCCCCTGAGTTCCTCTCTGGTCCATCCTCCTTCCTTACCAGTAGGATGAAGTCAACCTAAAGACTGCTTGCAACTTCCTTATAATTTGCTCCAAGTCAAATATGGACCCAGATAAGAGATTCCTGTTCTCCAAGAGTTAAGTTTTCAGAAGCAAGAGCCAAGGTTCGGATTTGTGCTGTCACACTCATGCATCTACTCCTGCTGGCTGCCTCTGGGTCTCTCACAGACCCAGACCAACCAAAAGCACCTGCTAGATGCTTCAGGCGCATAATTCCTCATCAGGTCATGGTAATGAGGCATTGGATTGAGAGCTGGAAGAGAACTAAAGGGATTCAGCCTAAATTCTCATATTTTACAGAGGAGTAAACAGAGAATACCAGTGACTTCTCAAAGTTCACACAGCTAGTGACTGGATGGACAGACTGAAACCCCCGTCTCCTGAATCAGGCCACCCATTGCATATTCTTATGTGATGTACTACAGTGTGATTTCTAAATAACATAGAGTCGAGTCTTGTTTTTTTGTTTTGTTTTGTTTTTTAAATCCTCTCTGATAGTCTCTGTCTTTTAACTGATATAGTTGGACTAGTATCTACCAAGTTACCAATTATTGATATAGTTGGATCAATATCTACCAAGTTTCTGTTTTCCATTTGCTGCTCTTTTTCTTACTTTTTATTTGTGTATTCTACTCTTTTTCTATTTTTATGTGGTCTTAATGGACCATTTTGTATAAGCCTATTTCTCTCTCCTTTTAGCATACCAATTATACTTCTTTTTAAAGAATTTTTATGGATTTCCCTAGAATTTAGAATATACATTTACAACTAATCTAAACCCACTTTCAAATCACACTATACCGCTTCATAATGGTAATCTGCAGTAGTGCAAGTACCTTATAACAGAGTATTCCCAATTTCTCCCTCCTATCTCTTATGACATTGTTGTCATTCATTTTACTTATCCATAAGCTATAATCACTAAACAAATTGTTACTATTATTATTTTGAACAAACTGTTATGTGTTAGATTAAGAATAAGAAAATTAAAATTTCTATTTTACCTTCACTTATCCATATGTAGATCTGGGTTTCTGATATAATTTTTCTTCTCTCTGAAGAGCTCCTTTTATAGCATATCAAAAAACTTATCCATCACAATCAAGTCACCTTCATCCCAGGGATATGCACGGCTGGTTCAACATCCACAAATCTATAAATGTAATCCACCATATAAACAGAACCAAAGACAAAAACCACATGATTATCTCAATAGATGCAGAGAAGGCCTTCGACAAAATTCAGCAGCTCTTTATGCTAAAAACTCTCGATAAACTAGGTGTTGATGGATCATATCTCAAAATAATAAAAGCTATTTATGACAAACCCACAGGCAGTATCATACTGAATGGGCAAAAGCTGGAAGCATTCCCTTTGAAAACTGGCACTAGACAAGGATGCCCTCTCTCACCACTCCTATTCAATATAGTCTTAATTGGAAGTTCTGGCCAGGGCCATCAGGCAAGAGAAGAAATAAAGTGTGTTCAAATAGGAAGAGAGGACGTCAAATTGTCCCTGTTTGCAGATGACATGATTGTATGTTTAGAAGACCCCATTGTCTCAGCCTAAAATCTCCTTAAGCTGATAAGCAAATACAGCAAAGTCTCAGGATACAAAATCAATGTGCAAAAAATTGCAAGCATTCCTATACACCAATAGACAAAGAGAGAGCCAAATCATGAGTGAACTCCCATTTATAATTACTACAAAGAGAATAAAATACCTAGGAATACAACCTTTTACCATTTTTTGCAAGGCAGGTATACTAGTGACAAATCCCCTCAATTTTGGTTTGTCTGAGAAAGTCTTTTTTTTTTTTTTTCTTTTTCTTTAAGAGACAGGGTCTTGCTCTGTCATCGAGGCTGGAGTGCAGTGGTGCGATCATGGCTCACTGCAGCCTTGAACTCCTGGGCTTAAGTGCCCCTCACACCTCAGCCTTCCTAGTAGCTAGGATTATAGGCATTTAGCACTACACCAAGCTTGAGAGTCTTTATTTCTACTTTATTTTCGAAGAATAATTTTGCTGGGTACAGAATTCTAGGTGGGTGGGTTTTTCTCTTTCAACACTTAAATCTTGTATTTCACTCTCCTTGCTTGCATGGTTTCTAAAGAGGAGTCTGGTATAATTCTTCTCACTCCTGTCTAGGTGAGGAGATATTTTTTCCACTCTCGCTTCTTTGAAGATTTTCTCTTCATCTTTGATTTTCTGCAGTTTGAGTATGATAATGCCTAAGTGTAGGGTTTTTTTGGTATGTATCCTGCTTGGGATTTTTTGAATTTCCTGGACTGTGGTTTGGTGCTTGTCATTAATTCAGAAAACTCTCAGCCATTATTACTGAAATATTTTCTTTCTTTTTTTTTTTTTTGAGACAGAGTCTTGCTTTGCCTGGGCCGGCAGTGGTGTGATCTCTGCAACCTCCACCTCCTAGGTTCAAGAGATTCTCATGCCTCAGCCACCACCATATCCAGCTAATTTTTACATTTTTAGTAAAGACAGGGCTTCACCATGTTGGCCAGGTGGGTCTCGAACTCCTGGCTTCACATGATCCGCCTGCCTTGGCCTCCCAAAGTGATGGGATTACAGGCATGAGCCACTACACCCAAGCTGTTCCTTTTGTTTTTTTTGTTGTTGTTGTTTTTGAGATGGAGTCTCTGTTGCCCAGGCTGAAGTGCAGTGGCATGATCTTGGCTCACTGCGACCTCTGCCTCCTGGGTTCGGGTGATTCTCCTGCCTCAGCCCCCCGAGTAGCTGGGATTACAGGTGTGTGCCGCCATGCCTGGCCAGTTTCTGTATTTTTAGTAGAGATGGAGTTTCACCATTTTGGCCAGGCTGGTCTCGAACTCCTGACCTTGTGATCCACCCACCTCAGCCTCCCAAAGTGCTGGGATTACAGGCATGAGCCACCACACCCAGCCCAGCCTGTTCCTTTTTTTATTCTCCTTCTGGGATTCCCATTGCCCATGTTACACCTTTGATAATTGTCCCACAGCATAGATTTTTTAAAATTATTTTTTATTATTTCCATAATTTATTTTTTATTATTTCCATCCTTTCTCTTTTCATTTCAGTTTGGAAAGTTTCAATTAATATAGCTTCAAGCTTACTGATTGTTTCCTCAGCCACTTCTAGTCTGCTGATGAGCCCATCAAAGGTATTTGCCATTTGCTACAGAGTTTTAACTTCTAGTGCTTCCCTTTCATTCTTTAAGTTTCTATCCGCCTTCATTGCCCATCTGTTTCTGAATGTTGTCCACTTTTCCATTAGAGCCCTTAGCATTTTAATCATAGTTGTTTAAAATCCTGTTCTGATAATTTCAACATCTCTGCCATAAGTGAGTCTGGTTCTGATGTTCGCTTTGGCTTTTTAGATTGTGCCTTTGCCTTTTAGCATGCTTTGTAATTTTTTTGTTCAAAGCTGCACATGATGTACTGGGTGAAAGGAATTGAGGTAAATAGGCCTTTAGCGTGAGATTTTATGTTTATCTGGCTAGGCATTAGCCTGTGTTTATTGGAGTTTATGGTAAATAGGCCTTTATTATGAGGTTTTTATGTTTATCTGGCTAGGGATTAGGCTGTTATTTGCTGTAGCTGTTGTGGCAGAGGCTAACATTTCCTCTAGAGTCCTTGCTTTTATCTCCCTTATTGCCTGGGTTTTCCTAGATACTTCTTCTTGAATAGGGTCTAAGTCTTTCAGTTCTTTCAGTTGTAATGCCTTGCAGTTATACTGGAGCCCTGTGTGGTGATAAGGTGGGGGAAGAGGAGAAGCATTCTATAGAGTCAGCATTCTATGACTAGGTCTCAGTCTTTTATGTGCCTGGGTTGAGTATTTTCCTCCCCCCAGGTTGTTTAGGGTTTGGTAAACTCAGTTGGTTAGGCTCTGGTAAAATAGTTTCTCTCGAGGACAGGGCTTGTTAAGGAGAACAGAGAGCTCCGGGTGTATTTCAAAATGATTCATTTTCTCCTCCACTTGTGGGAAGAACAGGGGACTTTTCTTAGATCTTCATAGTGAGAGTTTGGTAGGGGTTTTAGAGGTAAAATTCATGAAAGTATTGGGCCTTTAAGGACTAGACATTCTTGGAGTTTTTAACTCTCAAGATGTCCACACTGAGCCTCCAGCAACTCATCAGTTACAGTTTAGAGTTCCTGCCTGGACAGGCTCTCGCTGCGGGCTGCTTTCTGCTCTTGGCCTTGTGCTTCTGGTAAGCTGTGATTCTGGTCAGCCAGCTGTGCATTGCCTGTCTCTAGTTTTTGAGGCAACAGTTTGTCTTGTGATCTTAATTCTTTAGAGGATAGAAGAGGAGTTGTTGATGTTCAATTTGTTCAGCTTTTTCTTTTTTTTTTTTTTTT
>NW_016107379.1:2734704-2759871 GCF_001604975.1 Cebus imitator | reverse complement strand
TAGAGACGGGGTTTCACCATGTTGACCAGGATGGTCTCGATCTCTTGACCTTGTGATCCACCCGCCTCGGCCTCCCAAAGTGCTGGGATTACAGGCTTGAGCCACCGCGCCCAGCCTGTTCAGCTTTTTCTTATTGTGAAGATAGAAGTGATGACTTCTAAGCTCCTTACATGTTGGACCAGAAAGTAGAAGCCACAATGTATTATGATTGGACCAAACTTTACATAAAAAGATGTCAAGTAAATCATGCAATAATGGGTCATGAACTTTGGCAAGAATATGATAATCACAACAATAACAACAACAATAGTAAAATGAAACAATTATTGAGTGCTAACTGCATACCAGCTCTTCATTAAGTACTTTAACAGTCATTGATAGGCTGGGCACAGTGGCTCACATCTGTAATTGTAATCCTAGCACTTTGGGAGGCAGAGGCGGGCAGATGCTTGAGGTCAAGAACTGAGACCAGCCTGGCCAACATGGTGAAATCTAGTCTCTATTAAAAATACAAAATTAGGGACAGGTGTAGTGGTTCATGCCTGTAGTCCCAGCACTTTGGGAGGCCAAGATGGGCACATCACTTGAGGTTGGGAGTTTAAGACCAGCCTGACCAACATAGTGAAACCCCATCTCTACTAAAAATACAAAATTAGCCAGGTATGGTGGCGCATGCCTGTAATCTCAACCACTTGGGAGGTTGAGGCAGGAGAATCATTTGAATCCTGGAAGCGTAGGTTGCCATGAGCCAGGATCTTGCCATTGCACTCCAGCCTGGTCAATAAGAGTGAAACTCTGTCTCAAAAACAACAACAAAATTAGCCAGTCATGGTGACATGTGCCTGTAGTCCCAGCTACTTGGGAGGCTGAGACAGAGAATTGTTTGAATCTGGGAGGTGGAGGTTGCAGTGAGTTGAGATTGTGCCACTGTACTCCAGCCTGGGTGACACAGCAAGACTCTGTCTAAAAAAAAAAAAAAAAAAGTCATTGATAATGCCCCTACAAGGTAGTACTGCTGTTTTTTTCATTTGATAGGTGAGAAAACAGAAAAGTGGTTATGTAACCTGTCCAAAGACATTTGGATTTATGTGACAGTTTTATGTGACTGAAGAGGGGATTAAATGTAGGCTCCTGGACTCCAAAGGTCACCTTTTTACTACTGTGCTGTAATGCAGTAGTCTTCAGTCTTTATGGCACCAGAGACCAGTTTCATGGAAGATAATTTTTCCATCGATGGGGGCATGGTTTCAGGATGATTCAAATACGTAACATTTATCATTAGATTCTCATACCAGGCCATTGCCTGGGGGTTGCGGACCCCTGCTCTAATGCTTCTCCCAGTGTCCAGGTACACATTTATCCTTTCATTCAGCAAAAACGTGTGTTAAGCATTGTTCCAGGCATAGGAGAACAAGACAGACAAGGTCCCTGTCCTCAAAGACAGGGGAGAGAGAGCAAATGAACAAACAAATGTATTCAGAGCGAGAAGGATGTAAAGAATTAAACAGAGTAATGTGACATAAAGGGCCGGGGTGGGGCATCTTTAGAAACTGTGGTCAGGGAAGACCTCGCTGGGAAGGTGGCATTAGCGCTGAGGCCTGAAGGTGAGGACTGTAGGGGAAGAGCATCCAGACAGAGGGAGGAGCCAAAGTGAAAGCAGAAACTAGGATGCTGTGTTTAAGGAGCAGGAAGATGGACAGTGTGGCTGGTCCATTTGAGTGCAAGGCCAGAGTGGGGCACGGAGGCCACATCAGTGCACAGCTGTGTCAGGCAGAGTTCAGATTTTGTTTTAAATATCACAGGAAGGCACTGCCAGGTCTTAGGCAGGGAGTGACATGGCCTAATTCATTTCCATGGCTTGAGTAAGCCTCAGACCACAGTCAGGAGACCCCAAAGATTTTGTGCCAGGTTCAAGATCATAGGCCATCCCCCAAAGCTGGGTCTCTGTGGGGTGTGCATGTCAAGGAGGAAGACTGGTATGGAAGGCAGCATCGTGAAGTACAGCTCACGCTGTTAGCAGCAGCATGCAGTGGCAGTTGTGTAGAAGAGAACGAAGCACCAGAACAGTAGTGCAGCTCAGGAATCCTTAATCTTATGTAGCTCTCTGCGGGTTCTAAGTCTCCCTTCAGAAATCCTATTTCTCTGTTACCATCTTTTTTAGCCATGAGCCCAAGCTGCAGATGTACAACTTTTCTTGTGCACATCAGAAACAGGTTTGCCTTCCTCCTTTCAATATGGGTGGATGTTGTTGGTTTTCTCCTCCGTGTAAACGGGCAGCAGCAGAAGTGGTCCTGACCTGGATGCCCTGACAGGTTTTCCTGGTGTGATTTTGGAAGATGATTTGCACATCATGCCTCACATTGTCTTCTTCCACAGCATTTCACCATCCTGGGCACATTTGGAACCTTTGGAAGTCATGTAAAAAGAGCAAATATCTTGGTTGTCTCTGAGCAGTGAAAATGGTGATTTATCAATTCATTAAAATGTTGTCATTCCATGCATGCTGCATTGTAAGCCCTTCCATCATGAGGCTAGTCCGACAGACAAAGTGGTGCAGGTGGGAGGTGGCCAAGTGAGAGAGCAAGAAAGAGAGGGAGAGAATGAGAGAGAGAGAGAGGAAGGAAACTAGGAAACTCTCCAGAGGCTGCTGTGTGGGGCACGGCGTTTTCTTTCTGCACTTACCTGGCAGGATGAACTATATTTCCTACCAACAAAAATGAATCTATTAAGGCAGAAAATAAAATTGCCCCACCCTTTAATTGCTTATTTGTTGGGGACCTAGGTCAGTGAAAGTAGGTGAGATGAAAGAAATTACCTAAGGAAATGAACCTCAAGGGAATGAAAGTGTGACAGCCTGAGCAAGAGAGTGATTCGAAGGATCAACAGACCAACCAACGGGGCCGGTCTGTTTCTCACAGCGCCATCTCCAGATACAGCGGGAACTCTTTAATGCAGATCCTACCTGTACAATGGATACATTTCCGACCACTTTAAGGCGATTAGATTTTTGTATGATGGATATATTTCTAATCACTTTAAGGCGATTAGATTTTTATAAACTTAAAAAAAAACAATACTTTAAAGAGCTTTTATTTAAATAAATAGTTAGTAGAGAGAATTTTTGTAAGCAAATAACTATCAGATTTTACGTTAATTTAGCCCAGCATCCATATTGGAAGAAAATACTGTTGTTGAAGGTGAATTCCGCATGCAGCCCTGTCAATTGGAAATCTATTTGAAAACATATTTTCAAGCTATGTGTTTCATTCTGTCTTCTTTTCCTAAAAATCTTGAGAAGTGCTGCACACGGTGAACCTCCTTAACCATGTATTTTCTCCCAACCTCTCTTTCTCTTAGAACCACAGAAGGTTAAGCTGGGGAAACTTAGAAGCCATGAATATAATTCTTTTTCTAACAGCTGAAGAAACCAAGGCCCAAATGTCTAAGCTTATTTTTGTTTACTTTCCCACATCATCTCCAAAAATGTTTATGGACATGGAAGAAGACTGTGTTGCAGTGCAACTCCTTGACAAGCCATTTCTCCCTATACCTGTCACCAGCCATTTGGACTGAGACAGCACATTGTCATTGCGTATTCTTTGTTCCATTACTCTCCTGCCAGACACTCTTATGCTGCTGCTTTCTAGGTTTCCCAACCCACTGATTATTTTGCATTTTGGATGATTTCTACCCCAGCTGCCTTCATTTGCATTTTTCTGAAATCAAATCTCATTGTGATAATTTCTATTCCTATTTCTAACCTCTTTAGATCCATCTGTGTTATTCCTCTGTCCTCAATGATGTCTGCAGTACCGCCTAATTTAGTACCAATCAGAAATATTATTAACAAAATGTATAAGCCTTGTTCCCAGTCATTAATGAAGATACTAAATGAAACAGATCTAACAGACACGGTGGGGCCTTCTGTTAGTGGCCTATTCCCAACCCCTTCATTAGCTACTGAACTGTTTTTCATCATTGGTCCTTGTTTATCAAAGTTCAGGCTTTTAAATCGTTCTGTTCCAATTCCTATTAATGCCACCCAGTGCTCTTGTCACAGGATTATCTTAGGAATGTTGCCTCAGAGCCTTATCAAGCCCCAAAGATACGATATCTACAGGAGTTATTGAATCGGCAATTTTGATTAGTGATAGTATTTATTGAGTTTCAGTCACCAAATGGACATTTCTAGCTTTGCTTTTAAAAGCTCTTTTAGAAGGCAGAAACATTTGATTATTTTTACCTTCTTCAATTTGAATCTTTCATAGCTTTTCGTGTAAATCTGCTGTTTAATCACCATTACGTTTAAAAGTGCATATGTGTAAAAAGTGGCCCTTGAATGAGGAGCTTACAATTTGATACAGCTGGCTAGACTTTGTCCAATAAAGACTCTTATAAAAAGACAATGTGGAGTTAAATTGCTCAGAAGCATCACGCCAACTCTTAGGGCTGCAGAAATTTGAATATGGGCTAGGATCGTTGGAGAAAGCCTACTGCAGAAGGGGAGATTTGAGCTGGACATGAAAAGGATTTGTTTAGGCAAAGAAGAGGAGGGCAGGGAAAACAACTGAGCAAAGGTAGGGAGAGAGGAATGATCAGAACATACTGTATGAGATCGCAGCATAGTTAGAAAATCATCCTGATTGAAGAAGTAAGCTGATAGGGTGTAGTGCATTGCAAATATGACTACCCATGTGACATCTCTCATTGGATGTCTGTTAGGCTTCTCAAACTCAGTGTGCTCCAAATCAAAGTTGTAACTCTACCTTCTCCCCAAAAACTGTACTTCTGCTAGCTTTCCCACCAGAAGTCTGGGTGTCATCCATGATTTCTCTGTTTCCCTAATTGTCCCTCACCAATTTTTAAGCCAATCCCTTCAGTTCTACTACTAAATTATATCTTGAATCTACACTTCCCATTTTTACTGCCCTCTAGTTCAAGATCAATTTGTTTCCTAGGCTACTGCAAAAGCCTCTTGAACTGGTCTTCCTGATTCAATGCTTGCCCCTCTCTATATTGTAGCCAGAGAGAGCTTATTGGAAATTAAATTGCTCTCCTATAAAATAAATAAATATTTCAGTGGCTTAGCGTTGTATTTGGAATGAAATCCAACCTCGTTATTATGTTCTACGGGGCCCTGCCACAATCAGGGCCTTGCACACCAGTTTTCTGTGTCCACCCCAAGCTGGTGTACTTCAGTATAATTCTGACACTAACCACCCCGGGTTAACATCGGATCCCACAAGTTAAAGGGGATCTTTTACTTGAGTGCTCCACATGGCTGCCTCTACTTCAGACACCTGCTATAAGGACTGCAGAACAGCAGTGGGGTCCCCAGGCTACCTGTACTTCCAAATGACCAGTGATAAGTTTGGGGGTTTCCACAATCTCCCTAGGTTTGGTATTTCACTAGAATAACACGCGGAACCCAAGAAAGTGCTGTACTTAACAATTACAGTTAACCCTTGAACAGAATGTGTTTGAAGTATGCAGTTTCACTTCTGTGCATGGATTTTCTTCTGCCTCTGCCACCTCAGAGACAGCAAGACCAACCCCTCCTCCTCCTCAGCCTACTCAGTGTCAAGAGGATGAGGATGAAGACCTTTATGATGATCCACTTCCACTCAGTAGTAAATATATTTTCTCTTCTTATGATTATTTTTTTCTGGATCTGCAGAGTTATTGATTCAAAGTCGCCACATGGTGGGGGTACAAACATTCATCAGTCACTGTGCATGCAATCGGTGACATTTTAATTTAGAGGCATTTACAACCACAGATATCTTCTTTCATTTAAAAAAATAAAATAAAATTTTCAAAGCCTCTTACAGGCCAAAGGACTAAGAACAAGATCTTCACTCACTCAAGAGTTTTCCTGAGGAAAACTTAGGAGGTGGAAACAGCTTTGAACATTTTCCCACTGGCCACAGCAAATAATGCAAAAGTCATAGAGCTTTGGCACCGACAGCATCAACATCTGCACAGGAAGTGGCTCCGCCGCCCAGCAGAAGGGAAGACGATGCCTGCGGGAGCCATGGGGAAGCATCTGGGAACTCTGGGGCCTGGTGTCAGCACAGGGCTGGCTGCCAAGCACGGTGTGGGCTTGTGTTAAACTGAAAAGGTTGGAGGGGGGGATTTGGGGTGACCAGTGGTTCCCACCACAGCCAGAGGCAGCAGACGCAGAACTATGGAGTCCAGCATGCCTGGGTGGACAGTGGACCGAGGATGGTGGCAGAGCGCCTGCAGCTAGGCTGCTGCCCACGCTCTGGAGGTTGCCTCGGTCCCGAGAACCCAGGACAGCAGTAGCAGAGTGTGAGACAGGCCATCCCAGCAGCCAGACCCTGCATAGGGTGCCACACACCCTGCCCTCTGCATCCGCTCTTGTGACTGGAGTCTTCCTCTGTGTCCTGGACGACGGACATCAAAGCTGCGTCCGGCCAGTGTGTGCAATAGCCAGAGTAAAGGGCTCTCCCCAAATGGAGCCCTCCTCAGGGAGGTGACAGTGCTGCGTCTATACAGCCTCTGCCTTCAGCCTTCCGACGCCCAGGAGGACCTCCATGTCTGTTTGGGGACCCCTAGCACTCGAAGAGAACCAGAGGCTCTGGCTGGAACACCCCTGAGTTTGCTCTTGCTCGGGCCAGTGCCCAGCCAGGCTCAGATATGGGTTTGCCTCTCGCCCCTGGGATGTTCCAATGCAGGGCCCCATAGAACCTAATGAGGTCGGGTTTCATTCCAAATAAAATGCTAAGCCAATGAAACATTTATTTATTTATTTTACTGGTGAGTAGTTTAATTTCCAATAAGCTCTCTCTGGCTACAATACAGAGAGAGGCAAGCATTGTATCAGGAAGACCAGTTCAGGAGGCTTTTGCAATAGCCTGGTAGAAAAATTGATCTTGAACTAGAAGGTGGTAGAAATAGGAAGTGTGCAGATTCAAGATATAATTTAGTGGTAGAACTGAAGGGATTGGCTTAAAGATTGGTGAGGGGTAATTAGAGAAATAGAGATATCCAAAGAGGGATGTCATACCAGCATCTCCCAGGAAGCGGTTAGCATAGAAGCTAGGCATTCAGACAGACCCCACTGCTGGGCAAGGTTAAGGGCACCAAAGCCAAGTATCAGGAGGCACCCATTCTGCAGACCCTTGAGATGCCAACTCTGGCCAGAAAACCCAGAGCACAGGTGCCACTGCATCCCTACAACTGGGAGCAGAGCAAACCCAGCCCTGCCCTCTGTGCCCACCCCACTGGGCAGCACAGGCCACCCCCATCCAACCACGGTGTCTGGTGAGGGTCACACCGAGTCTAGAGTCTCTTCTCTCAGGACTCGCAGCGTCTCCTCATACCATGTCTCCTCACTTCTCCAGCCCCAGCCCCAGCCTCAAGGCTTGCCTGGGCTCCCCCTGTGGGTAGATCCTCCGTATCCCCAGTTGCAGCCTCTCCCCAGGGAAGCCGGCTTGTGGGCTGAGGCAGATCTGAGAGGCTGGGGCCAGGACTCGAACAAGTTTGGAGAAGGTTCCTGAAGGCTGCTGTTCCTCAGTGGATTGAACTTTTCCTTCTGATGTGTTTATGAACACATCTCAGGTTCAGGCTGGGTGGTTTTTGAGAGGAAGTGGGAAAAGACACTTGCCTTTTCCATAACCTTAAAAACATCCGAGACCCAGCCCTTGGGTATGAAATCCACTGTGCCCCCGCCCCCAGCAGTGGTGAGCCAAGCGTCAGCCTGGCTGCCCTGAGAGGCCCATGCAGCCGCTGATGGAGAGCCTGCCATGGGACACCGGCTCTCCACTCAGAGGCTGCGATGCCTGTTCCCCACGTGGGGATAACAGGCGCCAGCAGCTTGCACACATATTTTTCCTCCCTGGGTAGCTCAGAAAGGCTTTGGCCCTGGAGGGGTGTGCTGCATGAGGTGTTGGCTTCTCAGGGTGGTGGGTGAAGGGTACCCCCACCCCAATATGGCCAGGACCACCAGCACCTGCAGCAGGCAGACCAAGAGCTGCATGGGTAGCACTCTGCAGGAAGCAGGTGGTCCTGAGGGCATTGCCCTTGTCCTCATGAGTGCTCTGGATGCTCATGTCCTCTGAGGACCTGTGGCAATGGTTGCAGTAAAGCTGTGGCATGTCCATCATGGCCTTGGTCAGCACAGCCAGGAAGCCCAGAGTCTCCAAAAACAGGGCCCAGTTGATGGATGGGTCCTGATCTAGCCTGCCATGCTGGCGAAGGCCAGGACACACTCCACTTGGTCCAGGAAACTGCTCCAGTGCCAGGAGTGGTGAAGATCCAAGGATTTATGCTCAGCTCCTTTGCCATGTGGATCTCAGTGCAGAGTTTCACCATCAGCAACACGGACAACGTCATGATTATGCTATGCTACAAGAGAGGGAGGTGACTCAAAACGCCTTCTAAACCCGAAGAGTGTCCAGAAAACTTTAGCCACCAGTAGCACCAGACACACACACATAGAGAAGCCATCGGCATCCCGAGTCCTCTGGATGTGCATGCACGATGGGATCCACAGGACCACCCCTCCAAAGACCATGGCCCCAGCTTTCCCCCAGGAAACCAGCTGGTGCAGCGGCACCAGAAGGTCTTTGCTTCCATCTGGAACACAGCTGACGCCCACCTCTCTAATCACATGGCTGGTCTTTCTGGTGATCTGCTCCCATCTTGAGGCTATCTAGGGGTCCATGAGAGTCGCTTCTTTAGTGTAAGAGTAGTGGAATTTCCTATCACTCAGGAAATTCCAAGGTTTCTAAAGTTCTGTGCCAAGAACCAGGTACAAAGACCAGCTATATTCTTTATTGTGCCTAATGTGTCTTAGACCTCATCTCGGACCAGGCTTGTCCTAATACCATGCCACCTACACAGTGACTTTCTCTTAGTTCTTAGATTGTTTCAAGTCCCTCCCTCTACCTGAGACAGTTGCCCTCTCCCTCCTGCACTTCCACCTCCAACTCCTCTCAACCTGAAGATGACCCAGTTAAAAATGGCCTTGCCGGCCAGGCGCAACAACCCATGCCTCTAATCCCAGCACTTTGGGAGGCCACGGCACGTGGTTCACCTGAGGTCAGGAGTTTGAGACCAGCCTGGCAAACATGGTGAAACCTCATCTCTCCTAAAAATACAAAAATTAGCTAGGTGTGGTGGCAGGTGCCTGTAATCCCAGCTACTCACGAGGTTGAGGCAGGAGAATTGCTTGAACCCAGGAGGTTGCAATATATTAGCCAAGATCGTGTCACTGCCCTCCAGCCTGGGTGACAAGAGACTCCATCTTAAAAAAAAAAAGAATTCTTTGTCTATATTAAGGCCCTCCTTTGTTCAGCTCCTTTATTGGCTTCACAGCTCTAATCTCAGTCTAAAATTATTTCACTTATGTTGACTTGATTTACTTTATGTTTAGTGTTTGCCGCCTCTGTAAAATATAAACTCCTCAATTGTCCTGTTTGTTCTTTATCTTCTGGTGTGTACTGGTCAGTAAATATTAGTCAAATTAAAGGATAAAATGGTGGGGAAGATAAGAACGAATCCAGCTGAAGAAACCTGTATGATTTTCAAAAAGAGGGGAAGTTTAGATTTTATAAGAAAAGCGATATGTGGAGATTGTCAAGTAATAAGCAAAAGAATGATAGATATTTGGGGAGTATGAATGGAATGAGGATGTTAACAGTATGCCAAATGTATTGTGGAGAGGAAAATTACTAAGTGGGAGGCAGTTAGAAGGTTATTACAGAATCCGAGTAAATTGATAAAAGCCTGAACAAGGGTGGTAGAGTAGAAATGGAGTGGAAGGGGGAAAGCTGGGATTGTAAAGAAGAGTGCCCATGAAATTTTTGTTCTTAGCTTTAACTTTTATTTTGAAATAATTTTTTCAGATCTTTTATTTTGAAACTAAGAGATAAGTTGCAAAAATTCATGAGCTTGTGTATAGCCTTCACCTAGATCCCCCAGCTCTTAGAGTACTGCTCATTTGCTTTATTCCCTTGCTTTTTCCTCTCTAAAGACTAGAATAATGGTCACATCACTGACCAGAAACCCTCCAAAACTCAAATTGAAAAGATTTTCAGAAGACCAACTTAATGACCAAGATGACTGTCTATACCACTTTAAAAGTGTATATTATATATGTGGTTTTTTAGAAGTGAAAATCTTATTGTAATACATTCTCATTGTTAAGAGATTTAAACAAAAGAGTAATAGAAGAAAATATGAACATCCCTTTCCTTTTTTGCAAACTTTAAGTTTTATCAGCACTTTTTAAACTAATAAGGTTGGCTTGTCAACGCTTACCTAGCTTCTAAGACCTACGTAGATCAAGTGCCGTATGAAGGCTAGGCAGCAGGTAGCAACTTGTCCTCTCCAAGCCACGATTTGCCAGGTGGTGTTGACTGCTGCCAGGCCACTTTGGGGACTTTCTGGGCCATTCTTACAGATTAGCCTATTATCTGGAGAGAAATAACTACTGACCCAGTATCAACAATGGGGAAAGCACCGAATGTTTTTCACTGTTTGAATTGGCGTCTGAACTGGAGGAGATTAAGTTTAGACCCCAGAGACAGAGATAAAGTCTATTTCTAATGAGCCTTACAGTTTCCAAGGAGTGGAGGCACCAGTGTCTTTTTCTATTTGACCCTCTTGATAGAACAGCTCCTTTCCCAGAAACAATGCCATTCAGACACACACACACACACACCACGCACACGCACATGTGCACACATGCATGCACACACATATTTTCTACTCTAAAACCTGCCTGTTCAAGCTGACGTGTTGACATGTTGGTTCTGCTTTCTTTTTCACTACCGACTAGAAACAAAGATGTGTTATGAATACAGTGGAATTCCCTTTGGCTGTTTTGAGACTTCCTGGGAAGTTTTTTGTTCTGGAACTTTAAGCAGCCACAAAATTGAATTAAGGTACAGAAAAACCATCTGGGTGTCTGGTTGGGAGCAAGCATCTGTTTCCAGGTAGGCTAGGGGAAAACCAGTCAATGATTCTGATTTCAGATCTGTTGAATGAGACAAGTTAAATGCTGTTTACATTTAGCTTTCATCTTGCTAACCAGTAGAAATTATGTGAGCCTTCAAAGACAGTGTCCTCTATTGCCATTTAGATGACTAGATTCAAGAATTTATTTTGAGCATAAAAGGAAGCTGGGGAGTATTTCTGAAGGAGCAGGTTGCTTCATACCTCACTTTGGTGGAGCTCTTGAGATTGATGACCTTTGCTCAAGTCTCAGATAACGCTCAGGGGCTGCACATGTGGAGAAAAATCACCTCATGATCAGTTCCAGTCTCTGCAGTCTCAGTGGGGACCCCATTCAGGGACGTTATCGATGATGGATAGTGAACTAATGGAGGCACAAGACACAATAGGTTCAAGCAAGGGCACTGCCACATCACTCGAGGTGTGATTGGTTGATTAGTTGCTGATGAGAAAAGATAGAAGAAACGGTGACATAAAGGTGTATTAACTGACTGGATTGCCAGATGAATCTTACTGCTTCGAGTTTTTCCTAAGGAAACGCTGCTGGCAGAAGCTGGGTTGTTTTCACTCAGGAATATAGAAATGTTTTATATATCTGTTGGGGGGAAATAGGGGAGGGACAGTGAGGGGTGGGGAGTTGGGGAGAGATGTCATGGGGAGAAATGCCAGATATAGGTGAAGGGGAGGAAGGCAGCAAATCACACTGCCATGTGTGTACCTATGCAACAATCTTGCACGTTCTTCACATGTACCCCAAAACCTAAAATGCAATTAAAAAATGTTTTTTAAAAATATCATGTTTCCCCTGTGTTACAAAAGAATAATCCGTTTATTACAAAAATTTATAAAACACAGACAAAATAAAAAAGTCATCCACAGTCCCACTTTCCGGAGAAAACCACTGCAAACAGGTTGGCTAAGATATTTCCTTTGTTTTTCCCATGCTCAAACATACATTGTTATTAAAAATGGATTCATATTGTTTTGAGAAGTACCTTTCTTTTTTTTTGCAACAAGATCTCACTCTGTTGCCCAGGGTGGAGTGCAGTGATGCAATATCAGCTCACTGCAACTTCTGCCTCCTGGGTTCAAGCGATTCTCCTGCTTCAGCCACCTGAGTAGCTGGGATTACAGGTGCCCACCACCACGCCTGGCTAATTTTTATATTTTAATAGAAACTGGGTTTCACCATATTGGCCAGGCTGGTCTTGAACTCCTGATCTCAAGTGATCCTCCTGCCTTGGCCTCCCAAAATGCTAGGATTACAGGCCTGAGCCACTGTGCCCAGCCAAGAAGTACTTTTCTTTTAACTACTTTTCCCTTCATCTTTCTAGGTCAATACTACATACAATAGCCTTTCTTTTTTTTGTTGTTAGTTTTTAAATACAAAACTAATAGAATTCTTTTTAATAATTTCAGAGTATACAATCAAGCATAAAAGTATTTCTCCTCATTGCTACCTCCCAATTTCACTCCCAGGAGGTAACTCTAAGACATTTTTTCTTACTATTTCTTTCTGGAAACTGTACATGCATGTATATATAAACTTTTCTTGAATGTGTACACACATACAAGTAGTATTTAATTAATTTGTTTATTGTAAGATAGTTAATCAAATCTTGTTACAGGGAAATGCAGGGTCTTTCCGAGTTTTGATTGCAGTTAGCATCCTTGTGGTTAAATCTCTGCACACAACCATGATTTCTTTAAGATAAATTCCGGAAAATGAATTGTTAGATTAAAAGATATGCTCAGTTTTAGGGTTTTGATATGTAGTGCCCATTTGCCCTTCACAAACTTTCTGCCCACTTTACATTCTCACCAGTAGGCAGCATTGAATTCTTAATTCTTCAAACTTTTAAATTTGAAGTATAATGCACACATCAAAAACTGTACAAGTGGCTGGGTGTGGTGGCTCACGCCTGAATCCCAGGACTTTGGGAGGCTGAAGCAGGAAGGTCCCTTGAGCCCAGAAGTTTGAGACCAGCCTGGATAACATACTGAGACGCCATCTCTACAAATAATAAAAAAATTAGCTGGGCACAGTGACGTGTACCTGTGGTCCCAGCTATTGGGAGGCTGAGGTGAGAGAATCGCTTGAGCCCAGGTGGTTGAGGCTGCAGTGAGCCATGATCGTGCCACTGCACTCCAGTCTGGGTAACAGAGAGAGAGCCTATCTCGAAAAAGAAAAAAAAAGTGTGCAAGCCATGAGTTAGACTTGCACCGCTCAATGGGGTAGTCACTAGCTGCATGTGGCTACTGAGTACTTGAAATGTGGCTAGCCCATTGAGGTGTGCTACAAGTGAAAAATCTCTCAGACTTGGAGACTTGGTACCAGCAAATTTCTAAGATTTGGTATAAAAAAATAATGTACAGCATCTCAATAGTTTTTATACTTGTTATATGTTGAAATCATACTATTTGGGTATGTTAAGTAAAATATATTATTAAAATTAATTTTACTTGTTTTCACTTTTTTTTGTTGGTTTTTATTTAGTTATTTGTTTATTTGTTTGTTTGTTTTTGAGACAGAGCCTCACCCTGTCACCCAGGCTAGAGTGCAGTGGTGCAATCTCAGTTCACTGCAACCTCCGCCTTCCAGGTTCAAGTGATTCTCGTGCCTCAGCCTCCCAAGTAGCTTGTATTACAAGTACACACCACCACGCCTGGCCTATTTTTGTATTTTTAATAGAGATGGGGTTTCACTATGTTGGCCAGACTGGTCTCGAATTCCTGACCTCAGGTAATCCGCCCACTTCAGCCTCTCAAAGTTCTGGGATTACAGGAGTGAGCCACTGTGCCCAGCTTCTTTTCACTTTTTATTTTATTTATTTTTTCTGTGACCCAAGTTCAATCAAAGGTCATTTCACTTTTTAAATGTGGCTACTAAGAATATTTTAGTTATATTACGTGACTTGCATTATATTTCTGTTACATAGTAGGACTATGGTGTGGCGTCTCCGATAATGAAGCCTACCACATACACTCTGGATTTGTTCTGTTTCTACTCCCTTCTCGCTCTCCCACCTACCTGTGCCTCATTTATGCCCAACGTTCTTAGAACTAATGTGGCTCCCTGTGATGCTCCAATTTTTGATCAGGAATAATCAATAAACATATGGTGAGAGTGCACTTCTGATGGATTGCAGAGTAAGACTGTGATCTATTGGAACCTACGATTAAATGTAAACTCTAAGTTGCAAATTTAATACAGTAATTTGTTAATTGATTTGTTTGAATGTGTAAGTATTTAGGCTTCAGGAATTACTGCTGACTTCAACATCATATCTATCAGAATATGTACATGGGACGGATTACCCAGACTTGACAGTCAGTTCATGATGGGCATTTGTCATCTCTGTATGCCTCAATATTGTTTTTGTTTCCTATGAAGCAAAGATGATGGAGTGGCACACATAGTTTTAGACAAAGCTATCAGCACCCAGCACCACGCACACACTAAGAGGAAGAGAGATTATCAGGATACTGCTGGGGGTACAGCTTCAAGTACAGTTGATCTCCATTCACTCCCTGCTTCCTGAGGTTGAGATGGTTGGCCCATCTCTCCCTCCTCATTAATCCTCAGCTTTCCCTCTGCTTGTTGCTAAAGCACATACTGACTGTACCAAAATGAGCTCTAGGTACCCACACCTTTTCAACACAAATGCTATTCACAGGTAGGTTCTTTCCCCTATCCACCCACCCACTCCCACTCATTCCAGAGCAGACAAAAGTGCAGGAAAGTAGGGAAGACAGGTGATTGGGTGAGCATATAAATCTTGTTCCTTTTCTGCTGTGTTGTTGACTCACATCTTGTTCTTTAATTTCTTTTTTTAAAATTTATTTATTTATTGCTGAGTTCCCAAGAGCTAGAAAATATAACTTATTCTTTGAGTCACTTTTTCACTGGACTCTGCTTTACAATTGAAAACAAAACAATAACAGGGCATTCAAAAATACATCTTAAAGTATTTTTGGATTTATTGTGTGATTATTTGGAATGTGGCCAAAATTCTTGCTTCATTCCACTGTTGTAGTCAAGTGGCTTCTGGTGGAAAGGTATCCAGTTGAAAGGAATGAAATAAATATCTCTGTTTCAACTTGTCTTCATCATCATGGGTGTTTTTGTTGTTGCATTATGATTAATTTTGTGAGAATAATGTTTCTAGCTATTTGAAACTCTTCACTTAGAGTTTCTACAAGATTGCATGGCATTGAACTAAACAGCCATGTATATTATTCATTATCACGCTGCTATAAACACCTACCTGAGACTGGATAATTTATAAAGAAAAGAGGTTTAATTGACTCACAGTTTTGCGTGGCTGGGGAGGGCTCAGGAAACTTCCAATCATGGTGGAAGGTGAAGGAGAAGAAGGTGTGTCTTACCATGGTGGAGCACGAGAGAGAGAGAGAGAGAGTGAAGAGGAAACTGCTACACATTTTTAAACCGTCAGATCTCATGAGAACTCACTATCACGAGAACAGCATGGAGGAAACTGACCCCATGATCCAATCACCTCCCACCAGGTCCCTCCCTCAACACGTGGGGATTATAATTAGAGATGAGATTTGGGTGGGGGCACAGTGCCAAACCATATCAAGCCAATAGAACCTTTTAACAAAAAGAACAAAAGTTTCCTATAAAAGACCCCTCCCCACAACATTTGGAGAATAAGGGAAATATCTTGTTGACAGGAATTTGAACTGAGAACCAAGAAAGTGCCATCTTTGTTCTATTATTGTTTTGATTTGTTAGATGAACTCACAGAAATGTCCTCTAAGCTTCAATTTTGCCATCTGTGAATGGGGGACAGAGTGTTCTTTCTATGTCATGTTCAGATGGGCACTGCAATAAAAGCAATAAACTAATGCAAAAGGAAGAAATTATTTCTTAAACCACGGTAGTCTTGATTGACATTTGAAATTCTTTCACAGCTCCAAATTCTGTGATTCTAAAAAATAAAATGCTTTCACTCTTTTCAACCACCATGTTTAAAAACACTGGTAAAATCTAAAGACCTCTTTCATATTATGGTAAGCTAGGCTATAATTTTTGACATACATAAACTTCCAGGGTGCTGTTTTCTCTCTTCATATTCAAAGCTGAACATCTACTTGTCGGGACTTTCTACTTCCTCTCTCTCTGTTCCAATACCCAAGGGTTATGTGAATTTAAAAAATTTCTCGACCAGCCTGGCCAACATGATGAAACCCCCTCTCTACTAAAAATACAGCTGGGCGTGGTGACACACGCCTATAATCCCAGCTATTCGGCAGGCTGAGGCAGGAGAATTGCATGAACCCACAAGGTGGAGGTTGCAGTGAGCGGAGATTGCGCCACTGCACTCCAGCCTGGGATGAACAAGTTTGAGTAACCTTCCAGCAGCAGTGGGTAAGCCAAAGAAACCAAAACCTCAATGATTCCTCTTTGCATTAAAAGAACTGTTGGAATTCTGAAAACGAAACAATTCCTTCCCTTTTCAGGGCCAGGGGTTGAGATCAGCCTGGGCAACAGGGCAATAGAGTGAGACCCCATGTCTGAAAAAAAAATGTTTTTAAAAACTAGCTGGGCATGGCGGTGCACACCTCTAGTCCCAGCTACTTGGGAGGCTGAGGTGGGAGGATCACTTCAACCCAGAAGGTCAAGGCTACAGTGAGCTATGTGATTGCACCACTGCATTCTAGCCTGGGCAATAGAGCAAGACTGTCTCAAAAAACAGACAAAAACAAAAACAAAACAAATCGTTTTCTTCACTTCTCATCAGAAGGATGAAGCTAATCTCTATGAAAAGATGGACTCCTGAGAACATTACCAATTATTGGATATTATGGCATAAAACGCTGTTACTATTGTCATAAAAAGGCTAATGTAATATAATATTTAAATTTATTTTTATTTTCAGATTAATTTTCCTACCAAAAGCACTACTTCCCAATCTAATTCATCTTCTCAGAGTTTTGAAAGCATCATCAGATTTTTAAAAAATATTAGTGTAAATTGAATGTCTGTAGATCTCACTGACCCACTGCTATAGCTAAGGTCTCATTAATTGTAATAGCCTAGATGCCATCAATTCTCACCCCCTCACAAGAATTGCCCCCTCTACTTGACTTTGATAGCTCAGCCCCCTGACAGCCTCCCATGTCTCCCATTACGAGAGGTCCAATAGGATGTGCCCCCCACGTGCACTGAGCCCCACTTCAGCTCTGCAGACTTGGTGGCCTCTGCTAGACTCTGCTGCCTGTCCTTCTAGGGTCACCAGAGTCTGTCTTGGGGCTCCAGTGAGTGCTACCCTGACCCTCAGCCACTGCTGCCTCTCCACTTGGTAGATTGCCAATATACCAGGTTCCCAAGGAGCCAAAGTTGTCCTCGCTCCGTTTCAGTTACACTCTGTTAGAGCAATCCTAAAATGATGCCATTTGTGCCTTGGTATTTTGCAGAGATTTGAGGAAATAGCTATTTGGTTTTTTTATCTACTGGCTTCCTGCTGTCTGTGAGTCAGTCACGAAGAACATCAGAGTGGGGAGGGAGACAGATCGGGGCCAAGAACCAGCATCCTTCTTACTCAGGACTGCCCCTCTCTTCTGACAACCAAGATTTCATCCTAAGAAGATCTCTCCCTTTTTTTTTTTTTAACCTTTAACTTCAGGGGTACATGTTCAGGTTTGTTACATAGGTAAACATGTGTCATGGGGGTATGTTGTACAGATTATTTCATCACCCAAGTCTTATGCCTAGTACCCATTAGCTATTTTTATTATCTGGAGTAGCAGAAGGGAGACTTGCTTCATTTTAGTGACACGCTTGACTCTACTTGACTCCAAAAGGACTGAACCCTCTCCAGGTATCCTACTCTGTTCTGGAATTCTCTTGTAGTAAAGCCTCTCCCCCTCCCACCACTCATGGAAACGTTACACTAATAGGTTTCTGTGCACACCCTTCAGTCTCGATAGGTCGCAGTGTGTTTTGTTCCCCTCCATGTGTCCATGTGTTCTCATCATTTAGCTCCCACTTGTGAGAATGGCAGTATTTGGGTTTCTGTTCCTGTGTTAGTTTGCTAAGGATAATGACCCACAGCTCCATCCATGTCCCTGCAAAGGACATGACCTTTATAGAACTACCATTCAACCCAGCAATCCTATTACTGGGTATGTGCCCAAATGAATAGAAATCATTTTATTAGAAAGACACAGGCACACTTATGTTCACTGCAGCATTATTCACAATAGCAACGTGGAACCATCCTAAATGTCCATCAGCTATAGACTGGATAAAGAAAATGTGGTATATTTATACCAGGGAATACTGTGCAGCTGTAAAAAAGATCTCACTTTTCTTGACACAAATGATCTAGAAGACTTCAGTCGCCCCCACCAGAGCTTTCCTTTAGGTCTCTGCACTAGCTCACCCAACAAGCCTGAACTTCCTGTAGTGGGCAAGTCCCACACACAAGCTGAGATCCTGTTAAGTGAAGATTTACGCTTATTCTGATGAAAACCACTCCACAGGGGATTTAACTTGAGGTTGAGGGACTGTGGGTTGAAGACAGGAGGAATGTGAAACCAGCAGTAAGGGCTGGTGGGGGAGGGGAGGCTGGGAAGCTTCCCAGGAGGACTCCCGGTGGGGTGGTTATCTCTTCACTCAGGCTCTCATTCTCTCTCCAGAATGACATCTTCGAGTGGTCCAGGGACCACCGAGTCCACCACAAGTACTCAGAGACGGACGCTGACCCCCACAACGCCCGCCGGGGCTTCTTCTTCTCCCATATCGGGTGGCTGTTTGTTCGCAAGCATCGAGATGTCATTGAGAAGGGGAGAAAGCTTGATGTCACCGACCTGCTTGCTGATCCTGTGGTCCGGATCCAGAGAAAGTAAGTGAATGGGCATTAAAGAGAGCTACCTGTCCCTCGGGGGCCAGGACAAAGAGGCAGCACAATGAGGTGGACTCATAACCCCGTAGCATCTTCCTCAAGCATTTGCCCTAATGATTTTTTTGCCTTATTTATAAGACTTGTCTCTGTTTATTAATTTCCTTTTGCTCATTAAATTTTGCCCATTGGCACATTTGTTTTGAGTTTTAAGTTTCATTTTTAATGGATTTCCTTTAAGCCAGTGTCATTATCTTCAGATTAATCTTGCATGGCTGATTTCACGGAATCTGTTCCTGTGGTTCCCCACTGCCCCATTCATGATTCTCCGGAGTATCAGAAGGGGGGCTTGCTTCATTTTAGTGACACCCTTGACTCTACTTGACTCCAAAAGGACTAGACTCTCTCCACATATCCTATTCTGTTCTGGAATTCTCTTGTAGTGAAGCCTCTCCCCCTCCCACCACTCATGGAAACGTTACACTAGTAGGTTTCTGTGCAGAGAAAATGAGACTGTTCAACAGAGGGCCTCAAAGCACTCGTATGCCCTGATGGTGTCAGCTGAGCATACTGAATCCACCAACATTTGCAGAATGAAGCTGCTTTCTACGAGCACATGAAGAAAGAGAGCCTATAATGGTGCTGGCAAGTAGAGCGCAACCTTTGTTCTCAGGTTGGCCTGTGTCTGCAAAGGTTGGCCATGATGAGCTTGTAGCACCTAAAGCAATAGATTTATGTGTAAAGATGGCAACATATGGACCACACTCTGATTAGAGCCTTGATATAACATGGTGAATAAGTGGTTACTAGTGATCACCTCCACTGATGGGTAGGAGTCATCTGAGGACTTACTTAATCAGAATCTCCTTTTCTGATGGACATGGAGGCTATGCCTTTGTCCAGCACAGGAATCTTTGCATGAAAGGAAGGATGGCTTAGGAATGTGCTCTTTTCCACTAAAGCCTCCCCTTTTATGCTGCGGGGAGCAGTAGAGCATAGTGAGAAACTGGCAGACCATGGAGACAGACTGCTGGAATCAGACTCTGTGACTCCTCCACTTACTGGCAGATGAATTAACCACTCATTTTCATCTATAAAATGGGAGTAACAGTTATACCTATCTCCTACAGCTTTTACAAAGATACAGTTTTAAAAATGTATGGAAATTGCCTGGCACATAGTAAGAGCTCAGGGAATGTCAGTGATTATTACTATTACACAGGCAGTTGCTAGATTAGAGAATTCTGTGTGTTTCCATCACTGCCTTCTGTTAGCTTCACTGTAGGGTTTTCTCTGTATATCTCAATACAGCTCTTTTAGGTGAAAACACCCAGTATTGATTCAGCTCTTTTAGGTAAAAATACCCAGTATCAAGTTTTAAAGCAGAAAATAACAAGATGTTTTCAATTAACAATTCAATGATTTATGGATGTTGATTTTCTCCATGAAAGTAAAATATTAAAGGTCGTTAGAGAAAAAGCTGAAAAATTCAGAGAAGTAGGAAGAAAATCATTCACCGTCTTAACATAAACCGACACTATTAATATTTAGTAGTATTTCTTTCTATTTCATATATTTTGCATGACAGCAGTCATATTGCATATGTAATTTTATGTCTAACCTTTAACTTCATTATATTGTAGACACCATTGTCAAGGGTTGCAGAAGAGTCCATCAGTTGTGGATGTCATAGTTTATTTAACTGTCACTCTGCCGTTAGCTATGTATGTCATTTCCAATTCTGTGATACAGATGATGTTGCTATATAATTAGTAATGCTTTGGGACAATCAGACCTTGGATTAATTTGAAGAGCTCAGATGAGAAGGCAAAAGATTTTCTGTTTTATTAATGAGAAATGGGCTGGGTCTAACAGTCTGGGTTTCTCTGACCATAAAAATGGAATTTTTTTCGTCTTTTCTCATAAAAAATGTTGTAATCTGATTCATTATGTGTGTACTGGCGGCACATATGTCTAAAGACTATTTCTAAATGCAGGAAGAAGAACAAAGACTATTTCAGCAAGTTCCCTGAATAGTCATCTGAGAACATCTTTCATCACCAGTCCAGTGACTAAAGGAGGCTGTGGCTATCAGAAAGCATTCATTCATATCATCATGTCACATATATCATTGAGCTCCTGCTGGGAATCAGTGCTGAGGATACAGCCTAAAATTGGCCTCTGTCTTCTCAGAACTTGCAGGTTCTAAACTATAGAGGTCACCCCTAGTTGCCTGGTCCAGCCCCAGAATGATTAAGGCAGAGGAATACTGCTCTCTGAGAGTACAGGCCAAACAGAGGAGGTATGGCTCTGGGTCATGTAGTTTGCGTGTTAAAGTAAAGGCATGCTCCTGGCTGTGCCCTTTATTATCTCTAGGAATTGCCTAGGCTCAGGAAGGTCAGGCTCTTCCCAGCCAGAAAGGTTTTTAAGATGTCAAAACATCCTAATATGTATGTGTGTGTTTGTGCAATACATCCTATGAGCCAGCTAATAAAATACAGATAGAAAGTTGAAGCTAGAGGGCCGGGCACGGTGGCTCACGCCTGTAATCCCAGCACTTTGGGAGGCCAAGGCGAGTGGATCACAAGGTCAAGAGATCGAGACTACCCTGACCAACACGGTGAAACCCCGTCTCTACTAAAAATACAAAACATTAGCTGGGCATGGTGGCGCGTGCCTGTAATCCCAGCTACTGAGGAGGTTGAGGCAGGAGAATTGCCCGAACCCAGGAGGCGGAGGTTGCAGTGAGCCAAGATCGCGCCACTGCACTCCAGCCTGGGTAACAAGAGCGAAACTCCGTCTCAAAAAAAAAAATAAAATAAAATAAAATAAAAATAAAGAAAGCTGAAGCTAGAAGTGCATGCATTTTAGATTATTCACTTAATGTTCTTGTGATTGAAAGGGGCTACAGCAGTCCTCAGATGTGTGGGTGAGCACTGATGTCCTTTGGTAATTATATAGCATAGAGAACATAGAGATCCTTAATCCAAAATAAAGCTTAGAATCACTGAACTAAATGAAGAAAGTTTCCAACATACACAGAAGCAGTCAGCTGTTCAGATGTTTTCATGTTCATGAAGCTGGCTTTACTGGTCCTGCCGGTTAGGCTGTGGAGAGGAGACAGTCCTCACAGGAATCGAAGCATTATATGTGGGAGTATGAGCTGGAGGGGTGGATCCTGGTGTCAGGCACTGTCACAGCAGAGCTCAGTTCTTGCTATTCTGGGCTGAATGGAGAGCTTCCTGAGTAACAGAGAAAGGTGCCCAGATGCATTTGGGGCCCAGACTTGGGTTATTTCAGTGGCACACCTCTCGTGGGCTGAATCTCCACCTGCTCCTGTTTGATTTTCTGAGAGCAACAGTCCCTATTTCAGTTGGAGGCAATCAGAATCCATAGCTGACTCCACCACACTCCCAGGGTGCAGTGTTTGTGCAGATCAGTGAGCTAAGTGCCCTTGGAGAGTTTACTCAAACAGGTGTTAGAGACTGAGGATTTAGAGACTCCTCCTTCAGTCCACTCAGGGCACTAACACAGATACTGCAGCTGATTGATAAACTTTAGCTGAGCCATCCTAATAACAACTTACTAAAGAAAAGCTCGGCAGAATCAGGCTTAATGAGATTTCCATTGTACAGTCTCATGGAAGAGAGAAGGTGGGAGCAGGAAAACAACACGTTTCAAGCTATACTTCTAGACCCTGAAAGATAATCTCACCAAGGCTGTCATAACAAGTAGTTAACTGGACTAAACCACATTTTGCTGTGCTGTCAACGTGTACGTTGTGTAAAGGCAGCCATTAGGCGGTGCAAGGGAGAGAAGCCAGGGGTATTTCCTTTTGGCCCTGGCAACTAGGGCCCCTGTCCTAGGTCTTACGACTTAAAGGGCCACACTTCTCTCCACAGAGTGAGGAGATCACAGGGCTAACGGAACACCTCACCTGCCTGAAGCTTCCTTGACTTCTGGGCCACACCCTGGATTCCTAGGGTCCTAGAGTCCTGCCTAAATGGCTCTGAGCTCACTTCTAGAGCCTATAGCAGCCTCTTCCTGGGCTCTGTCCTCTCAACAGGAAATATGTAGAGCCTAGGCCTGCACAGTGTCTAAGGGGCAGTGTTAGCACAGGGACTTAAGCTGAAAAGTATGAACTCAGGTATCCACCCAATGGGACAGAGCAAAAAGGGAAAAGGAAAAGGTATGAACCACAGGGTAGGGACTTCCACCTATATACTCTTTGCCTGAACCCTGCAAATGTTGAGATGAACCTATCAGTGAGCCATTCATAAGGTTGAGGGTGAATCCATCAAGAATTATGTTTGGCTTACATGAGAGGGCATGCACTGCAGCGGTCAGCAGAGAACTGGGATTCTTTCATGTTTCTGCTCTACCATCCTTAGCAGGGGACTTTCATTGTCAGTGTTGTTTCATGGTGTAGATTGATCACTAAAGCTCCAACCAGAAGGGAAATCAGGGAGGCCGAAGGGAGCACACTGCTGAGTTGAATCAGTCACTTTTAAGGAGTCTTCCTAGAAGATACATACAACCTATCCACTTGTCTCTCATTGACCATATCTGTACCCAAGGGAAATGGGAAGGTGTGTTCTCTTGGTTAATACATCAGACCCTTGAATAAAATCTTGGTTTTGTTTCTAAGGAAGGAAGGGTGAATAGATATGGGGTAGACAATTAGCAGTGTCTGCCACAGCCACCCGGTTGCTCTGCCTTAAGCAAAGTGATTGGCCATCTCCTATTATTCAGTCTTATTTTTTGTGAATCAAGGGGGTAGCCTCTCTGTCTCCACTAATGAGCAAAAACTGGAATCTCAACTCATCTTTCTGAGATGGCAAAATGAAGATAAAATCCAGAGACTGTTTCTCCTAATGCTTTGCTTATTCCATTGAGTCCCATTTTAGGAAAGACATTCCTCTAGAGGTTACATGTAAACACTGTCATGCATTTTTAAAGTAATCAGAGAGGATGCTAGTCCAGACACAAAGTCCTTGCCTCATTGCCATGGTGATGAGATAAACTAAGAGAAAATGGATGGAATGGTTCAAAAGAGCAAATCACTTCTGTTCTGGTGCCTTGGGAAGAGATCAAAATGTATAAATATTGCCACTCCAGGAAGAAAGGCACTCGAACATCTAGAAACTTTTTGAGACCTATTTCACCCAATTCACCCCCTAGTCTGTTATCACTAGTCCTCTCCCCCACCCCCCCAATAATGAGCATCACATCTCTCAGTGATACCCTCCTTTTTTGTTGTTTTTAAAGGCGATTTTTTAAAGAGCACTTTTAGGTTTCATTTAGCAAAATTGAGCAGACGGTTCAGAGCTATCCCATGTACTTCCTACCCAGACACATGCATAGCCTCCCCCATTATCAGCATTCCTTAATGGAGTGAATATTTGTTACAGTTGATGGACCTACAATGACACGTCACTGTCACTCAAAGTTCATGGTTTCCATCAGGATTCACTGTTGGTGTTTTATAGTCCATGGGTTTGGACAAATGTGTAATGACAAACGTATCCACAATTGTAGTATCATACAGAGTATTTTCACTGCCTACAAATCTTCTGTTCTCTGTTCATCATTCCTTTCCCCCAAGCCCTGACAACCACTCATCTTTCCACTATCTCTATAGTTTTGCTTTTTGCAGCTGGGAATCAGTGCTGAGGATACAGCCTAAAACTGGCCTCTGTCTTCTCAGAACTTGCAGGTTCTAAACTATAGAGGTCACCCTTAGTTGCCTGGTCCAGCCCCAGAGTGTTGTATAGTTAGAATCATACTGTATGTAGCCCTTTCAGATTGGCTTCTTTCACTTAGCAATATGTATTTGTGCTTCCTCCATGTCTTTTCATTTCTCTTTAGTGCTGAATAATGACCAAAATGTGCTCTAGATCTGTCAAAGTGTATCCGTTCGCCCAGTGGAGGACATCTTGGTGGCTTCCAAGTTTGGTAATAATTAATAAAGCTACAATAAACATCCCATGTGCAGGTTTTTGTGTGGACACAAGTTTTCAGCTCCTTTGGGTAAATACCAAGGAGCACAACTGTTGTAATATACAGTCAGACTATGTTTCAAAGTGGCTGTATCATTTTCATTTCCAACAGCAATGAATGAGAATTTCTGTTGCTGCAAAACCTTGCCAATATTTGTTGTCTGTGTTCTGGATTTTGGCCATTCTAACTGATATGTAGTAGCATCTCAACGCTGTTTTAGTTTGGATTTCCCTGATGGCATATGCTTATTGTTCCATCTGAATATCTTCTTTAGTAAGATATTTGTCAAGATCTTTGGTCCATTTTTTTTTTT
>NW_016107379.1:2702923-2734600 GCF_001604975.1 Cebus imitator | reverse complement strand
GGGATGGGGAGGGAGGCGCACGGGGTGGGGTGGGGAAGGGCCACAAAGAAGGAAAGAAAGAGAAGGAGAAAGGGGGAGAGAGAACAGGAGTCTTGCTCTATTGCCCAGGCTGGAATGCAATCTAAAAATAGGTATTAAAAACCTCTTTTATGCCGATAATTGTACTTAACAGCAGAGACAGGAAGGAATAAGGGAAGAAAATAACAAACAGCCAACCAGTATTTCATTTAAATCTGTGAAATGCTATGCAAATGCTGAAGAGTTATTTACTTTCATTTATGTGGTCACTTTCAAAATAGGTGTAATGTGATACGGAAAAAAATGTATGTTCTGTGGGCCTGGGGTGAAGAATTCTATAAACATTCACTGAGTTTACTTGTTCCAGGTCTGAGTTCAAATCATAAATGTCCCTGTTAATTTTCTATCTCGTTGATCCGTCGAATATTAACAATGTGGTGTCAAAGTCTCCCGCTATTATTGTGCGGGAGTCCAAGTCTCTTTATAACTCATTAAGAACTTGTCGTATGTATCTGGGTGCTCCTATATTGGGTGCATATATATTTATGATCATTGACTCCCGTTGTTGCATTGATCCTTTTACCATTATGTAATGTCCTTCTTTGTTTCTTTTTATCTTTGTTACTATTAAAGCCTATTTTGTCAGAGAGGAAAGTTACAACTCCTGTTTTTTTTTGTTGTTTTTTTTTTTGCTCTGCATTTGATTGGTGAGTCTTCCTCCAACCTTTTGAGTCTTTGTGTGTCCTTGCGTTTGAGATGGATCTGGATACATCGTGCTGATGGGTTTTGACTTTTTATTCAATTTGCGTGTCTATGTCTTTGATTGGGGCGTTTAATCCATTTAAATTTAGGATTAATATTGATATTTGTGAGCTTAATATTGTCATTTAATACTAGCTGGCTATTTTGCACATTAGTTGATATAGATTCTTCATTATGAAGATACTCTACCTTTTGGTAAGTTTTTGGGATGACTGATACTGGTTGTTCCTTTCTGTGTGTAGTGCTTCTTTCAGAAGCTCTTGTAAAGCAGGCCTGGTGGTGATGAAATCTCTGAGTGCTTGCTTGTTTGCAAAAAATTTTATTTTTCCTTCATGGATGAAGCTTAGTTTGGCTGGATATGAGATTCTGGGTTGAAAATTCTTTCTTTGAGGATATTGAATATTGACCCCCACTCTCTTCTAGTTTGTAGGGTTTCTTCTGAGAGATCTGCTGTGAGTCTGATAGGTTTCCCTTTATGGGTAACCTGACCTTTCTCTCTAGCTGCCCTTAGAATTTTCTCCTTTATTTCAACCCTGGTGAATCTAACGATTATGTGTCTTGGGGTTGCTCTTCTTGAGGAATATCTTTGTGGTGTTCTCTGTATTACCTGGAGTTGAATATTGTCCTGCCTTACTAGGTTAGGAAAGTTTTCCTGAATAATATCCTGAAAAATATTTTCCAGCTTGGATTCATTCTCTTCATGACATTCAGGTACACCTATCAAACGTAAATTAGGTCTTTCCACATAGTCCCATATTTCTTGGAGATTTTGCTCATTCCTTTTTACTTTTTCTTCTCTAATCTTGTCTTCTCGTTTCATGTCATTAAGTTGGTGTTCGACGTCTGATATCCTTTCTTCTGCTTGATCAATTCAAATGTTAAAACCTGTGCCTACTTCACGGAGTTCTCGTATTGTATTCTTCAGTTCCATTAATTCACTTATATTCCTCTCTAAATTGTCTATTCTCATTAGGATTTCATCAAACCTTTTTTCAAGGTTCTTAGTTTCTTTACATTGGGCTAGAACATGTTCTTTTAACTCACAGAAGTTTCTTATTACCCACCTTTGAAGCCTAATTCTGTTATTGGAATGCACTCATTCTCCATCAGGCCTTGTTCCCTTGTTGATAAGGAACTGTGATCCCCTGTAGAGGGAGAGGCATTCTGGTTTTGAGTATTCTCAGCCTTTTTACACTGATTTCTTCCCATCATTGTAAATTTATCCACCTGTCGTCTTTGTAATTACTGACTTTCAAATTAGGTCTCTGAGTGGATGTCCAACTTGTTGATTCCCAGTGCCGAAATCTGAGCAACCCACTGCACCGGCTAAAACAGCGGCGTTAAGATTCTTGGTGCTTTTCTGCCCGGGAATCTCTGGTTGGGCTTCCCTCTTGAGTCCCTTTTTCAATCAGCTGAATGGGCGACTCTGCCTTCCCGGAGCTCCAAACATCGACCAAAAGGGGACCCAGTCCCGTTTACTCTGCACCGAGAACCGCCGCCCAGGGCAAAACTGCAAAACTGCCCCGCCAAAACTGCCCCGCCGGCCACAAGAGTCGCGCTGGCTACCCGTGGTGCTCCTCTGCTGGGTATCTCCTGGTCCGTGAGCAACAAAAATTCGTCTGAAAATGTGGCATCCTCTGGTTCTCTGCACTTTCACAGGGAGCTACAATCCTGAGCTGCTAGTAATCAGCCATCTTGGATCTCTCCTCCTCTTTGGTCCATTTTTAAATCAGGTTGCTTTCTTATTAAGTTTTCAGAGTTCTTTGTATATTTTGGATAACAGTCCTTTATCAGATATGTCTTTTACAAATATCGTCTTCCTGTATATGGCTTGTCCTTTCATTCTTTTGACAGTATCATTTGCAAAGTGGAAATTTTAAATTTTAATGATGTCCAGCTTATCAATTCTTTATCTCATGAATCATGCCCTTTGATGTCATATATAAAAGTCATTGTCAAACCCAGGTTCATTTAGATTTTCTCCTATGTTGTCTTCTAGAAGTTTTGTAGTTTTGTGTTTTACATTTAGAACTGTGATCCATTTTGAGTCACTTTTTGTGAGGTGTGTAAAGTCTGTGTCTAAATTTTTTTTTTTTTGCATGCAAATGTCCAGTTGTTCCAGCACCATTTGTTAAAAAGACTACCTTTTCTCCATTGTATTCCCTTTGTTTCTTTGTTAAAGATCAGTTGACTGTATTTATGTGGGTCTATTTCTAGGCTCTCTGTTATGATCCATTGATCGATTAGTCTCTTCTTGTGTCAGTACCTCACTGTCTTGATTACTTTGCCTTTATAGTAAGTCCTGAAGTCAAGTAGTATCAGTCTTCCAACTTTGTTCTTCTCCTTCAATATTGTGTTGGCTATTGTGAGTCTTTTGCCTCCATATATAAACTTTGCAATCAGTTTGTCAATATCTACAAAATAACTTGCTGGGATTTAGATTGGAATTGCATTGAATATAGATCAACTTGGGAAAAACAGACATATTGACAATATTGAGTCTTCCTTTTTATGAGCATGGGATGATTCTTCATCTGTTTAGTTCTTTGATTTCTTTCATTAGTGTTTTATGATTTTCCTCATATAGATCTTATACATGTTTTGTTAGATTTATATTTGTTTGATTTTTATGATGCTAATATAAATGGTATTGTGTTTTTAATTTTAAATGCCACTTGTTCATCGCTGGTATGTGGGAAAGCAAATTGACTTTTGTATATTACCCATGTATCTGGCAACCTTGTTATAATCGATTATTAGTTACAGGAATGGTTTGTTTGTTTTTCAGATTTTCTATGAAGACAATTACATCATCTGCAAACAAAGACAGTTTTATTTCTTCCTTCCCAATCAGTATATCCTTTACTTCCTTTTTTACCTTATTGCATTAGATAGGACTTCCATATAACAGCAAAAGGGAGTAATAAGAGGGTACATCCTTACCTTGTTCCTCATCTTAGGGGAAAAGCAAATAGTCTCTCACGATTATGACATTAGCTGTATATTTTTTTGTAAATATTTTTTATCATTGAGAATTTACTGAGAGTTTTTGTCATGAATGGGTGTTGCATTTTGTCACATGCTTTCCCTGCATCTATTGATATGATATGTAATTTTTCTTCTTTAGCCTATAATGCAGTAGATTACATTTATTGGCTTTCAAATTTTGAACCAGCCTTGCATACCTAGTATAAATCCTACTTAGCTGGAGTGTGTAATTATTTTTATACATTGTTGGATTTAATTTGCTAACATTTTGTTGAAGATTTTTAGCATCTGGCTCATGAAAAATATTGGTTTCTTTTCTGATAATATCTTTGCCTTGTTTGGTGATATTGACCTCACAGAATTAGTTAGGAAGAATTCTCTCTACTTTTATTTTCTAAAAGAGAAATTTTCTCTTTTAAAAATTATACCAATTCTCTCTTTTTTTTTTTTTAAAGACAGGGTTTCACCATGTTGGTCAGGCTGGTCTTGAACTCCCGACCTCAGGTGATCTGCCTGCATTGGCCTCCAAAGTTCTCGGATTACAGGCGTGAGCCACCACACCTGGCCATTATACCAATTCTCATAGAGAATTAAATATTTGGTAGAATTCACCAGTGAACCCATCTTGGCCTGGTTCTGTCTATTTTGGAAGGCTTTTCATTATTGATTCAATGTACTTTTATTTATGATATTAATAATTTGTGCCCTTCTTTTTTTCTTGGTCTGGCTAGAGGCTTATCAATTTTATTAATTGATTTGAAGAACCAGCTTTTGGTTTCATTTATTTTTAAAATTGATTTCCTGTTTGTAATTTCACTGCTTTCCACTCTAATTTTTAAAATTTATTTTCTTCTTACTTTGGATTCAATTTACTCTTCTTTTTTTAGTTTCCTAAGGTGGAAGCTTAGATAATTGATTTTAGATATTTTTTTCCCAACATACATAGTCATGCTATAAATTTTCCTCTAAGCACTGTTCTCATGGCATCCCACAAATTTTGATGAGTTTTGTTTTCATTTTAATTTAGTTCAAAATATTCTTAAATGTCTCTTGAGATTTCTTTCTTGGCCGAAGTGTTATTTAGAAGTGTGTTGTTTGATTTCCATGTACTTTGGGGTTTTCCAGTTGTGTTTTTTTTTTTTTTTTTTTTTTGAGACAGAATCTCACTGTGTCCACCCAGGCTGGAGTGCAGTGGTGCTGTCTCAGCTCACTGCAACCTCTGCCTCCCAGATTCAAGCGATCCTCCTGCCTTAGCTTCTAGAGTAGCAGGGATTACAGGCACACAGCACCATGCACAGCTCATTTTAGTGTTTTTAGTAGAGACAGGTGTCACTATGTTGGCTAGACTGGTCTTGAACTCTTGATCTCAGGTGATCCACCCGCCGTGGCCTCCCAAAGTTCTGGGATAACAGGTGTGAGCCACTGCACATGGCCTCCAGTTGTCTTTTATTATTGATTTCTGGTTTAATTCCATTGTGGTCTGAGAGCAAACATTGTTTAATTTCTATTCTTTTAAATTTGTTAAGGTATATTTTATGGCCCAGAATGTGCTCTGTCTTGCTGAATGTTCTATGTGAGCTTGAGAAAAATGCATATTCTGCTGTTGCTGGATGAAGGAGCCTATAGATGTCAATTATATTCTGTAGATTGATGGTGTTGTTGAATTTAACTATGTCCTTACTGATTTTCTACCTCTTGGGTCTGTTTCTGATAGGGAGCTGTTGACATCTCCAATTGTAATTGTGGATTCATCTATGACTCCTTGTAGTTTTATCAGTTTTTGCTTCACATAGTTTGACACTCTGTAACTAGGTGCATATAGATTAAGGATCATTATGTCTTCTTGGAGAATTAACCCCTATATTGTTATGTAATGTCTCTCTATCTCTGATAACTCCTCTTGTTTTGAAGTCTGCTATGTCTGAAATTAATATAGCTACTCCTACTTTCTTTTGATGAGTATAAGAATGGTATATCTTTCTCCATTCATTTAGTTTTAATCTATATGTGTCTTTATATTTAAAGTGGGTTTGTTTCTTATACGCAACATATAGTTGGGTCTTGTTTTTTGATCCACTCTGACAGTCTCTGTCTTTTAATGGATACATTTAGACCATTGATGTTCAAGGTTTTTATTGATGAAAATAGGTTAATATTTACTGTATTTGTTACTATTTTCTATTTTTTACACTTTTTCTTTTTTACATTTTTGTCTTTTATTATTTTTCTGCCTTTTGTATTTGAGTGTTTCTTCTCATTGCTTTTCAGTTTTGGAAGTTTCTATTCATATTTCCTCAAGCTCAGAAATTCTTTCCTCAACCATGTCCAGCCTACTTATAAGCCTATTAAAGGCATTTTTCACTTCTGTTACAGTACTTTTTATCTCTATCATTTCTTTTTGGTTCTTTCTTAGAATTTTCATCTCTCTGCTTATATTGCCCATATATTCTTGCATGCTACCTACTGTATCCATTACAGCCCTTAGCACATGAATCATAGTTATTTTAAATTTCTGTGTGACAATTCCAAGATCCTTGCTATATCTAGTTCTGATGCTTGCTGTGTCTCTTCAAGCTGTGTTTTGTTTTGCTTTGGTTTTTGCCTTTTATTATGCCTTGTAATTTTTTTCTTGATCTCTGCACGTGATATACTGAGTAAAAGGAATTGCTGTATATAGGCCTTCAGCAGTGCGGTGGGAGGTGTGTGGGAGGAGGAGTTGCATTCTAGAGCCCTGTGATTAGGTCTCCGTCTTTTAGTGAACTTATGCCTCTGGACTGTGAACTTCATGGGTGTTTCTTAGTTTTTTCTCTCCTCATTTAGGTGGAACAAGATGGCTGGAATGGGCTGGAGTTGGGTATTTTCCTTCCCACAGGATGGTTAGGCTCTGAATAAAACACCAGCATGTTAGGCTCTGGCTAACTAGTTTCTCCTGAAGGTAGATCTTGTTAAGAACAGAATATCTGGTATATTTCAGTGTGATTCTTTTCTCCTCCTCCTGGGGGAAATACAAGGGAATTTTTTTCCTGATATATACTGTGAGAATCTGGTCAAGCTCCTGGAGGTAAAAGTCACAAAAACATGGGGGCCTCCCTATGACTAGATCCCCCCTGGAGATTTTAACCTTCAGACTTGTCCACACCTTGCCTCCAGCAATTCATCATTTAAGTTCAGGTTTTCCCAACGCAGCACTGGTTCCTGTGAAGGTTTCTGCTCTCTATGTTGTGATTCTTTATGTCTGCCTGCCCGTCCAATTTTGGGAGCAGTGGTTTCCCTGTAATCTCACATCTCTTGCTAATCTAAGAGTTGTTGACTTTTTTCAGTTTGTTCAGCATTTTATTTGTTAGGATAGAGTGGTAACTTCTGAGCTCTTCATGTGGAACCAGAAACTGGAAATCAATACTTTCCTTTCTTTTTTTTTTTTAACTTTGTAACCCTATGTCTCTAAACCGTAAGTGTATTTCTCTATTTTGAGCATCATATATATATCCAGGGCAGGGTGGTTAGACAAGACAATATTTGACTCATCTTTGCTTCTTCACCCCACCTTCATCTTCCACTTTAGGGATTATGTATGGAGTAGGATGAATCATCTGGGGATTTGCAACCAACCTGACTCCATCTCCCTTGACTGAATCCACTGCTCTTTGATGATGGTTCTATGTAGGGCTTTGGGGAGTCTCTTTCTGTTCTGAGTCCATTTGCTGTGAAGGCCTCTCTACCTGTTGCTAAGATAATAGAACAATTCCTGCCTAGATGTTAGGGATGTTGAGCACATTCAAAGCCTTGATTGTGAAGCAGGAACGGCCATGAGAAACAGACCTCTTGGACACCGAACTAGGAAGGAAGGGGTGATTTATTTGGCCGGGAGCAAGGCAACATAGTTGTGTAACAACCAAGCTCCTCCAACAAAGAGAAGCTCTGCCTTTATGTAGGCTTACAACTCTAGATATTACATGTGAAAGGGTCTTGCATTTACAGCCTTAGAAATTACACGTGCTCTTCTGTCAGTTTGCTGAGAATGATGGTTTCCAGGTGATGGAGAGGAAGGCAGCAAATCACACTGCCACATGTGTACCTATGCAACAATCTTGCATGTTCTTCACATGTACCCCAAAACGTAAAATGCAATAAAATAAATAAATGGGGAAAAAAAAAAGAAATTACACGTGAAAGGATCTTGGTCCATGGAGTAGGTGTGAGGTGGGGGTTTGATCTTGTTTAAGTAAAAACAATGCCTTCCAGAAAGATTTCCCCATACCATGCCTGCTATCTATAGGAAGGTGATTAAGGAGTCACCAGTCAGCCAGCCTTTGCTTCTATTGAAATGCAATGTAGAAGTCATGGGGGAGGTGATCTTAGATGCTTGTGTCACTTTCCTCAGTTGGTTATTTGTATTTTGTGAAAAACTCTGTAGGAACCATCTCAAAGGAGAGACCCTGGATCATGAGATATTCAAGCAAATAAACATGTGTTTGGAATTTGGGAAGAGACATGGAGATACAGGGGCTTTTAAGTACAACCATGCTCTGCCACTCCCTTACTACTCAGTTACCCTGGGTTTGGTGACTGCCTGTTTTACTCGGGTCCTTTACTGGTCCTGCAGCAGGGAAACCAAAGTTGGCCCTGTGGTAAACATCACTTGGCCATGCTATAAGCAGATCCCAGCTCTTTGGTGTTCTTTCTGCCAACCCACAGTTTAATACCAGATGCCATGAGGCATGTTAATTTGGCTTCTTTCTCTTTTCTCCATGTATCGCTTATTCATTTGAAAACTATGTTTTGAGTACCCACTATATGTCAGGCACTGTTCAAGATGCTGGAGATTGAACAGTGAAAAAGAGAATAAGGTTCTGGAGGGTGCTTGCCCTATCTTTCCAGAGCTCCCCAGTTTGGGTCTGGGAATGTGGAAGGAGGAAACTCCAGCACACACCTGCTCACTGCCAGATTGGGTCCCTCTCTCTACAGACACCTTTGCTTCTCCCCATTCAATCTCTCCTGTTACTCAATCTCTGTCCCATTGATCTGTTTTTGGTTCACTCCCTCTTGTCTATTTGCCTCTTTCTCTCCCTGTAGTCTGTCTTTTCACCTGCCAGACAGCTTTGTTCCTTTTTTTGTGCCCTTCTCTGCATGGAGACATTTTGCCTCGCCTGTCACACTGTGTTCTTAATGCCATGATGTTCTTCTTCTCTCACAGTTTTATAAGAGAACAAAAGCTATTTAGCTGATCACTCAGCAAGACTCTTTTTTGTTGTTGTTTTTGGTGGGGAAGGGAGGAATTTTGTCCTCTTATAGTCTCTCCTCACCTCATCATCCTGCTTTGATTAATTCTTTTCAAACATTCCTGTGAATGTAAATATTTCCTCTCCTTGAATCTTATCTCCCATTTTTGAGTGGCAATATATCTTTGGTTAACAGCTTGTGCCCTGGAGTCTCTGTTACTCTGCCCTCACCTCAAACCATGACATCTTATCCTGGCTCTGCAAAAATTTTGAGAATGTTCCTGAAAATAACAGCTACTGTTACAAAAAAAATTGAGAATGAAATATTTTTTTCTTTGAATAATCTTCCCTGCATCCAGCTGTAGTTGGCAAAAATTAAAATTATGTAGCTTCCAGTTTCAAGAACTTGGTAAAATCAACTAAAGAGGTGTGAACTGTATTTAATTAGATACCTTTTGTTAAAGTAAATGGGAAGGGTAAAATATCCTTTAACTACTTTTATTAAACTTTTGATCTTTCTAAAGAGACATGATGGTTGTAGCCAAACAGCTGAATTATATTCTGGGATACAAGACAGAGATGATTCAATATTGAGGTTACAGCATCAACACCAAAATTTCCCTAATGGAGTGGTTAAAATTTTGGGTAGGGGAGAAATCGGTACGGTACATTATTCAGTATCTTTTTATGACTTTTTAAAATTTTCCAAGTCAAAATGTCATTTTTTTTTTTTTTTTGCCTCTGTAAGAGGTACTTTTCCTATTAGAACTTTGGGAGAATTTGTGTGTGTGTGTGTGTGTGTGTGTGTGTGTGTGTGCGTGTGTGTGTGTGTGTGTGTTTGTGTGTGTGTAAAAATATACCAACTGCATTAGCAGTCATTTTTCTTTCCCCACTTTGACTATCCCATTTCTATGTGCAAGAAATTCCCCTGGCAAGATGAGGAGACAGTTGGCTCGAATTTCCGGAACCTGAGTACTTCACTCACTAGCGTGGTAAACATATTAATCAACAGGTGTCAGTGGATTCTGGGACTGCTGTTTGTAAAGTATTAACTTAATTGTTGATGGCAATAAAGGCATCCTCATGCATCTTTGATTCACTTCAGTAGCCAATAATAGCTATTATTTTTAAAAATTATTTATTTTCCCCTAGATTGCTATAGTTGCTATTTATTAACTGCTTACTATGTACTTACATGATGTCTTTACACACATTGTCTCTTATCCTTCAATAACTCTGTCATGTAGATGTGGTACCTGGATTCTGGACTTGAATTCTAAATTTTTGCTCCCCGCAGCCTTGATTAACCAAGTCAAAAGAAGAACAGTGTATGTTTGCACTAAATTATTCTTTCTTTAGCAAAATACTACTTTACTACCAAAGCTAAGGAGAAAACTTAGCTAGTTTTTATGCAACTTAAATATTTATGCAGAAGTTAAAGCAAGGTTAAATTTTACAAAAGACATTTTGATGCAGGTAGATACCATTCTCACTAATATTTAGATATTATCAATTCCTGGTTCTTTTTCTAGACCATATAGAGAGTAATCTTTTAATCTATCCTGGATATTTTCTTAAAATAAAGAGACTTTCAAGGAAAGCTTATGGCTGTAGCTCCAGGGCATTGCCCAGTAATAGATTTATAAAAGGTTTTTGTTCAATCTTTATTTTCTAAAGAGTTCAATATATTTTTATTGGTTCATGCATCAGAGAAAACAGCTCTTCTTGCCTTTTTAGTGTCTCTTCTTTCCCATACAGTAAGACAAAAAACACTGAGTAAGCTTTTCATAACAGAAAATTCATTTTCTAGTTATTATTTCCTCTAACAATTAGCTTATAAAATTTCTCTAATCCCACAGCTCTTGAAATATATATAATCTAAACAGAAAATAAGAATAAAATTCCAGGCCCAGCACGGTGGTTCACGCCTGTAATCCCAGCACTTTGGGAGGCCAAGGTGGGCGGATCATGAGGTCAAGAGATCAAGACCATCCTGGCCAACGTGGTGAAACCCCATCTCTACTAAAAATACAAAAATTAGCTGGGTGTAGTGGCATGTGCCTGTGGTCCCAGCTACTCGGGAGTTTGAGGCAGGAGAATTGCTTGAACCCAGGAGGTGGAGGTTGCAGTGAGCCAAGATTGCTCCACTGCACTCCAGCCTGGTGACAAAGCAAGATCCCGTCTCAGAAAAAAAAAAAAAAAAAAATCCACTTTTTAGCCTAAAATGTAATATAGGTTCATTGTAGAAAAGTTTTTAAATGCACATGAGCATCAAGATTAAAAGGAAATAATATGTAATCCTTCCACGTAGAAAAAAGATCAGTTAAAATTTTGCTGTATGCTTTTCTAAAGTTTTTTATGTATCATGCTAGTTTTTTAAAAAAAGTATTCATATCCTATACTATTTAAAAGTGATTATAATAAGAAAGATACATTTAATATTTACCTTTATTATTTCATTTCCAGCTTCTTTATTTTTGTGTGCCTGTATCCTAATTTCCATTTGATATCTTCCTTCTGCCTGAAGAACTTCCTTTACATTTCTTGTAATACAGGTTTATGGGCAATAAATTCTCAGCTTTTGTTTGTCTGAAGGTCTTTATTTTTCTTCATTTTTACCAGACATAAAACTCTGGTTGTCAGGTTTTTTCCTTTTGGTATTTTAAAGATGTCAGTACCTTGTCTTATGCCTTACATAGTTTTTTATTTGTATCATTGTGTGATTTGTATTATTGTCCCTCTGCACGTAATGTTTCCTTTTTTCTCACTGACTTCAATATTTTTTCTTTATCTTCAGTTTTCAGTAGTTTGATTGTGATGTATCTAGATTCATTTTCAGAAGGAAAGAGGTATTCTTGGGACTCTGGGCTTCTTTGATCTGTAACTTATTGTCTTTCATTAAGTTTGGAAAATTCTTAGCCATTATCTTTTTCTTTTAACCTGTTTCTCTTTTTCTTTAGAATTCTTTAAAAAAAATTTTTTTTAATTTTATTATTTATTTATTTTTTGAGACTGGGTCTTATCACTCAGGCTTCAGTTCAGTGGCAAGATCATAGCTTAATATGGCCTCAAACTCCTGGTCTCAAATGATCCTCCTGCCTCAGCCTCCTGAGTAGGACTAAAGGGACCACCACCATGCCTGGCTAATAAAAAAAAAAAAAATTCTAGATGGAGTCTTGCTGTGTTGCCCAGGCTGGTCTTGAACTCCTAGCCTCGGTGATCCTCCTGCCTTGGCCTCTCAAAGTGCTGGGATTACAGGCATGAGCCACCATGCCTGGCTTCTTCTGGGACTCTAATTACAAATTTTATTTTATAGCATTTGATATTGTCCCAGAGATATTGGATGTGCTTCACTCCTTTTTATCTTTATGTTTCAGTTTGGGTAATTTCTATTGGCATACCTTCAAGCTTACTAATTCTTTCCTCAGCTATGTCTAGACTGCCAGTGAATACATCAAAGGAGTTCTTCATTTCTGATATTGTTTTTATTTACCAGATTTGCATTAGACACTTTGATAAAATCTCCCATCTGTTCATGCATGTTCACCTTTTCCATAGACCCCTTTAATGTGTTCCTTGTAGTTGTAATATCTAAGCTACTTCTGAGAATGGGTCTGTTAATTTATCTCTTGACAATGATTTTTGTTTTCACTTTTCTGTGACTCAGTTTTAATTAAATGCTGAACATTATGTCTGTAAGAACAGAAAGACCAAGGTAAATATTATTTATGCGTGGGAATGGGCACATCTCTTCTTTCACACCTTCAGTATGTGTGGGTGGAAGGGTTGGGGCTGGGTCAATTAATCCGGAGTTGAGCTGAGTTTAGATTTTACTGTTGCTGTGATTATCCTTAGTGCACCACAGACCTCAGTGGATGGCTGCTCTTACTATGTGCTTAGCGCCTGATGTGCGAGAGGAGTTTTCTAAGTATTCATTCTGTCCCCTCAGCTTTTAGCTGTCCCTGCAACACCTGTGTCACACAGTAGATCTTTCTCTGTGCTACTGCTCCTACACAAAGGGTGGACTTCTATTGCTTGTTTCTCCGTGCATGGCTCCTTATAAGAATATAGGGTTTCTTTGTTGACCTGGTCCAGTATCAGTCTCAGGCAGGCCTCATGTGCCTGAACCTTGGGGTCAAGCCTTTCTCAGCTTTCCCGTCTCTCCTGCAGTAGCTGACCTCTGCTTTTGAGCAGTGCAAGGTCCTGGGCACAGCAGGTTTCCCGCCCCTCCTCTAGTGGCAGAAGACTTTTCCTTCTGCCCCTAGCAGCCATCCACTGAAGTCTGTGGTGCACTAAGGATAATAATAGCAACAGTAAAATCTAAAGTCAGCTCAACTCCGGATTAATTGACCCAACCCAACCCCTCCCACCCACACATATTGAAGGTGTGAAAGAAGAGATGTGCCCATTGCCAAATATAAATAATATTTACCTTGGTCTTTCTGTTCTTACAGACATAATGTTCAATGGCTCTTTGCTTATGTCTGGGAGGTGAGAGTTTCCCACTACCTCCCCCAGAGACAAAACAGATTTGCCTCAATTGCTCTCCCAGAGCAATAGACTTTTGCCCAGTCCTAGAAGCCAGAAGATGTTCCGTAGTCCTCCAGTAGCTTAAACCCCTTTATGCCTAGTGTTCCATTATTGGAACACTAAGCATGTGGGAGAAATATCCTACTGCTCAAGGTCATCACCAAGGTCTGACTGCAAAAGTTCAAAAAACTACATCCTCAGGCATAAAGGGGCTAAGACTTTGCTTTGTAAGAGAGGGTCCTGGGGAACAAGACAAGGCTTTGTGCCTGTTCCCAGTAGCAGCTGATCAGCTCCTACATGAGTATGTGACAGAGGGGGTCCTGCTCTCCTACCCTGTCACCAACCTTCCTTGTGAGCACCCAGTGGGAGGCCCTAGAAGAAAGCTTGAGTGAGTACAAACTCCTTCGTGTCTGAGGCTTGAGGCTATCCCATACTGGCCTTCAAGACTTTGTGAAACTTTCAGCTCACATCTTATCTACTTGTGTGGTAGCCATCTCTTTCTTCCTTGCTTTGACAAAAGTGAAGCCATTCATATTTATGTGTACTGTTGTTTCTGGGTTTTGGGGTTCAGGGGAGCCCTTAGCTCCCCTGAGAGGACATTTCTCCAGGTTCTTGGTCTATCACTCCCCCAGGAATGGGAGAGGAGACCATGGCGCAGTGTGCTCGTAAATACCGGACACAAAAGTTTTTGCAGAAAAGTGATTTATTTAGGTAGAGAAAGAGAAAAAGGAGAAGAAGAGAGAAGGAAACAGCTAGCTCTCACACCGAGAGAGTGAAAGAAAAGCCGCTCTCACACTGACTGAGAAGGGGTCCCAGAGGGGGAAAACCAGAGAAGGAAAGCCCCTCTCACACTGAGTGAGAGAATCCAGAAAGATGGAATCCAGGAGAGGAAAGCAGCTGCCACACTGAGTGGTAGGGAATTGAGAGAGAGATGACATTTAGGAGAGGAAGACAAGCTTCCACGAGACAGTGTGGAAGGGGACTCCAGAGGGAAAATCCAGGAGAGAGAAGGACAGCTTCCACAAGAGAGTTCGTGGAAGGGGATACAAACATGGAGTCCGAAGGGGTGTGGAAGAAGGGGACTTTTAACCTGGGAGGAACCCCCACCTTCTCCAAGACCCCTGGCCAATGAAAGGAGTTCCTTAGAACTTCTGCTGGAGTGATTGACTTTTGACTCTTTCCCGCCCACCCCCAGGAAAATTAAAACAGAGACCGTTAAATCCCTTGATGGAGAGATATGGGAGCAGGGCATGGAGCTGGGAAGTTCTTGCCCTTAAAACTATGCCCCCTTGTGGACCTGAAAAGAGAACACATTCCCTCACTGTCTCCTTGGGTGGGTTTATGACTCTCTTTGGAATTCACATTACTTAGTTGCCTTGTGACCTTAGCTCTTGATGAGTTAAAGAAAAGTTATGGTTGTGTATGTTAGTCAGCTCTTTCTCATTGTTGAGGTGAGAGCAATATTCCCTAGTGACTTTCTACATCTAAGCAGACACAGAACTCTGCATCCTATGTTATAATCCGTATTTCTCATCTAACAAAATACTGCAAAATCTTTCTAGTTTAATGGCTGCTTAATATTTTATTGTGAGGATGTATTAGATGTGTCATAATTATTTTTGGTAAACACTGATGAACTATCATCTTTTTTGTTTGTTTGTTTCGAGACAGTTTCACTCTTGTTACCCAGGCTGGAGTGCAGTGGCGCGATCTCGGCTTACTGAAACCTCTGCCTTCCGCGTTCAAGCGATTATCCTGCCTCATCCTCCCGAGTAGCTGGGATTACAGATGTATATCACCATGCCCAGCTAATTTCATATTTTTAGTAGAGATGGGGTTTCTCCATGTTGGTCAGGCTGGTCTTGAACTCCGAACCTCAGGTGATCCACCCACCTCAGCCTCTCAAAATTTTTTTCTTTTTTGAGATAGAGTTTTGCTCTTGCTGCCCAGGCTGGAGTGCAATGGCTGGTCTTGGCTCACTGCAACTTCTGCCTCCCAGGTTCAAGTGATTCCCCTGCTTCAGCCTCCCAAGTACCTGGGATTACAGGCGTCCATCACTATGCTCTGATAATTTTTTTTTTTTTTTTTTTTTTTTTTTTTATTATTTTTTTTTTTTTTTTTTTTTTTTTTAACAGAATCTTGTTCTGTCATCCAGGCTGGAGTGCAGTGGCATGATGCTGGCTCACTGCAACCTCTGCCTCCTGGCTTCAGGCAATTCTCCTGCCTCAGCCTCCCGAGTAGCTGGAATTCCAGGCACCCGTCACCATGCCCAGCTAATTTTTGTATTTTTAGTAGAGACAGGGTTTCACCATGTTGGCCAGGCTGATCTTGAACTCCTGACCTCAGGTGATCTGCCCACCTTGGCCTCCCAAAGTGCTGGGATTACAGGCATGAGCCACCATGCCCCATCTTTTTTTTTTTTTTTAATCATTAAAATAATGGTATGATGATCAACTTCATATGTAAATTTTTGACCATAGCTGTGATATTTTCGTGTAGCTAAAATCTGAATTGCCAAGTCAAATACTACGTAAAACTCTCGGCATCTGATACCTATTTTCATATGAATTTCGAAATTTTTGATTGCAATTTTATGTATTGGGCTATTTACAACATTACCTTTTAAAACAGGTAGATGGGCATGGTGTCTCATGCCTGTAATCCCAGGACTTTGGGAAGCTGAGGTGGGAGAATTGCTTTACCCCAGAACTTTGAGACCAGTCTGGGGAACATAGCGAGATCCTGTCTCTATCAAAAATAAGAAAATTAGCTGAACATGATGGCATGTGCTTATAGTTCCAGCTACTTGGCAGGGTGAGACAGGAGGATTGCTTCAGCTCAGGAGTTTGAGGCTGCAGTGAGCTAAGATTGACTCACTGCACTGCAGCCTGAGTGACACAGGGAGACCCTGTCTCACAAATAAATATAAATAAATAAGATACACTGTTACTTTCTCTACCCATGGCCAAAGACACTGTCTCTTAATTTCTCTCCTGTTTTGTTGAAGAGAAAAATCTGACACAGTGGAAATGTCCCCACGTCCCTGTCCAGAATCCTCCCACCTCTCAGTGGAAGAAGAAGGTAGAATGATCACAAAATCTGGTGTCTAGATAGGTGAGTTAACAGATAGGGTATGTTGCGGATTTCTCATGTTTACTCCCTCCAGTTCTCTGAGCTAGGACATATGACTCCATAAGTCATGAATGTCACCTTAGTGCTGTTTTACAACATGGAAGACTCTTTTTCTAAAGAATCTAGTTAATGCTGGGCTAGAAAGAGAGTGGCATAGGAGAAAAATTTGTTTAAACAAGAGGCATCTGAAGCCATAAATGCATATATTAAGGCAAGACATGGACTGATTAACTAGAAACAAATCCATTATTTTTGCTGTCCAACTTGTTCGTTCCGTGAGATGATTTGTGAGGTTCATGTCCTTGTGACAGCAATTTTGTGAAAATGTTAAATAAGGCTGAATTCCCTTTTAAAAATTGAGAGTATGATTCATTCATATTTGTGAAATGTATGTACATTTTCTCTCTTACTGCTGCAAACTACTGACAGTGATGTATTATGGAGACCCCCTTGTCAGTTGACAGTTGAAGTGGAAATATTGTTGTAAGTAATGAATTTGTTGATAGCTGTTCCATTACCCAGAATGAATATTTAGATTAGTCATGTGCAGGCTGTCATGTCAGAGCCACCAGGAGCTTTTGCTTTGATATAATTTACTCTAATTCCTCAGTGCCCATCTCACCGTGTTATATCCTATTGAATGTGTCAAGGGATGATTAGATTGAGAGATGCAAGGTTTTGTTATTGATACAATTTCTACAGGAGCACTAGAGAAATTAAACCCTTGCTGAACAAACCTGGGTAGAACTCTCAGCCATTTTCTTTATTCTTTATCAGTACACAGCACATCCAGAGACAAGGAAGGGCCCTCCACCGAGAGGCTGCATGTGAGATGCCTTGTAAATGGCACCAAGGGCATATATTGAAAGTCACCTTTCCCGGATTACACCTTTTAGCTTTGTTACATACTCATTGAAACCACTCTGAAAAGTGCTGCTTGATGCCGCATGCCCTTTCTGTGTCCCTGGAGGTATTCTGAAGGTCAGAAGAGAGAGGCACAACAGTGAGTGAGGCTTGGTGATAACATATAGAATAACAGACAGGGACACCATACCCAGGCCTTTTTTAACTGTGTGAAGCATAGACAGAACTGCAGTCTGTGCTAACATTAGGTTCTTTATTCATTCAGTCAGTTGACACAAGAGGGAGGTAAAATATGGTCCTAAAATCAAAAGATTTCAGTTTTTTCATTCTCTCTCTGAGATTCTGTTTCCACATCTAGAGCAGGGTAATGATGATACCTACCTTATAAAATTATTGGGTGCATATATTAGTTAATATATGTAAAAATACAGAGGAGATGTGCAATAAATATTGTGTTATCAACTACACATACAGCACTCTATAGGAGATATTCTTTATAAAGACTTTAGGTTCTAAAAGGCTGTGCAGGTATTTTTTTTTAATGAATCAAAAGTGACTAAGTGGAGTTTAATCTACCGTTTCCAGATGCATTTCTATAAATAAAAACATAAGTATAGTCTATTTAGAGAGGAAAGTTCCGTGGATGTCTTTTAGGTCTGCTTGATCCAGAGCTGAGTTCAAGTCCTAAACATCCTTGTTAATTTTCTGTCTCATTGATCTGTCTGATATTGACAGTGGGGTGTTAAAGTCTCCCATTATTATTGTGTAAGGGTCTAAGTCTCTTTGTAGATCTCAAAGAACTTGCTTTATGAATCTGGGTGCTCCTGTATTGGGTGCATATATGTTTAGCTTTTCTTGTTGCATTGATCCCTTAACCATTATGTAATGCCCTTCTTTGTCTTTTTTGATCTTTGTTGATTTAAAGTCTGTTTTATCAGAGACTGGGATTGCAACCCCTGCTTTTATTTGCTTTCCATTTGCTTAGTAAATATTCCTCCATCCCTTTATTTTGAGCCTACAAGTGTCTTTGCACGTGAGATGGGTCTTCTGAATACAGCACACTGATGGGTTTTGACTATCCAATTTGCCAGCCTGTGTCATTTAACTGGGGCATTTAGTCCATTTACATCTCAGGTTAATATTATTATGTGTGAAAGTCAACAGAATATACATTCTTCTTAGCACCAAATCACACTTATTCTAAAATTGACCACATAATTGGAAGTAAAACACTTCTCAGCAAATGTAAAAGAACAGAAATTGTAACAGTCTCTCAGACCACAGTGCAATCAAATTAGAACTCAGGATTAAGAAACTCACTCAAAACTGTACAACTACATGGAAACTGAACAACTTGCTCCTGAATGACTACTGGGTATAATAATGAAATTAAGGCAAAAATAAATAAGTTATTTGAAACCAATGAAAACAAAGACACAATATATCAGAATCTCTGAGACACAGGTAAAGCAGTGTTTAGAGGGAAATTTATAGCACTAAATGCCCACAGGAGAAAGTGGGAAAGATCTAAAATTGACATCCTAACATCACAATTAAAAGAAATAGAGAAGTAAGAGCAAACAAATTCAAAATCTAGCAGAAGACAAGAAATAACTAAGATCAGAGCAGAACTGCTGGAGATAGAGACATGAAAAGACCTTCAAAAAAATCAGTGAATCCAGGAGCTGGCTTTTTAAAAAGATTAACAAAATAGATAGACTGCTAGCCAGACCAATAAAGAAGAAAAGAGAGAAGAATCAAATAGACACAATAAAAAAAGATAAAGGGGATATCATCACTGCTCTCACAGAAATACAAACTACCCTCAGAGAATACTATAAACACCTCTATGCAAATAAACTAGAAAATCTAGAAGAAATGAATAAATTCCTGGACATATACCCCACCCCAAGACTGAACCAGGAAGAAGTTGAATCCCTGACTAGACCAGTAACAAGTTCTGAAATTGAGGCAGTAATTAATAGCCTACCAACCAAAAAAAAAGCCCAGGATCAGGCAGATTCACAGCCGAATTCTACCAGAGGTACAAAGAGGAGCTGGTATGATTCCTTCTGAAACTATTCCAAACAATAGAAAAAGAGGGACTTCTCCCTAACTCATTTTATGAGGCCAGCATCATCTAGATACCAAAACCTGGCAGACACAACAAAGAAGGAAATTTCAGTCCAGTATCCCTGATGAACATCAAAGCGAAAATCCCCAATAAAATACTGGCAAACAAAATCCAGCAGCACATTAAAAGGCTTACCCACTAGAATCGAGTCAGCTTCATCCCTGGGATGCAAGGCTGGTTCAGCATATGCAAATCAATAAACGTAATCAATCACATAAACAGTACCAATGACAAAAACCACATGATTATCTCAATAACAATGCAGAAAAGGCCTTCGATAAAATTCAACACCCCTTCATGCTAAAAACTCTCAATAGACTAGGTATCGATGGAACATGTCTCAAAATAATAAGAGCTATTATTTATTCATTTATTTGAGACAGAATCTTGCTCTTTTGCCAGGCTGGAGTACAGTGGTGTGATCCCAGCTCACTTCAATCTCTGCCTCCCAGGTTCAAGCAATTCCCCTGCCCCCACCTCCTGAGTAGCTGGGACTACAGGCGTGCAGTACCACGCCCAGCTAATTTTTTTTTTTTTTTTGTATTTTAGTAGAGACCAGGTTTCACCCTGTTGGTCAGGATGGTCTCCATCTCCTGATCTAGCGATCCACCCATCTCAGCTTCTCAAAGTGCTGGGATTACAGGCATGAGCCACAGCACCAGGCCAAATAAGAGCTATTTATGACATACCCACACAAAATATCATACCGAATGGGCAAAAGCTGAAGTATTCCCTTTGAAAACTAGCACAAGGCAAGGATGCCCTCTCTTACCACCCCTATTCAACATAGTATTGGAAGTTCTGGCCAGGGCAATCAGGCAAGAGAAAGAAATGAAGGTATTCAAATAGAGAGGAAGTCAAATTGTCTCTGTTTGCAGATGACATGATTGTATATTTAGAAAAACCTATTGCCTCAGCCCAAAATCTCCTTAAGCTGGTAAGCAACTTCAGCAAAGTCTCAGGATACAAAATCAATATGCAAAAATCACAAGCAATTCCTATACACCAATAATAGACTGACGGGCAAATCATGAGTGAACTCCCATTCACAATTGCTACAAAGAGAATAAGAATAAAATAACTAGGAATACAATTTACAAGGGATGCAAAGGACCTCTTCAAGGAGAACTACAAACCACTGCTCAAAGAAATAAGAGAGGACACAAACAAATGGAAAAATGTTCCATGCCCATGTATAGGAAGACTGAATATCATGAAAATGGCCATATTGTCCACAGTACTTTATAGATTCAATGCTATCCCCATCAAGCTACCATTGACTTTCTTCACAGAATTAGAAAAAAACTACTTTAAATTTTATATGAAACAAACAAAAAAAAGAGCTTGCATTGCCAAGACAATCCTAGCAAAAAGAACAAAGTTGGCGGCATCACACTGCCTGACTTCAAACTATACTAAAAGCCTACAGTAATCAAAACAGCAAGATATGGGTACCAAAACAGGTATATAGACCAGTGGAACAGAACAGAAGCCTCAGAAATAATACCACACATCTACAACCATCTGATCATTGACAAACTTGACAAAAACAAGCAATAGGGAAATGATTCCCTATTTAATAAATGGTGTTGGGAAAACTGGCTAGTCATATGCAGAAAACTGAAACTGGACCCCTTCCTTACACCTTATACAAAAGTTAACTCAAGATGGATTAAAGACTTAAATGTAAGACCTAAAACCATAAAAACCCTAGAAGAAAACATAGGCATACTATTCAGGACATAGGCATGGGCAAAGACTTCATGACTAAAACACCAAAAGCAATGGCAACAAAAGCCAAAATTTAAAAATGCGATCTAATTAAACTAAAGAACTTTTGCACAGCAAAAGAAATTATCATCAGAATGAACAGGCAACCTACAGAATGGGAGGAAATTTTTGCAATCTATCTATCTGACAAAGGGCTAATGTCCAGAATCTACAAAGAACTTAAACAAATTGACAAGAAAAAAACAACCCCATCAAAAAGTGGGCAAAGGACATAAACAGACACTTCTCAAAAGGAGATATTTATGTAGCTAACAAACATGTGAAAAAGAGCTCATCAACACTGGTCATTAGAGAAATACAAATCAAAATCGCAATGAGATACCATCTCACGCCAGTTAGAATGACGATCAAAAAAAAGTCAGGAGACAACAGATGCTGGAGAGGATGTGGAGAAATAGGAAAGCTTTTACACGATTGGTGGGAGTGTAAATTAGTTCAACCATTGTGGAAGACAGTGTGGCGATTCCTCAAGGATCTAGAACCAGAAATACCATTTGACCCAGCAATCCTGTTACTGGATATATACCCGAAGGATTATAAATCATTCTACTATAAAGATACATGCATACATATGTTTACTGCAGCACTGTTCACAATAGTAAAGACCTGGAACCAACCCAAATGCCCATCAATGATAGACTGGATAAAGAAAATGTGGCACATACATACCATGGAATACTATGCAACCATAAAAAAGGATGAGTTCATGTCCTTTGCAGGGACATGGATGAAGCTGGAAACCATCATTCTCAGCAGACTAACACAGGAACAGAAAACCATGTTCTCACTCGTAAGTGGGAGTTGAACAATAAGAACACATGGACACAGGGAGGGGAACATCACACACCAGGCCTATCAGGGGCGGAGGGCTAGGTGGGGATAGCATTAGGAGAAATACCTAATGCAGTTGACAGGTTGATGGGTACAGCAAACCACCATGGCATGTGTATACCTGTGTAACAAACCTGCACATTCTGTGCATGTGTCCCAGAACTTAAAGTGTAATTAAAAACAAAACAAAAAACATAAGTAGTCCCATCAAAGCTTAAAACCAGGAGTACTTGTCTCTTCCCTCCATTCTATTAAATGTTTTCCACCAGTGTGGACTTTGGATGTCTGCAGTACCTTCATTTGCCACTTCCCGACCAGCTGATGTTCTACTGATTTGGGTGGTCTCCAAACTCAGCAACCTGGAACTCATGGAGCCACCCTTGGCTTACAGTGGACATGTCAGCAACAGCCATTTCACTGTGCTTAGGCTTAAGTTCCCTCATAAACTCCTGGCCTTCACCAGCATTAACAAAGTTTAGGCCCAGAAGGTAATGATGATATCTACCTTACAAAATTATTGGGTGACTAAGTTAGTTTTAATACATGTGAAAGTTAATTGTCGCTAACCTTTAGCTGCAGCCTCAGAAAGTTTCCTTTTTCATTTTGCCAATCCCTGTTCCTTCCTCACTGATCACTATTCACTCCTCAGCCTTAAGAGTTCTTCCTGCTGTGCCATGAGCCCCCTGCAAAGCTTGGCGTTCTCTCATGACTTTCAGTTTGAAAAACCATTTTTACTTTTGTTTTTATCCTAATTATGTGTTTCTTTTTAGCAGCATCTTAAAGACACTCACTACTTTTTTACTTTTCTAACTGATGATGTTACTGCTGTTCATAAAACATCTCAGAACTGAGCACAAACCCAGCAAACACACCCCTGACTAATGAACAAAGTGTGGCCAAATGCTTGCTTGTGGCCACTAATACCATCTGCTGATGATAGGTAAAAAGGTTGAAGGCTTTCTCCACCTTGCTTTGTTCATACCTGTGAACTTCCTTAAATGGAAAATTTATAAGCAGAGGCATTTCTATAATGAGGGGTATGAAAGACACAAAGGGGAAAAAAAGAGATAGTCCTTGCCTTTATATATCTTCTAATTTAATTGGAAAGAAAAGGCATACACTTATGAAATAGCCAGGGACCCCCAAATTTGTATATGAAAGTGACACTGTAGTAGATGATGATATTAAGAACCAAAGGGGATTCACAATTTCGGAGGGAATGATAGAATGAGGTTCTTGAAGGAGTCTGCGTGAAGTGATGGTTCTTTGTCACTGGCAGAGTGAGGGCCGCCTCCTGATAGCGCTCATTCTTCAAGAACAGAGTTTATTCTCAGTTAAGACTTCTTTTATATATCTCAGTAAACGTTAAAAATTCTCTATGTGTGGTTCTTACATGCTTCTTTTTTGGTTTATTTCTAGACATTCTATAATTTTTTTGTTATTATCAACAGGAATCGCTGAGCTTTTATCACAGAGTGAGAGGGACTGTGAGTAGACGCTCAGACATCCAGCCTTCCCTCCCTAGGTATCCTAGGCTGACAGTGGGAAGTATCACGTTGACCAGACAAGTTGCAGAGTGCCACTCAGAGCCACCTACCTTTCAGGTAGGTGGCCAGAGGCAGGGGTTCCTGATGGAGAGCCAGTGTCTAGATATTTGATGTAATCCCACTTTGGAAATTAGAAGTTCACATTCTCCCGTTTGTGCTCTTCTTAAAGAAATGCTTTCATGGGTTCAAAAAATTAAAAAAAAGAAAAGGTAAAACATAGGCTAGCTCTCTTCTTGGGGAAAGACATCTCACTGCAAAGAGTAGTCTAAGAGTCAAATTCTTAGTCTAAAATATGAAAATTACAAAGATTAAAAGGGATGAATTCCCAATGAAAGAGACACCAAAGAAATCATTGTCAACCTACCAGCTGAAGAAAATTCTTGCTAGAAATTGACTGTGGACAGGGTCCCTGTCCAAGTCACTTACTTCTCTTCACACTGCCTGTTTTCCTATGAAACAATAACATATCTGACACACAGAATGAAAGAATACTAGTGCTGAGACAATGTGATTTGTCAAAACACGCTCATTCACTTTGGGAGGCTGAGGTGGGTGGATCACTTGAGGTCAGGAGTTCAAGACCAGCCCAGCCAACATGGCAAAACCCCGTCTCTACTAAAAATGCAATAATTAGCCGGGTGTGGAGGCAGGTGCCTGTAATCCCAGCTGGGAGGCTGCTTGGGAGGCGGAGGCAGGAGAATTGCTTGAACCCAGGAGACAGAGGTTTCAGTGAGCCAAGATTGTACTTGAGATTTATGAGACTCTGTCTCATAAAAACAAACAAACAAAACATTCTTATTGACTCAACTGGAGTGTGCTGGCTCTTCTGTCATTTGACTTTCTTTATAAACCTACTCTTACCAGTCTTCCATTTCAAAGAAAAGAAAAACAATTACTCAGATGTCCTAACTATAAAGAGATTTGGAGAAACTACATATGCATATATGGTTCTTAGTTGGGCAGAATTTGAAAGCTTATCTATCTATCTATCTATCATCTATCTCTCTGTCTGTCTGTCGTCTATCAGTGACTTTCAAATTTTGCCCAACTAGTTCTGCCCCACTAAGAACATGGATTTTTGTGATAATGAAAGCTTTCTCTTACAATCAGAGGGCCAATATTTACTGTAAAGTACTGAGAGTTACATGTCATATATGACTGTAAAACATTTTAGGACAAAATGTGATGTTAAGAGTCTCAGAATCCCAGGTGGTGGTGAGGGGATTTCTGGATCCTGAGGGACCTTTTGGATCCTGAAGGTCAAGTGTTTCCAGAGAAAAAGAGGAATTGAAATTCGGAAACACATTCTAATGTGGGAGCTCAGGCAGGTGGAGATTCATAGCTGTGGTGGCTCTATATGATAATGCATTTATTTTTCTTTGTGCCCTTTGCATCTTTGCACCCTTTGTGTCTTTGCTAATTATTAGCTACACCAACTACCAGGGTATGGGGGACCAAGATTTAAACCATTCAAACTTCGTATTGAAAGTTTGGGTACAAGTTGTATTAGAGGAAGGGATGATTAACTTGAGGGGTCTCAGGTTTAAGTCTCTCTCTCTCTCTCTCTTTTTTTTTTTTTTTTTTGAGACAGGGTTTCACTTTGTCGCCTAGGCTTGAGTGCAGTGGCATGAACAGGGCTTACTGCAGCCTCGAACTCCCAGGCTCAAGCAGTCCTCCTGTTTCGGCCCCCAAGTATCCAGGACTATAGGCGTGTACCACCACACCCAGCTAATTTTTGTATTTTTAATAGAGACAGGGTTTTGCCATGCTGCCCAGGCTGGTCTCAAGGGATCCACCCACCTCACCTGCCCAAAGTGTTGGGACTACAGGTGTGAGCCACCGTACCTGACTGAGGTCTTTCTCTTCTAATCGTCTCCAGCATCTAATGTGTCCCCATCTCCTCCGTTACTGTGGACTATTATGAGCTGGCATTGCCTTGCATATAAATAGGCAAAACATTTACTTTGAAGTGATGCCCCTCAGGTACTCTTTCAGAATCTTTTTACTCTGGAAAATTTAAAATTCTAATAAGCCCAGTATAAGTCTGCATCAACTCTTGGAATAACAATAACAGCTTCAAGTTGTTATTTTTTACTATTTCTATAACATTCTTTGTCATATTGATTTTAGTGTATTGAGGACCTACTGTGCACCAGACACTTTTATGTGCATATAAAAGTTCTCTTCCTTATCTCTATGCACGGTACAATCTGAGGCTCTGAGAAGTTGAGTCAGTAATATTTTGTAAATGGTAGAATTGGAATCTAAACCCAACTCTGTGTTGGTCCAAAGCACATGCTCTTCCTACCGAGTTACACTGTCATAATATTCAGAGGGAATAATGTCTTTCTTCTTCCTCCACTTCACCCAATTGCCTGCTTACTTTGCTTGTATGTTTTATATTTTATTTCATTTCTGAGTTATTCAGAATAAGAAATTGTGTTTGCTTAATTATGAATCAAAGCTGTCTCCTGCATAAAACCTTTTAATAACTTCCTCTTGGGAAAAATTGCAACTCTTATCTCAGTGCTATGGCCATGGTTGCCCTATCTCTTGGTACTTCTGTTTTGTACCTCACTTCCTACTAATGCCATTCCTCTCACACTTCAGCCTATTTCATGATGCTGTGCCTTTGCTCATGTTTCTTTGGCTCAGATCCTCACTCCTCGAAGTGTAGTTCCAGGACCAGCAGCATCAGTGTCACCCGGGAGCTTGTTAGAAACGCGGGATCTCATGCCCCACTCCAGACCCCAGGTGGTTTGAATGCACAATAATGTCTGTCTACAATAATGGTTTTGAGAAGCACTGACTTGGAATGTTCTTATTATGTTTTTCGCCTAGCCAATTGTTTTCTACATTTTAATTATTTTATTTTTTTGTTTTGTTTTCACTCTTGTCTCCCAGGCTAAAGTGCAATGGCACGATCTCAACTCACTGCAACCTCTGCCTCCTAGGTTCAAGTGATTCTCCTGCCTCAGCCTCCTGAGTATTTGGGACTATAGGCTTGTGTCACCACACCTGGCTAATTTTGTATTTTTTGTAGAGATGAGGTTTTACCATGTTGGCCAGGCTGGTCTCAAACTCCTGACCTCAGGTGATCTGCCCGCTTTGACCTCCCCAAGTGTTGGAATTATAGGCATGAGCCACTGCACCTGGCCAATTTTTAAATGTTTTATTTCAGTCTGTTTTTGGGGAACAGGTGATGTTTGGTGACATGAATAAGTTCTTTAGTGGAGATTTCTGAGACTTTGGTGCACCGATCACCTGAGCAGTGTATACTGTAGTTAATGTGGAGTCTTTTACCCCTCGCCACCCCCAACACTTTCCCCCAAATACCCAAAGTCTAGTAGTGTATCATTCTTATGCCTTTGCGTCCTTATAGCTTGGCTTCCTCATGTGAACAAGAACATACGATGTTTAGTTTTCCATTCCTGGGTCACTTCACTTAGAGTGATAGTCTCCAGTTCCACCCAGGTTGCTGTGGTTGCCATCATTTCGTTCTTTTTTATACCTAGCCAACTCTTATTCATTCTTCAAAACTCACCTCTAGGAAGCTAAGGTCAGTAGTTCTCAAAATGTAGTCCAAAGACTGTTGGTCAGGGGATCCCCAAGACCCTTTCAGAGGGTCTGTAAGGTCCTCTTGTCCAACTACACATCTGTGTGAGACAGACTTTTTTTATTGACTTCAACCAAAACAACATATGGCAACAGACCGCCTGCAGCAGCAGATACGAGAATCCAGCTGCCTCTCATAAAGCCAGACATCTAGGAGATCAGCAAAGATATCACACTGTGCCATTCTTCACACTCCATCTTTTCGTTGCATTGAAAAATACAGTTTTTTCCTAAAAATATGTAATTTATTTAGCATGTAATAGGTTTATTATTTTAATGAATTGATATATTTAATATTAATTTTATATTATTAACAAGTAGACATATATTTTATATGTAATCTTTTCTTTCTCTGGATTTGAGCTTTGTTTATAAAATAATAGCACACAAGCTTTTGCTTCAAGTCCTGCCCTCTGGAGAACCCGGGCTAAGATATTGATCACTATCAAGGAAGATCAAGTTTGTTTCATAAACTCTGATTAAGAAGGCAAAACAAAAAAAAAATGAGTAATTATTTCCATATGCAATTAATGTATTTATTTTCTACTCCTCTTACTATCATCCCCAACATAAACAATTTAAAAGTCTGGGTAATCGAACATGTAAATCTTCAACTAGGAAGAAAACTCAGTTACCTAAAATGATTATCTTCCCGAGTTCTTACAGCGCAGTTGGACTGAAGGGACATCAAATAATGCAATAGTCATAGTTGAGAGGAGATCTATCAGGGTGGGCTGTCTGGAGTAAATCAATCTTGAGCTGATTTCTGAAGACTAGAGAGCTTTAGGAGGACAACGCAGCCTGAATACAGGAAGGGAACCCTTGTAACTTTTAGAGCCCATTGTTGTACACAAGGATCACGTCTTTCACATGAGAAACGAAGAAGCTGTGTTATATCAGCCTGTTCATTTTTGCTTTCAACAAGAAAAGTGGCCAGCAGACCTAATGCATTCAGCTACATCAGCTGATATTGATCATGCAGGTGGCTGAAATAACTCCATTGGCTCTTTTCCCATATGGAGGCTGACTGGCTGCTGGTGCATAGCTTATTATTGATAGAGTTGTTGGAGTTTTGGAGTTAAACTTGCTCCCTTGAATGGGGTGGAAGATTGTACTCTGTTGTCCTTTCTGCATAAGATCTACATATATGTAGGCTAAAATAATCAGGGGAGCACACATGGGCACATACATAAACACACAGGCACATATGCACATGTGTATATGCACTACTATCTAGTGTCACTGTCATTCCTTTAAAAATTTTGCTACCAAGAAAAGTAGAGATGGCTGGGTGTGGTGGCTTATGCCTGTAATCTTAGCACTTTGGGAGGCCAAGATGGGTGGATCACTTGAGACCAGGGGTTCGAGACCAGCCTGGCCAACATGGGTGAAACCCTGTCTCTGCTAAAAATACAAAAAAAAAAAAAAAATAGCTGGGCATGGTGGTGCATGCCGGTAATCCCAGCTAATGGGGAGACTGAGGCAGGAGAATCGCTTGAACCTGGGAAGAGGAGGTTGCAGTGAGCCAAGATTGTGCCACTGCACTCCAGCAGAGCAAGACTCCGTCTCAAAAGGGGGGGAAAATGCCAAAGCCAGAGAAAAGTATATTTTATTTGCTGCATTTCAAGTTCTGAAGAAGATGCTTTTGTGAAGCAGTGGTCTGCCCTCTGCATCCTCCACAGGGGAGGAGATGCAGCCAGAAGGTACAGGCCATTCATATGGATGATCCAAGTAAAAGGGTTTCTTCTGCAGAATGCTTATCATGGAGTGGCACAGGGGAAGAGATGTCAAGACTAATTGACGGTCGAAGCTAGCTCTGGAGTAGTTTGATTACAACTTTCTGAGAATACTTCAAACACTGCAATCCTAAGTGCTTTCACTTAAAGACACTGCACACAGGAGAGACAAAACCCATTTTCAACTTAAACAATTCAAAAAGTTTGGAAGTTTTACTGCAAAAGTCCACAGGGCAACCCTCAAAATGGCCTTCCATTTTCAGATCTGCATCCAAGCACATCACATATTTCACCTCCCTGTGGGCAATGCCAGAGGAGACAAAGGAGGGGAGAGAGAATGTTCCATGCATTTGCACACTGTCAGGGCATATCATTTGTCCTCTAAATAAGTGTTTACTAAGCATCCGCATGATTTTGCCTGGTCCCCTACAAGATGCAAAAATTGTAGGGAAAATGAATTTCTGGCCAGCCTTTAAGTGAAATAAAAAACCAAACATGTTTAATCAAGATGCCAGTTGACAGCTCATCGCTCATCATTACGGTACATTTGTGGGGCTGTAATTTCTTTCTCACCCGTTGTGGTGTTTGCTTCTTTTCACATTTCCTGAGGCTGGCCCCCTTGGAAGTCGGCAGGTCATTTCCCCTCCCTTCATGCTCTAATAGATTTCACTCTTGAAGTCTCACACACCACCAGCTCTGGACTGCTGTGTTTAGGGTGAGCAAAGCAGTAGGAAAATGCTTGCAGACAGAGAACAGTGATTTCTTTCTCATCCGAAGAAAAATGAGACTTTTAAGATGCTTATCACACCCACATTTGGGGAAATAAAAAGAAATCCCAAATCCTTTCTTCACTCTAAAACACATTTTCTTGTTTGTTTGTTTCAAGGCTATTATTAGTGTTTCAGTTCTCTTTATTGATCCAGTTTATTAGAGTTGAAGAAATTGAAAGGTTAGCACCCATATCTGGATTTGTGTTCTGTAACCAAGGCATACTTGGATAGGGGCACTGTTGTGTGCAATGGCATTTGATTGTGTGAAAATGGACTCCTTATCCAGAACTAAATGCTGAGGAACATCTTCCCAATTGTGGTATTGGTGCAGTGAGAATTTGGGAGGGGTGGGCAGTAGAAAGGCTTTCAGCATCTGTTGTGGACCTGTCCTTATCAGCTGTCACCTTCAAGCTGTAGAAAGCTGCTTTTGAAATGCCTGTAAAGTGAGCTGGACTGCTTTTGCCTTTGTGTTTTTGACAAATATTTGGGTCTGTGGTCTCAAATCTGTGGAGGAGAGCCACTCTATTTCTTGGGTCATTCTTGGGTTAATCTCACCCCTTCCCTCTAGTTCTTCTTTCTTTGCCCTCTCTCTCTTTTTTTTTTTTTTTTGCTCTGCTGCCAGGTGCCAGGCTGGAGTGCAGTGGCGCAATCTCGGCTCACTGCAATCTTTACCTCCTGGGTTCAAGCAATTCTCCTGCCTCAGCCTCCCGAGTAGCTGGGACTGCAGGCACACGCCACCATGCCCAGCTAATTTTTGTAATTTTTAGTAGAGATGGGGTTTCGGCATGTTGGCCAGGATGGTCTTGATCTCTTGACCCCATGATCCACCCACCTCGGCCTCCCAAAGTGCTGGGATTACAGGTGTGAGCCACCATGCCTGGCCTCTCTCTCTTTCTTCTTTTTTAAAATAGGGTCTCACTCTGTTACCTAGGCTGAAATGGAGTGGCGTGATCTTGGCTCACTGCAACCTCCACCTTCTAGGTTCAAGCAATCCTACTGCCTCAGCTTCCCTAGTAGCTGGGACTACAGGTGTACATGACCACACCTGGCTAATTTTTGTATTTTTAGTAGAGACGGGGTTTCACCATGTTGGCCAGGCTGGTCTTGAACTCCTGACCTCAAGTGATCCTCCCCCTTCAGCCTCCCAAAGTGCCGGGATTACAGGTGTGAGCTACCATGCCAGTCCACTCTTTTGCTCTCTTGATGAGTTTAGGTGCCTTCTCCTGTCCCAGGGTCTGAGTGTTCATAGAAAGACAAAGAAGAAGTCACTCACATTCCAAACCAAGACCAAACCTGTCAGAGTGGCGTTAATCTTAAATATTGTCAAAATTTTACCATAATTGGAAGCTCAGGGAATGACCTAAAAGCTCATGCTCAGAAATTGTTCATTTAAACTGGGGGTAGGAAGCCTCACAGTGAAATCTGTTGCTGTCTGGGGGTTGGGTCCTGATGAGCAAGAATGTCTTAAATAAGTTCTTGGTTTTACATACACAGTCCTACATAGGGCACCAATCCAAGAGATAAGCATCCTATGAAGACTCCAAAAGCAGTCTTCACAGTTATTGCATGGTTATAGTTTTCAGGAAACCTTGGGATTATGTCTCTCACACTCCTTGACTTACTGAAATCACTGTAGTGATTTCATTTTCCTGGAAAACCAAGACTCATCATTTATTAACCAAAATATAATTCAGTTAGTTATTCCACAGTTAGTCTGGCTAATTTTTTTTTTTTTTTTTT
>NW_016107379.1:2693902-2702583 GCF_001604975.1 Cebus imitator | reverse complement strand
TTTTTTCATTAATTCAAAAGGTTTTATGAGATATGGTCTAAGAAGTACTTGCCATGTGGGATTCTCTCTTTGAGACCCTGGAGAATCTGCCTTTCTGCTGAGCTCTGCCAGCCTGGCAGTCTATCCATGTCATAGATCTGGTTACCCTAGAAGCTGGCTCTGAGATGGATATTACATTGTAGAAAGTTTACTGGAGTAGGTCCTTGGAGTCAATACCTGTGGAAGAGGGGTCGGAAGCGAGATGGGAAAAGGAAAGAATCTGTGCTTTGATCAGTCTCAGTGGAGACATTAGTCAGCCCCATGGGGACCAGGCCTGGGCAATGGACTCCTCTGGTCAATCACCGATGTGCGGTCATTAGGGGAGGGGCATGACCTGGGGCAAGGCAGCTCTCCACCAGAGGGAGCACGGCCAGCTGCTGGGAGAGTAAGTCCTTTAATCCTAAGTGGGGACCTGGGTGACACATCACAGTGTTCACTACAGTGTGCTAGGATGCTTTCAGCTAATCTACAGAACATCTTGACTCAACTGACTCCAACAATAGGACATTCCTTGCATCTCAAAGCAAGACATCAGGGATAAATCACCTCCAGGATTGGTTAGTTCAGTGGCTCAACAGCTTATCCAAGGAGCCCTCCATCCTTCTGCTCTGGCTTCTTCCTGTCACAGTCACAGATGGCCGGATAGGGTGTCACTGCAGGAAAGAGAAATGATCTCTGCCCTTGTGCTCCTTCTATTGTTGAGGAAGATGTTTCCTTGTATCTCTCTTCCTTTATTGTGGGAAGCATACAAAACATAATATTCATCATTTTAACCATCCACAGAGTGCAATTCTGTGACATTAAGTACACTACTGATACTGTATAACCATCACCACTATACACAAAACTTGTCATCATTCCCAATAAAAACTCTGTTCTCGTGAAATAATAACTTTCTCTTCACCCCCAGCTCATGGTAATTTCTATTCTCCTTTCCATCTCTGTGAATGTTCCTATTGTAGGTGCCTCATGTAAGTATAAGCATACAGTATTTGTCCTGTCTGTCTGGTTTATTTTACTAATCTTAATGTTATGTTTTCAGGGCCCATCCATGTGCAGCATACATGAAAATCTCATTCCTCTTAATGGCTGGCTAGTATTCTATCGTATATATGTACAACATTGTTTGTCTGCTCATCTACTGGCAGCCACTTGGGTTGTTTCCACCTTTTGGCTATTGTGAATAACATTGCTACTGACATGGGCATACAGATACTGCTCATGTCCCTGTTTTTTATTCTTTTGGATATATACCTCAGTGTGAATATGCTGGGTCATATGAAACTTGATATTTAACCTTAGGAGAAACCATCAAACCATTTCCTGCAGTGGCTGCACCATTTCACATTCCTACCATGAATGGGCAAGGATTCCAGTATGTCTACATCCTTGCTAACATTTACTTTCCTTTTTTAAAGGTACCGCCATCCTTTCCCTTGAGTCTTATTGGCCTCTATTGTGTGACATGCCCATTCCTAAATTAATTATTTGCAAAGTTAATGAGATGACCACAATCGCCTTAAACCAATCAGTACTGGGGCTCTAGGTAGGGTCTACATTCCCCCAAAGGACATGGCTTCAAGGAGGACAGTTGGATACCTGAACTCCTGGGATTCCACCAAGAAAGAAAGGATGAAACAAGGAAGAATAAAGGGAAGATAGCCTCAATGTTTACAATAGGGTGGCTTTAAAAATAGAAATACCAGCCAAGCGTGGTGGCTCACACCTGTAATCCCAGCACTTTGGGAGGCCAAAGCAGGTGATCACTTGAGGTCAGGAGTTCGAGATCAGCCTGGCCAACATGATGAAACCCTGTCTCTACTAAAAAGACAAAAATTAACCGGATATAGTGGCAGGCATCTGTAATCCCAGCTACTCGGGAGGCTGAGACAGGAGAATCGCTTGAACCCGGGAGGCAGAGGTTGCAGTGAGCCGAGATCACACCACTGCACTCCAGCCTGGGCAGCAAAGAGCAAAACGCTGTCTCAGGGAAAAAAAAAAAAAAAATGCCCAGACCAGAGATTCTGATTCACTTGGTCTGCAGTGAGCGCTCTGCATCAGTCACTTTGAAATGTTCCCCACTCGATTCTAATGTGCAGTCAGGGCTGCAAGCACTGATCTGGCAGGTTAGGCCGCCCATGAAGCCAGCACATGTAAATACTGAGAGATGAGAAGGACAGCATGCCACAGGAACGCTGTGCAGTGCCCCTCACCGGGTCCAGGGGCACTGAGGAAAACCCCTGAGAGGAAGTGATGTTCAGATGGATACTTGGAGGAGTCGTCAGCCAGGGCTGGAGAAGAGTGTCATAGGCACAGGGGACAGCACGTGGTGCGGTTTCAGAACAGGAAGAAGCTCGGTCTATCTAGAGTGCACACAGTATCCGCTTCCAACCTTGAGCGGACAATGTTTTTACTCAAATTTTGCAACTCATGGGGCAAGGTCTATGTTCAACACTCCATCTGCGTTTATCTCCAGGTAAGTTTCCCTCTCTCTGTGACATGTTCTTGGTTGGCTGAGTGAGCAGTAGGTTATACTAGAGGCAGCAGACATTCAGGATTTAGGAACTGTGTTTGAAACCTGCCCATGCTCTATACAACCAGTGTGGTTGTGGGGAAGGCCCAGGACCTCTCGGAACTCTGCACAGGTTCTGCAAAAGAACTACCTCATAGGGCTATTGTGGAACTCAAGTTTTAAAACAATGTATGTGAGTGACATCATAAATACGCCGATGAGTTGCAAACTTCTATTCCCATCCCCACCTCTCGAGGGCACATTTCAGCTCCAGACCTATATGTTGATATCCTCTGCCTGGCAGCCCCGTTTGAATGTATATTGGGCATCTCCTGCTTACCGTGTCCAAGACAGAGCTCTTCATAAGCCACTGCAAACCAGCTCTTCCTCCATTCTGCCCTACGTCGGCTTAGGGCATCTTCGTCCTTGGTGTCGTCCTTGACCCTACTCTTTCCCTCCAACATGGAGTCTGTTAACAAGTCCTGCCACTCCATTTTAGAAATATACCCAGATTCTGGCCGTCTCTCACCACCTCCATGTCTCTCCGGGTTCAGGCCGCCATATTCTCTTACCTGGATCATGTGGGGCCTCCTACAAGACCCTCCACACTTGGCGCCCCATTATTCCTACTTTATCTCCTACAACCCTCCCTCTTATTCATATCCTCCAGCCCCAAGTCTCATGCAGCCCCAGTCTGTGTGGCTTCAGGGCCTTGGTATTTGTGGGTACCCCTGCCCCCAATTAGCCAGATGGCTAACTTCTCACTTTCTCAAGTCTTTAGTCAAAAACCATGGTGTCGGCAGCCCTCCCATAAACATCCTATTTAAAATTTCAGTGCCTGCCCTTAATATATCGTATTCTCCTTCTCTACTTTATTTTTTCTTTCTGGTATTTACCACTAATGTGTTCTACAATTTGCTTATTTATATTTTTCATTGTCTGTCTTCCCTGCCAGAATATACCAGATATATAGATCTCTGCCAGTAGACCCCTGCTCCACAAAGGTGGGGATTGTCTGTTTTGTTCATCTTCTTTTTTTTTTTTTTTTTTTTTGAGATGGAGTTTCTTCTCCCAGGCCAGAGCGCAATGGCAAGATCTTGGGTCACTGCAACCTCCACCTCCCAAGTTTAAGCAATTCTCCTGTCTTGGCCTCCCCAGTAGCATGAGCCACTGCGCCTGGCCTTGTTCACCTTCTATCTCAGTTCTAGGGCAGTACCTGGCATGTAGCAAGCACCCAATACATTTATTAGTACAGCATTTTACAGAAGAGAAATCTGAGGCTCAGTGCAATTAAATAATTCATTCAAGGTCACACAGCTAGAAGGCGTTGTGTAGTTAAATGTTCTGTGATGCTTTTCAGCAACAACAAAAGAATTCATTTAGCAAAAAGAGGGCAGCATCAATGACTCCTCTCCAGCTCTCCTCCCTATCACTGTTGAAGGAAGGAAGTCTCTAAAATGAGGAAGGAATAGGCGCAAGAGGGCTGCGTGGAGTTGCTGTGTGGCCCCTTGGCACGAGCATTCAGGTTTGAGTGTTATTAGATGAGGAAGCTGGGGAGCCGTCTCAGCGCTTGTTCTGAAGCATAAAGGCCAGTAACTGTTATTAAAAGAAGAACAGCTGCCCGAGGCTAAAAGTGCACAGGAGGAAGGGGCACTCCCTGCTCAGGAAGCATTTGCTAAGTCGGCTTGAGACAGGGAGCATTTTTAGACCGTTTTCAGCATCAAGACCCATCTCACTGGTATCCTACCCAGACTTACTGTGCTCCCTAAAAATCCCTTCTTTCATCCATTCTACTGAACACAAAGAGGAATCCTAGCTGATTACAGGCAGGACAATCAGAGAATAACTCTAGAAGTAGGTCTCTGCAGCGTCATTGGAATGAGGACAGTGAATTTTTTTTTTTTTTTTTTTTTTAGGAATGTCTTTTGAGGAAGAGGAAATTTGCCTGGAGCATGGTGGTTCTAGTTGGGGAAGCTGGGCCTTTTTCTCCTTACCCTTGGGAAGCCGCATTGCTAGTGCTGTCCATCCACAGGGACCCACCCACTTGGCGGAGTAGAGCTTCTAGAACCAGAGCCAAGACAGGCAGGAGGCTCTTTAAACAGTTCAGAGGGAGGAGGTAGGGACAGGATCTGAGTGGAAGCCAGGTGCTGCAGGCTGTGTTTAGACCAGAGAAGGCCGGTTCCACAGGACTGGGGCCAGAGAGCAGAAGCCAGAGCAGGGCCTCGGCCTGTCCCTGGAAAGCCACAGCACCTCCCTCCACCTGGGGCCTTCATTGCGCGAGTGTGTCTACCCCAAAGCTGCTGCAAACATTCAGAGAGAGAAGTTTCCAGGGCCCAGCAGAGAGCAAGCCGGCCACATGTGTTTCTCTCCATCTTCTTTCAGGAGCAAGATGGGGTGGGGACGATGGCTCAGAGCAGACTGGGAGAGGCTCCCTTGACAGGCCTGGGTTGTAACCCCGAGAGCAGAGGAAGGAGAGGAAGCTGCTGGAGTTGCAAGATGGCTTCTGTTGCCAATGTTCAGTTGCTTTCTTTCCTCCTCAAAGGTGCAAGCAAGAAGTAGCAGAGCCAAGGCTTTGGGTGCCTCTTCCATGTTCCCTCTGTAGCCCCTTCCTTCTCACGTGCTCACCACCAGCTCCCAGGTCATCAGCCTGTGCAGGGCCTGTGTGCCCCACACAGACGTCCTCCTCAAATGATGCTCCCATGCCTTGGCTGTGGTTCTTTCTGAAAATTGCCCTTGGCCACAGAGAGCTGCCTTGCTCAAGCATTTGCCCTCCCAGGGGCTCCCTGAGGCCAGTGCCCTGATGATGCGAAGATAATGCCTTTCAATTTCATACGGGTCTTAAGATCATCTGGCCCAGAGTGCTCCATCGGATCCACTGAAACTCATGGTGGGTGGCCTTCTCCCTCCGCCCAGTGCTGCCTTCCTGCCCTACTCACAGATCATCTGGAGAGAACTCCATAAGAGCCTTCTGCCCATGACTCTAGAAAGCCGCCTCTAAGGCCACGAGTCCCTTAGTTGTTTTTGGTCATTGCCCCTCCAAACACAGTCCACGCATGTGACCTTCTAGGCACCCACTTTCCATTAAAATGCAACCATCCTGTATCCCAGTAACTGGAAGATGGGTGCTGATGGGCTAATATGTTGCCCAGTAAAAATAATTATGGTGGGAGCTGACACATGAACAGCTAGCAGTCTGCAAAGCACACTGATGTATGTTATTTCAATTGCAAGGCAGAGTAGCACGGTGGTCTCTGAAGTGACTCTGCCTGGATATGAATTTCTGTCCCACCGTCTATGAGTCTTGTGACTTTGGGACAGCTACATAAACTTTCTGTTGCTCAATTTCCCTATCTGTAAAATGGGGTAATAATAGTCCCTTCCTCAGACAATGTTTGTTAGAATTAAATGAGTCAATACATGTAAAGGTCTCAGAACTGCCCTGGCACATGGTAAGCGCATGGTGCACCTTAGCTATTAGCATTTGAGCCTCACAACCACCCTGTGGTATTACTTTTCTACCTGTGCTCGGTACTTCTTGAGCCACTCATCTCAGCCCAGCTTTTCACTCTAGCTGTTTCTTCAGCCACCTGCCGGCTCCGTGGAACAGCACCCTGCTGAGCTGTGCAGCTTGTCTTACTTCCTGAGAGGCCTGCAGAGCCCACTCAGCTGTTCTGACCCAAGCAAACCTGGACGTGTGAGGAAGCTAATACCCCATGTGGCACCCCTTGATGCCAAGGAGGTATTGGAGCCAATGGAAAAACAGTCCCTTCTTTTATTCCCTGAGGGGATAATCCAGAGGCATATTGTGTCCCATCAAAATCCAAGTTCAGTTGCCCCAGCAGCGGTCACTGCAGTAATGCATGCAGTCATGGCCTTCCCCATGCCCCATTTCCTTGAGCCCATTTGCCCATCCATGCCTGACAATGGAGCTCACATCCCCAAGTAAACTGCCCAGACACAGGCCCTTGCCTCATGCTCTGCTTTTTTGGTGGGGCAGGGCAGAGGGTGGGGCATCTAACTGTGCACAGGAGAAGGGGGAAAGAATTAAAAGAGGCATGTTCTATACACTGTGGAATACTATGCAGCCATAAAAAGGAACAAGATTATATCCTTTGTAGGGACATGGATGAGCTGGAAGCCATTATCCTCAGCAAACTAACCCAGGAACAGAAAACCAAATACCGCATGTTCTTACTTTTTTGTGGGAGCTGAACAATGAGAACACATGGACACGGGGAGGGAAACAACACACACTGGGGCCTGTCAGTGGGGTAGTGGGGGAGAGCATCAGGATAAATAGGTGTTGGGTTGACAGGTGCAGCAAACCATCATGGCACACATTTCCCTATGTAACAAACCTCCTCATCCTGCACATGTATCCTGGAACTTAAAATAAAAATTTTTTAAAAGAAAGAACCATACAATAGAAAAAAAAGAGGCATGTTCAGCATACATAATCAGATCTGGACTCAGGTTGGAGTCTTCTGCCTATCAAATTTCATGCCCTCACACTGTGCCAGCACTCCCAGTGCATACATATGCATCTTAACAGAGGCCTTCCAGAAACTTGATTAGGCTGCGGGAGGCCGAGGAGGAACACACTATAAATAGGTAGCTTCAGATACTTTCACGTTACAGCCCTTCTCCTGCCCCTGCATAGAGTCAATCCTGCCTGGCAAGAGGGCGGTGAGCAGTGGCTTCACTTGGTTGAAGCCCTGGGGCAGGGGCTGCACCTAACTTGTCTTTGAATCGCCAGCACTTAACCTCATGTATGAGTAACACTCAGGGGCTGGCACATAGTAGTTACTCAGTAAATGTTTGCTTGCTGGATACGTAGGTCCAGAACTCAAACTATGGGTGATTTGCTTTTTTCTGAGACAGAGTCTTGCTCTGTCGCCCAGGCTAGAGTGCAGGGGCGCAATCTTGGCTCACTACAACCTACGCTTTCTGGGTTCAACTAATTCTCCTGCCTCAGCCTCCTGAGTAGCTGGGATTACAGGCACATGCCACCACGCTCAGATAATTTTTTTGTATTTTTAGTGGAGACGGGGCTTTACCATGTTGGTCAGGCTGGTCTCGAATTCCTGACCTTGTGATACGCCCACCTCAGCCTCCCAAAGTGCTGGGATTACAGGTGTGAGCCACAGTGCTCAGCCAGTCATTTGCCTTTTAATGATTACTTTGTATGTGGCCATACCTGTTTCTATCCTTATTGTTTATTTTTTGCTGGTTTGGAATGTAGTCTTTGATGGACAAAGAACTTTTTTGAGGTGGAAGACTGTCTACCTTTTTACCAAGGTGAGTTAGTATAGAATCATGTATCTAAAATTATTTAAGAAGAATTAAATATTTCTCAAAATAATTTGAGAAAACCTGAATGTCAGATTGATTGATGAAAAAATCTCTTGGTGCTCTCTCGGACTGGCGGCTTGTGGATAAATGTGGCTCTAAGATACATGGGTTTGGCCAGCACAATGTTGACTATGCTGAAATTCTTCTGAAGTATTCCACAGGGCCTACCGCTTCCTATAGCATTCTGCCTGTCCCAGTTGTCGGATCTGTGTTATCTGCCTCACTCCTGCAGGTGTATGGGTCCTGTGACCCCCACACCACAGGCCTCTGTGTATAAAAAGCATTGAAGGAGCTGAGTGGCACAGTTCCCTCCTTGGGCTTTCTTCTGACTTTTCCTGCGACTTGTTCAGCCTATCCCCTCTCCCTTCAGTGGACCGTCATGGTGATACGGTGTCTTGCCCTACAGGTACTATAAGATCTCCGTGGTGCTCATGTGCTTTGTGGTCCCCACGCTGGTGCCCTGGTACATCTGGGGAGAGAGTCTGTGGAATTCCTACTTCTTAGCCTCGATTCTCCGCTACACCATCTCACTCAATGTCACCTGGCTGGTCAACAGCGCTGCCCACATGTATGGAAACCGGCCCTATGACAAGCACATCAGCCCTCGGCAGAACCCGCTCGTCACTCTGGGTGCCATTGGTGAGTAGGGGTGTTGAGGGCCAGTGGGGAGAATGATGGCCCAGGTTTTCTTGGCCTCTCAGTTGTTTTGTGGAATCAGTAAAGAGAAGCAGTGGATTGGAGTGCAGTGAACGTGAGTGTTGGCTTTTTTTTTTTCTTT
>NW_016107379.1:2680038-2692537 GCF_001604975.1 Cebus imitator | reverse complement strand
AGTTTGAAGTCCAGTAGTGTGATGCCTCCCGCTTTGTTCTTTTTGCTTAGAATTGACTTGGCTATGTGGGCTCTCTTTTGGTTCCATATGAAGTTTAAGGTGTTTTTTTCCAGTTCTGTGAAGAAGGTCATTGGTAGCTTGATGGGGATAGTGTTGAATCTGTAAATTACTTTGGGCAGTATGGCCATTTTCATGATATTGATTCTTCCTAGCCATGAACATGGACTGTTTCTCCATCTGTTTGTGTCCTCCCTTATTTCGTAGAGCAGTGGCTTCTATTTCTCCTTGAAGAGGTCCTTTACGTTCCTTGTTAGCTGTATTCCTAGGTATTTTATTCTCTTTGTAGCAATTGTGAATGGCAGTTCATTCTTGATTTGGCTCCCTTTAAGTCTGTTATTGGTGTATAGGAATGCTTGTGATTTTTGCACATTGATTTTGTATCCTGAGACTTTGCTGAAGTTGCTTATCAGTTTCAGGAGACTTTGGGCTGAGACGATAGGGTCTTCCAGATAAACAATCATGTTGTCTGCAAATAAAGACAAATTTGACTTCCTCCTTTCCTATTTGAAGGCTTTTTTTTTTCTAAGATGAAGTCTCGCTTTGTTGCCCAGTTTGAGGTGCAGTGGCACAGTCTCAGCTCACTGCAGCCTCTGCTTCCTGGGTTCAAGCAAGTCTCCTGCCTCAGCCTCCTGAGGAGCTGGGATTACAGGCCTCCACCATCATGCCAGGGTAATTTTTGTATTTTTTTTTTTTTTTTAGTAGAGATGGGGTTTCGCCATGTTGGCCAGGATGGTCTCGAACTCCTGACCTCAAGTGATCTGCCTTCCTCGGCCTGCCAAAGGAGCTTTGGCTTTAGGATCCTGATTCTTGGACAACTTCTATGATCTCTCTGATTTACAGCTCTCCTATCCGTGAAACGGGAATAGCATTACCTACTTCATAAGAACATGTAAGCTGCTCAGCACAGTGCCTGGCCCATAGCGGATGATCAATAACTAGTAGTTATTAATCATTACCATGGAAATGTTCTAAAGGAGAAGCAGCCATTGACTTTTCTCTCAAACTGCACTGGCCTTTCTAGCCTCAGCTGTCCAATCATTTGGCAGAGCTTAAGCAAAAAGGCCTTCAAACAAAGACATGGGAGGAATAAGACTTGGCATCTCACGGGACCATAAAGCAGTTAAGAGCGAGGTCCCTGGAGTCAGTGAGCTTGGTTGGGTCCTGGTTCCTCCATTTACTCTCTGGGCAAGTCACCCGCTTTTCTACCTTTTGTGTCCCTATCTGTAAAGTGGGGGTAACAGTAGCACTTATCTCCTCCTAGGCTCATTAGAGGGTTAGATGAGTCAATACAGGCTGTTCTCACCAGTGCTTACATGAAACAAGCCTTTGTGACGTTGCTTTTATTTCTAGCCATGTGTTCTTAGGCAACTTACTTGTCCCTTCTGTGCATTTACGTCCTTGTTTTAATCATAGCAGGGATAATCATAGCAGTTACTTCAGAGGCATGAGGCTAAAAGGAGTTAATACCTGTTAAAGCACTTAGCACTGTACCTGGTACATGATAGGTGATTAAGAAATATTAGCTTTACCTTTATAGAAGCAACTCAGTCTTCTTGGTAAGCTGCGCCTTGAGCACAGAGATCAAACAGTAGGAAAGTTCCTACTGTTAAGTAGAAATGGTCTCCGTGTCACTCGGTGATGAGATTCTGACATCACTTCATTTGGGCCATCTGTTTTTCAGACCCCAGGGATCAAAGTTCTTGTCAACTTACACTGATGGCAGCAACAGCAGGTGGTATGAACACCACATTTAGCCATGGAGTAACTGCATACGCAGGGAGAAAGTGCCTTGGAAAACAGGAGGAGCCATGTCCTGACCCTTCCTATGGCTTTCCCCGCTTCTCGTCCTGCATCTTCTGAAAGGACTGTAATGAGGGGAGCTGTGGCTAGTGTTGATTCCGAGAGTAGACAGAAGTGGGGACAAGATGGACCGTCACTATGGAGGGATGGATGGGCCAGGAGACTCAGGCAGTGTGGCCACAACACGGGCCCTAAGGAGGAGGGTATTGGTTATAAGTCTTTTCAGGTCAGCACTGGACTCCCAGGCAGTTTGCCTCCCCAAGGTCCTTGGAAAGCTCTTGCCATACCCAGTTGTGCAGTGGAGTGGGGAATACATCATAGTGCCTATTTCTGAAAATAGGGTGAAGAAACTTTTCCATACTGCCGTTTAATCCAGGAAAAACACTAAAAATGATGGGCGGGGAGACAATATGCAAGGTAGGGATGGCCTAAATTTAAAAGAAAATTGCAGACCACAGATGGATCCATCTTGAGGCACTCACTGTAGAGCAAAATCCTTTAAACGTGGTCAACAGGAGAACTATATGACTAGTAGCCACTTAAGAAGCAAGAGAAGAGTCTGACAGTTTCCTCAAACTGTTAAAAATAGTTACTATATGATCCAGCAACTCCACTCCTACATTTGTGCCGAAGAGAAATGAAAACATATGTCCACACAGAAACTTGTATATGAATGTTCACAGCAACATTATTCATAACAACTAAGAGTGGAAACAACTCAAATGTCCATCAACCGATGAATGGATATGTACAATGTTGTACATCCATATAATGAAATACTGTGTGGCAGTAAAAAGAGAATGCAGATCTGATACTTGATACAACATGAATGAACCCCAAAAACATTTTTAAGTGAAAGAAGCCAATCACAAAGGACTATACATTGTATGATTTTATTTATATGAAACATCCAAAATAGGCAAATCTACAGAGAGAAAACAGGAATGGGAGGGAGTGGGAGGTGGTTGAGGAGTGATGGCTCAGGCATGTGGGGCTTTTTGGAGAGTAATGAAAATCTTGTAAATTCGTTGTGGTGATGGATGCATAACTGTGAATATATCAAAAGCCATTCAATTGTATACTTCAAGAGGGTGAATTGTATGGTGAGTGAATTTTATCTCAGTAAAGCTGTTTTTGAAAATCAAATCAACTAATCATTAGAGAAATGCAAATTAACAATGAGATATGACCTCACACTTATTTAAATGACTATTATTAGAGGGTAAAAGATAACAAGTGCTGGGGAGGATGTGGAGAAAGGGAGCCCTTGCACACTATTGGTGGGAGTGTAAATTAGTACAGCCATTATGGAAAACAGTATGGAGCTTCCTCAAAAAAATTAAAAATAGAGCTACCATATGATCTAGCGATCCTACTTCTGGGTATATATCCAAAGGAAGTGAAATCAGGATGTTGAAGAGATAGCTGCATTCCCATGTTTAAACAGGATTATTCACAGTAGTCAAGATATAGAATCAACAGAGGAATGGATAAGAAAATGTATCATATATGCATAATGGAATACTATTCAGCTTTTAAAAAGAAGAAAGTCCTGTCATTTGTAACAACCTGAATGAACCTGAAGGACATTATGCTAAGTGAAGTAAGCCAGGCACAGAAAGACAAACGCTGCATGATCTCACTTCTATGTGGAATCCAAATAAGCTGAACTCATAGAAGCAGAGTAGAATGGTGGTTACCAGAGGAGGGGCTGTTGAGAGATGTTGGTCAAAGGGTACAAATTTTCAGTTTGACAAGAGGAATGAGTTCAGGAGGTCTATTGTAAAACATGGTGATAGCGACTACAGTTAATAACAATGTATTGTATTCTTGAAAATCACTGAGAGTAGATTTTAAGTGTTCTTATCACAAAAATGTAAGTATGTGAGGGAATGCACGTCACTTAGCTCAATTTATTCCAAAATGTATACATCTCTCAAAACCACATGTTGTACATAATATATACAAATTTTATTTGTCAATTAAAAAACATGTAAAAGAAATTTTAAAAATCAAATAAGAGAAGCCATGAGAGCTCCCATGAGTACATCTTTTTAAAAAATTAAGAGAGCAAAAGCTGCCCACTGGCCACTGGAAGGGGTAGAATAACAGATAAGTACATTCTGGATATTTAAAGATATTTAATTTACTTACCTATTTGAATGATTCTCATTTATCTCTTCTGAGCTCCTCAAAAAAGGATTTTTAATCACTCCAGCCCACAGAGACTATTTTTTTTAAATAATTGTACATCAGAATGATCAGTTACCAGCCATTTAGCATTTACCTTAAGAAGAATACCTCTGAAGTCATGGTATCATGTCACAGTTCACACAGGAAAATTAATTTTGCGATGATGTTGATAACTTTATTGCTATTTTTCTGTTCATATTGTTTGTTTAGCTAAGTAAGTCAATGCCTTTGGAGGCAGTAACCAAGTCTTTTGCTCTTCAGAGCCTGACACCATATTCTGCAAACAGCAAACCCTGAAAAAATAGGTGTTAAAAAAAAATCTATGCAAAGAAGTTGTGATTGAGTTATTTCAATGCCCACTTTGTCTTCCAGGTGAAGGCTTCCACAATTACCATCACACCTTTCCCTTTGACTACTCTGCGAGTGAATTTGGCTTAAATTTTAACCCAACCACCTGGTTCATTGACTTCATGTGCTGGCTGGGGCTGGCCACTGACCGCAAACGGGCAACCAAGCCGATGATCAAGGCCCGGAAGGCCAGGACTGGAGATGGCAGTGCTTGAACCCAGAGCAGCCGTCCCGCAGTCTGCCATTGCCACCTCGGTTCATGGCTTTTGTTACAATAGTTCTCTTGTACATTGGATCGTGGGAGGGGGCAGAGGGTGGGGAAGGAACGGAAACTATGTGGTTTGGGAATTTTTTTGTTTGTCTCAAAATAAAATAATGTTGAAATACAATTATTAATGAAAAAACTTTTTTTTTTTTTTTTGAAACATAGTCTCCCTGTGTCGCCCAGGCTGGAGTGCAGTGGGATGATCTCTTGGCTCACTGCAACCTCCACCTCCCTGGTTCAAACAATTCCCCTGCCTCAGCTTCTCAAGTAGCTGGGATTACAGGCTCATGCCACCATGCCTGGCTAATTTTTTGTATTTTTAGTGGAGATGGGGTTTCACCATGTTGGCCAGACTGGTCTCAAACTCCTGACCTCAGGCAATCCTCCCGTCTTGTCCTCCCAAGTGCTGGGATTACAGGCGTGAGCCACCACACCCGGCCGAAAAAAACTTTTTAAGTCAAGATTAGTACGATTTAACATTAGAATATGGACATGTGATTTAATCGCTGTAGCTAAAATACGTCAACTATACATTGTCATGTGCTTGAACATGTTGCTAACCCTGACAGGATGAAGGAATGTAATATTCTTTCAGTGTGCTTCAGGAGAGCATTTGTTTTATTTTCTACCAATTAACCTGGGATTGCTTTTGAACAACCATCTGAAGGAGCAGAGAGGCAGGGTAGAAGACAGAAGGGGGGTCTATGCGGTAACTAAAGAATGTGTCTGTTTTGTAATTATTGTGTGTGTGTGTGGTTTTTTGTTTGCTTAAGAGAATCAAAAACTGAAAAAAATGAGAATACAGGAAATGGCTCTTGTATATTTTTTTTTGCCATATTTATAGCTTGTTAATGCTCTACTGTCTTTGCTTCCAGAGAGATTTGTTCACTGCCCAGCTCGTTTCATGTTCTGAGCCTTAAGCCCAGCCCACTGTATAAATCATGCCTGTTTAGATGTTTGATTTTGTTCTGTTTGCCATTGTCATCTTAAAGGTGTATAACTCAGACATGCCAGACATCAAATGAAGCTCAAATTAAGCTCTTGTTTAAATGTTTAAACACCTAATTTATATTCTAATTGATCCCAGCAACTGATGCATGTACTTCAGCTACTTCTGCTAAATAAGCATATTAATTTTCCACATCAGGCCGTCAGATCTTAAGAACCAACAGTTTTCTAGAATTCCATGTCTACTAATGTTTCACCTGCATGCAGCCTTCATTGATTTTGCAGCAAAATATAAAGTGATCATTATGTAGCTTCTAGATTAAAAAATTTTGTATGTGTAGTTGCTTTGTAAAGAGCATGTGGAATTAATGGGACAGCGTGCCCTTTGTGTTAGATGTTAGAGCAAAAGAAAGGGCTTATAGTGTTGGTATTGGAGCACTTTGAAGATAGATATTTTCAGAAAAGATGTAGAATTTAAAAGTTAACATTTTAAATTTTAGAAAATGACATGACGCCCATTGGAAATTGTCACAATGAAGTTCTTCATCCAGCAGGTGTCTAACAGTGTTATTTTGCCATTGATAATGTGTAAACTGTGAGTGATTTACAATAAATGATCATGAATTCACTGGTGTTCTTGTCCCCATACTTCAGTGCTATTTAGAGAATGTTCTTTCCAGAGTGCTTGATGCGTCATGATGACTATATGACTTGCATTGGATTTAGGCTCTGGGCTAACAACAGCCCCTGAGAGCAGCCCCTGAAGCCAGGCCTGTCCTGTCCTACTGGGCTTAGGCAGCAGCCAGGGGAAGCCAGCAAGGTTTATTTGGAATGCAGAACTCCCAGTGGTATTGTTCCCTGATTCTCACTCACCAGCAGTCACTAAGAGTGCTTATAGATTATAAATGGGAATCCATTCCTGTATGTCACCCATAGGAGCATGAAGGACACCTTCCCCTCTCCAGGCCCCACCAATAGTTACCAGAGGTGGAGGAGAGGGACTCCTGTTTTCACTCTAGTCCTGCCTCTCTCAGCCTCACCTCTGCACCACCGAAGTCTCCGCCCATCTTTTGCCCCAAAGCAGCTGTGCCCCCTGCCATCAGATAGAACCTTCTTAGCCTGTCTGCAGTTGAGTGGTATTCTAGTCACTGATGGGTACCAGGCTAGATCTCATCATGAAAGGACCCTTTGGATGTGACTAGGATTTTTCAGCTGCTTCATATTCCAGTCACACATTGCTAAGACCTCGTATCGCGTGTGGGTGGACGGCAGTCATATTCCAAGATAAGTTTGTATCAACATGATGTAAAATGGTCCTTAATTGGGAATATATATGTGAACCTTTGACTCCTGAAAGTACTAAACTTACTTATTTGTCCATTAATCAAAAATATTACATTTGGAACAGCTATTTGGAATCTTCACAAAAGGAGGGTGTTTCCCAGCTAGACCAAATAAATCTGGAACCTCCCTCCTCTGAACCTGAGTGCCATCTTTTGAATGACTTAGGATTGGAATTATTTGGAGGAAGACGTGGACAAAGGTTAGATTGCACTAGTGTCTTCCCTGTTATTGTCCCATTCAGGTCTAAGGAGCATCTTAACAGAAAGTGGCTCTGGGAGTTATTTCCCAAACCTATCTATCCAAGGTGGCCTTAGAAAGACCGATCCATTTTTTTGAAAGTTTCTGTTTAAGAAAGTGATCTCCACATGTCCAGTCTTTAATCTCATCCCTACAAGGCTTATTTCAGAAGCACCCACCCCTGCCTCTAGGTGAAGGGAGCCCAGGGGAAGCAGTCCCAATAGCGTGTGTGCCGCAGGCGTCAGAGCAGATTCATGGAGCCAGCCTGGGACAGTGGAGCCAAGTCAGTTCACCTCAAGTCCCCAGCTCTGCTACTGGCCAGCTCTGTGGCCTTGAGAAACATGTCTTTCTGGATTCAATTTCCTTCTCCGAAAAGAGAGGGAATTAAACCAGACTCTTGTCTAAGGTCCCCTTCAGCCCTACCATTCGACGACAGCAACAGAGATGAATCAGACACATTCTCATATGCCTGACTTTGCATTTGAAACACCTCTCAAGCTAGCACTCATCCTCTCTGGGACAGAGAAGGTCAAAATTGGGAGAGTATGGGAATAGTAGAATCTGAATGTTAGAACACAGACTGAGGCTAGAAGGATAGAATGTTCTTGGTTCTAAAAACCTTGCATGTATTTTGTGTATTCCCAAAATGCAATGAAGCAATTAAAATAAATGTAATCCATCATGAAAAACAATTTAATGAGAGAAACTATTACAGAAAGCTCTATGGCTTATTGGGGTAGTAGAAATAGCACTGGACCTGGAATTCTAAGACGTGAATTTGAACTCTAACTCTTGATCTGACTTGCTGTGTTACCTGGGACTCAGGATAAGGCTGAAATATGACACAGGAAATTGTCATTTACTAACCTACAGAGCCTCTCTCACCCTCGGTGTCCTTGTCTACATGACAGGAAGAGCCACATTTATGTGTATTAGATTAATCTAGAGGCCTCATCCCAGTGCCTGGGGCATGGCACAGTCCCGGGAAACATCAGTTGAGGGTGAGTAGCGTGCCCCACACACAAGCCAGAGGCTGGAATATGGTGCAGAGAGCCATACAGCAGAAGTGAACCATTTTCTGGGCCTGGTTTTGCTAACTAACCGGATAGCCCTAACTTGGCTCTGAGAACTTTGGTTTCACCTTCCGTAAAGGAACCAACTGGATTGGATTAACCTGTCCAGCTCTGCCATTCTGGGGAGTCTTTACCGCCGTGTACCTGCCTCGTTCCAGGCCTCTGCATGGCCCCCTGCACCCCTCTACACCCCTGGCCTCCCTGCTGCACCTCGCACGAGAGGACGGCTCTGGTCTACAATGTCAGCTCATCAGGACCTGGAACAGATTTGTGGAGGGGAGAGGTTGAAGCTCATGGATGAGAGTGAGCTTTGGGGATTATCTGTGAGGTTCATTTGTCCATTTTCCTCCTGTCCCCAGTTACAAAGGGGACTGAAAGCCAGTTGTGTTCTCAGTGGCTGCTCATGTGAAAAGGAAGGAAAGAAATACCCTAACCTTTATAATCCTTTTTAAAAAAAAAATTCCCATTTTTAGCTCAGGGTGTTAATCAAACTCCTTCCCCTTCCTCTACGTCAAGGATGTCCTATAAATGACTGGAAACTCCTTTCCTTGTTCCCTCTGCTAGTTCCCTGTGGAGTGTAGAGTCTGTAGCCCTCATCCCACCTCGAGGACATTCCTGACTCTATAAGTGCAACATCAGAAGCAAGAGGAGGGAGGCCTTGTCTCAGGGCAGCAAGCCTGGCTGTCCCAGCAGCTTCTGTGGGTCCGACACAGCTGTCTTTCCTTCTCCATTCACCCGCTGTGGTGCTGCAACTCCCCATCTGGAAGAGCAGTCAGCCACATCCTGGCCGTGACTACCTCACAGGATCCAAAAGGAAACTATCAGCTAATAGCAGCCTGGGCTAGCTAGGGCTGTGAAGGCTTTGCCCCGCAAAAGAATACCCTTCCTTACAGCTCCTGGCCTGTGTTTACTATGGAAAAAAGATGGCGTTACCTTCAACCAGCCATCTGAATCCCTCACCGCTGGGGAGCTACTGATGCCCTCCGCCCCACTTGTTCTCAATCCTCTATGAGGCAACTCTCAACGTTACCACTGAAAGGAATCTCAGAATCTGCTTACTTCTTTGTTTCTTCCTTTCTTCTCTCTCTCTCTCTCTGCCTCCCTTCCTCCCTCCCTTTCTTTCTTTCTTTTCTTTTTTTTTAATATAAGATCTTGCTCTGTCACCCAGGCTGGAGTGTAATGGCACAATCTCAGCTTACTGCAGCCTCCCCCCACTGCAACCTCCACCTCCTGAGTTCAAGCAATCCTCCCCGCTCAGCCTCCCCAGTAGCTGGGACTACAGGGGCATGCCACCACACCGGCTTTTTTTTTTTTTTTTGGTAGAGATGGGTTTTACCATGTTGGCCAGGCTGGTTTCAAAACTCCTGACCTCAGGTGATCCACCTGCCTTGGCCACCTAAAATGTTGGGATTACCTAAATTGATGGGATTACAGACGTAAGCCACCATGCCTGGCCAGAAGTCTCAGAAGTTGCTTTCTTCTAGAGGTACCAGCTACTAGAGAGAGCCAACAACCCCCGTGCTGTGGGTGGACAAAATGACTGGGCCCCACCAGAGCAAGGGTATGTTTGTAGTTTTATGACCGGATTTCCCATAAGCCTGTGCTCACAGCACATGTACTGCAAAACACAGGAGCTGTGTAACGCTGCATCATTATTCTGAGCTGTGTGGCAATGCTGCTGCTTGGGGCAGGGGGAGCTCCCTATAAGGTACACGATGTGAGCATTGGTGGAGATGAACTAGGCCAACTGGGATCTCCAGTAATTCAAAGACAGGTAGAATGGTGGTATAGGCAATGTCTTCCAGTTCCCGTAAGCAGGTTCTGACTCCCGAGGCAGAGGGACAGGGAAGACTCACTTCAGCTCCTTCCTGGCCCTGCAATTGCTGCTCATGAATGCAAGAACGGCTCTGTTAGAGCTGACTGCCTTCTATTTCCTCCTCTGAACTAAAGGGCACTTATATTTCTAGCATCATAAAGTGCTTATTTCAGATGTGCCAACCAATGAGCACATCTGTTTGCACCGTTGTCTGTAGCTCCTTCCAGACTGCACTGCCTGCAGCATATGGGACCCAAACTCTTCGGGTCAGCGTGTTAGAATGTGCACACAGCTGCACCACGGCCAGCTGGGGGACAAAGGATCTCAAAGTGGGTATTTTGGCCCGGATGGTTTCAAATCATTGTTTTAAAAGTGAATATCTTGCTTTTGACTCTATGTAAAAAATCCTTAAGTATTGTCCCTTTTCACCACCTTTCACTCCATCTGAAGCCAGGGGCTTGGGTCAGTCTTAAGACACTGACATGGATAGGTCATTTGGATGTGGTTTTGTTTATACATTACCTGACTCTTTGGCCTCTCTCTATACCACAAAGAAATATTCGGATTGTTACTTTGTCGTGAGACAAACAGCCAAAGGAAAAATACTGAAGACCTCTGTTTTGTCATCTATGCTAGGTAAGAACTAGAACCAGTGACTGCCTTGGTCTCTTCCTCTGTCATAGACTATGTGAATCAGCAGCAAACAAGCTTAGAAAATGCAAGCTTCTGCTTTACTGAAGCAAAAGATACGGTCAGAAGCTGTACTGGATTTATATCCCATAAAGCAAAAAAAAACGGGCCAGGTGCAGTGGCTCATGCCTATAATCCCAGCACTTTGGGAGGCCAAGGCAGGCAGATCAGTTGAGATCAGGAGTTTGAGACCAGCCTGGCCAACATGGTGAAAACCTGGCTGTACCTAAAATACAAAAATTAGACGAGTGTGGTGGTCCGGGCCTGTAATCCCAGCCACTGGAGAGGCTAAGGATGGATAATTTCTTGAACCAGGAGACAGAAGTTGCAGTGAGCTGAGATCACTGCACTCCAGCCTGGGAACAGAGTGAGACTCCAGCTCAAAAAACAAAAGAAAAAAAAAAAAACAGGGAAGAGGCTCAAGGCCAGGGTGTTGAGTGTCGTTCAACTAACTCAGCCCCTGGTAAACACCTGTAGGTTGTCATAGAATCAGGAAGCTGGTAGATATTCATGGCATGTCATTTGGAGGGCTAGATAGTTCTAAACGATATAAATTTTTTGTTCTTGTTTTGCTTCGTATTGTTTTGTTTTAAATATTTCTATCTAAAAGATGTCCTTAAAATGAAGATTGCTGTGTCCAAGAAGTTGCAGCATTATAATTCTTGGAAGTCATAATTTGCTTCAAAGTAAGATCAGTCACCATCACATGCCATAGTGATTTCGTTGCCAAAGTTCTATGCACCATGCTGGAACTTGGCTGAATGTGCACAAAGCTCAGCTAATTAAAACCTTCCCAACAAACTTGTCTTGGTTAGTTTGTTTGATACAATATCTTTTGTTGTAACATTCAGTCTGTTGTTTTTCTATTTGCTTTAAATTTAGCACTGCCACATAAAAAAGAGACAGAAAATAGCACAGCTTGAAGAGGTGTAAAAATATAATTACTCTTTTGAAAGTATGCATATTTATCTACTTTTTGCTAACCCCCATCTCACTTGTCTTTCCACTTCACTAAATAGACGATTGTTCCTGGCTCATGGATATACAGCACTTATGGGTTATTTCTAATTGAGACCATCCCTTACTGCAATTTCTATGCCACTGATTTTAGTACATTTTAAAAATTTCTTTTGCATCAAAAAGGAAATCAAATGAAAGAATATCAGGCTTGAAAGACCACTAGTGGTACTGTAGAACTTCCACAAGCCAGTCTGGAATAACACTTCAAATCTCTGAAATTTTGCTCAGCATGGAAGGAACGAAGGAAGGAAGGGAGGAAAGGAGGGAGGGAGGGAGGGAGGGAGGGAGGAAAGGAGGGAGGGAGGGAGAGAAGGAGGAGGGAAATTCATCAAGAAGTATTTTCCCAAACTACACCTAGTTGTGACCATATTTGGCTCAATTTTATAAATCTATTACAGCTGCATCTATAAAACAATATGCTAATAATTCACAACCCACATGTAAGACCCATGCAGACCGTGACTGTCTTTTTCACCAGTGTTTTCCCTGCCCACATGACAAGGCCTGAGAGGTGGGATGTGCTCGTCAAAAATTTACTGAATGAATGAATGAATGGGTAGATGCACTGTACTACAATGCAGAAAGAAAACTCTGCCAGCCCTGGTGGCTCACACCTGTAATTCCAGTACTTTGGTCACCTGAAGCCAAGAGTTCAAGACCCTATCTCTAAAAATAATACAAACATTAGTTGAGCGTGGTGGTGCA